>NC_056669.1:35418534-35728362 GCF_018350195.1 Panthera tigris
AAGTATTTTGGGAAAGTTTTTTCTTCCCTGATAGAAGAAAAGAAACACAGCATTCTAATGTTTTCCCCGTCTTTTGTTTTATTTTTGCCTGAAATGCCTACATATTTTGGTTTGAAGTGCAGGCAGACATCTTGAAAACTTAACCAGGGAAGTGATTAAATATGGTGGAGGAGAAACACAGAAAGAACTTGAGAATTTCCTGAAATCATTAAGCCTTCAAAACCACCCATCATAGCTCTAAACTTTTTTTACATGACACAAACACTCTAAAACTATTCACAAATAATTATTGAAAATTTTAACATAAGCAAATCCACTTAAAATTGAATTTTCACAGTATGTCACACATGCTACTTAATCCATATATGCTAGCTGTTTTGTTATTGATATTCAAGCCTATGAGTTATCATAACAATAAATAGCTTAAAAGACTAATATGGCATAGAAACATCACAGAAGAAATGAAATGCATGAAAATATACTTGCACTTAAGGATCCCACATTTTAATAAATATTGATTGGGACACTAAAACAAATTATGAATGGTTTCATTTCTGTCACCCATACTTCAGTTTGAGGCCACAGTTTCTGTTGGTATTACCTCTTGTTGGTTCATAGGTCCCTGAACATCATATTTTGCCCAAAGCCTTTTCTCATAGAACCATGACATTACTCAATTATACAACACGATGAAAATTCCCGTGTTTACACTTCCTGAATTTGTCATAGAGTGGGTTGTTAATTTCAATATACGTATCACATTTACTTTAAGTTTAAAAATTGTACATCTGAACTCAACACACCAAAGAAATTAAATGTACTCCCAAGTCTCCCTTAGTGGGGGTTTTCAAGTGTACTTACCATATCCCCTTGACTTCTAGCAGTGTATATTAGTTTTAACTGTTTCTGCATTAGATATAAACAGAATTGCAGAATTTGTATTTGTTTATCTCTGACTTCTCTCAATATCCTGTTTGTGAAAATCATCCATATGGTTGCATGCAGTTGCTAGTTAATTTATTCTCATTACTGTCACAATGCATTTTATACATGTATGCAAAAGGTATTCATTCTACTCGATGGATATTTAGGTATTTTTATATATTACAAATAATGTCATTATAAACATACTAGTTCATTTCTTTTGGTCAACATATGTCTGCATATATCTTGTATATATGAATATTCAATATATATTTATATACATATACATAGAATTGCTAGATAATACATTTATACATGTTACAGTTATTAGACCTTGCCAAGAACTTTCCTAAGTGGTTACCAATTTATTCTCCCACAAACTGTGTATGAGGGTTTTAGTATCCCAACATTCTGGCCAACATTTGATATTTACAGCCTCCCCCGCCCCCACACCCCATCTCCGCCATTACTGTTTGTTGTGTTGTTCTATGACACTGTGGTTGTAATATGCATTTCCCTAATGATAAAATATTAAAAGATTACGAAAATGACTTAGCAATTAGATAGTGAAAGTATGTCAAATACTTTATTTTTGTACTTAATTAATGAGGGAAGTTGATAGGGTGTTGAAACCAGTTCGAAGTTCATTTTAGCTGCTGGAAAGTCATGGCAATGTAGTAAAAGAGTGTTAGGATAATTTTTTTAGATACAAAATTAGTTGTTGTCCTTTAGAGCAATATATTGTAATCTTTAAATTTATCTTTTCCCCACAGAAATATTTTGTATCTTTCCTTGAAAATAAGCTACAAAATAAATCTGCCCTTACAAAATGTACAATAACCCAGTCAGCAGAAAATCAATTAAAGGTACAAGGCCAGAAATGCCCTACAGGAATAGCTAACAATCTTTTTGCTTATTTCCAAGCTTCAGATAACTTTTCTAACAGTCTCCCACTACTCTCTGCCCCCCCTCTTTTTTTTGTATGAGAAAGGATCCTATTGGCTAGAAAGGGAACAAAAGAGGCCTAATCGTTTCATTGTTCTAGAAATCTACTTCAAGGTCAAATTCCATTAAGAGTATTTGGCTATAGAATATACAGGGTTTATAGAATGTGTATATGATTTATGCCAATAAACCAAGTTTCTGAAAACTATGAAAGGAGCTATCAGACAATAAAATAAGTCATAAAATATGCTTTTAGGATATACAAATACTAAATTCAAAATGTTCCAGCTTGCTAGGAGACTGGACCTTAAATTAACACTAAAATATTACGAAAATTGATGACTATGTTGCCATTTAAATTGTATGGGGTTCATGGTACAATGTGAAGGGGCAGTTCACACCTATTCTAAATAGACTGAGTGGTTACAATGTTAAAAGTCATATTTTATTATATTGTGAGCTTAGATGTGATGACTTTTATCAGATCCTTTTTTTATAGGTAAGTTACATTTCTTTGTCAGTCAAACGAGAATTGGTTTATTTAAAAAGAGAGAGACAGAGAGAGAGATAAGAAAGAAGGTGTGGGACATTAATCGATTTGTGCAAATTTAATTTGGTTCCATTCCTGTGTCAGTTGGGGGAACTCAAGGACCAGATCTCACTTTACATAGATTTTTCTTCTCTATGTGACTTTTTAATTGTTTTTTAATCTGAGATTGTTTTCTTAACTTATTAAATAGTGTTATCCTTGGTAGGGAGTGCCATCTCCAGTATGTTTTAGTCATATATTCATGTTTTCATGCTTCTGTATTCTTCATTCATGTATTGATTATTTATTCAAAAAATATTTATTAGGGACAGGAACTAAGGTAGGAAGAAATCATAAGGTTATTAAAAGAACATAAAGTAAATATATTTAAAATTAGACTACGAGAAAATGTCCCAATTCTTTATGGGCATTTAATTCACCCTATCCTCATGCATCAGCTCTATTTTGGGCTTGTGACATCCTAAATGGCTATCTTTCATGAATGTGAGATCATCCAAGTGTTGGCCATGGGACCAAAAGGGAGTAGTGGATCCATCTATTTTCCACAAAATAATTTTCCCCAATTTTTTCTTTCCAATTACAACATTGCTCTCCTCTCACCAGCTACGAGATTTCTCAACTGCACACAATATTAATGCTTTATTGTATTCTTTAAAGTCCTTAATATAGTCACCTATTTTGGCAGCTTACCACAGAGAGCATATTTGTGAATATTCTTGTCATGCATTTATTGTCATATTCCCTGTCAAAAGAATTCTACAACATCCTAGTTGCCCATATGCTAGAGATTTCAGGAATTTTATGGGGAAACTGTGCCTATAATTTTGCTTCAGCTAATTTGTATCAGGCAATGGGAACAGTCATACTTAAATCTTGAATTTTGGAGTGACAGCAACATGAATAGGGTTTGAATCAGTGTAAGCATAGGTCTTAGCCTGATAATTCTTCTAGATTTCATTACTTGGGTTTCTTAATACCACATTTAAATATAGACCTTCACCAGTCACTGACAATAATTATATATTTGAGAATAGATACTGTAAGAAACTCAAAGTCAGGATTTTATGACCTCAGCATCAAATCATTCTTGGCATTACTTTGTCTTAGTACATTGGTTTTAGTAATTAAGCTCTTTCTTTGACATCTTTAATCAAACCCCTTCCTGTATATAATAGTTGAATCCCTGTGTTTTCATCTATGAATGAATCCATTCCTGTTTTCTTGCACATTATTCTACTTCCTTCTAGTCTAAGTTGCTATTTTGTTTTTTGTTTGTTTATGACTGTGTTTTATTTTATTTTTTTCATCATGATGAATTGTGTTCTTTAATCTCCATTCCTCCACCTGCCTCCTCTATGGTTAACCATTAGTTTGCTCTCTATAGTTAAGATTCTATTTCTTGGTTTGTCTCTTTCTTTTTCCTTTGCTTATTTGTTTTGTTTCTTAAATTCCACATATGGGTGAGATCATATGGTACTTGTCTTTCTCTGACTAGCTTATTTTGGTTAGTATTATATATATATATATATATATATATATATATATCCTCTTCTTTATCCATTTAACTATTGATGGACACTTGGACTGCTTCCATATTTTGGCTATTGTAGAGAATGCTGCTATAAACATATTGGTGCCTGTATCCCTTTGAATTAGAGTTTTGGATTTTTTGGACAAATACCCAGTAGTGTGATGACTGGATCTGGGATAGTTCTATTTTTAATTTTTTGAGGAACTTCCATACTGTTTTCCAGAGCTGCTATACCAGTTTTCATTCCCACCAACACTGCATGAGACTTCCTATTTCTCCACATCTTCACCAGCAACTGTTGTTTCCTGAGTTTTTTATTTTAGCCATTCAAACAGTTATAAGGTGATATCTCATCATAATTTTGACTTGCATTTCCCTGATGATGAATGATGTTGATCAACTTTTTTGAAAAATAATGTTTATTTATTTTTGAGAGAGTGAGAGAGAGAGATAGCATGATCATGAGAGGGGCAGAGGGACAGAACCCAGTGCAGGGTTTGATCTCACAGGTAGTAAGATCATGACCTGAGCTGAAATCAAGAGTCAGACGCTCAAGCAACTGAGCCACAGAAGCCCCTCCAAAAGTAATCTTAATTATTTCAAGACTCATCTCATAATATTTGGTTAGATTATGACATGTATGGGTCCAATAAAAGTGTTAATTAATTATAGAAACTTCTGTGATCATGCAATGTGGGGCCAGATAACTAACTTTCATGTGAAAATTTTCATAAGAAATCTAGATTGCACTTTAAGTTTTATTTTTCATATTTGAGAGAGAGACAGAGACAGAGCATGAGCAGGAGAGGGGCAGAGGGATGGAGACAGACTCTGAAGCAGACTCTAGTCTGAGCTATTAGCTCAGAGCCGGTCGCGGGCTCAAATCCAGGAGCAGTGAGATCATGATCTGAGCTGAAGTCGGACGCCTAACCCAAGAGCCCCTAGATTGCACTTCTAAAAGGCTATGTTATTTACTCTTGTATGTTACAGCTAAAAAACAAAACCCACACATACAAAACATTCTCTTTACCTGTTCTTAGCCACAGTATCTTTAAATTCTGATAAACTGCACTCTTTTTGAGACCCTCAAATATGCTAAGGTTTATAAACTTCCTAACTTGTGAAACTGAGGTCCTGAATAAAACAATAAAAACACTGGCAACAACATTCCAAATAAATAAAAAGAATTGGATTTTTATTTTGAAAAATGAATGAGTAAACTAATAAGTCAGTTTAGTTTTATACAATTAATTCTTAATTCTCTGGATTTTTTGTCTCTGCTTCTAAACTAAAAAACCTAAAATCCTGAGAAAGACCACTTTCACAGTCAAAAGTTGTATGAGCAACAGCTTGGTAACCTGCCCAAAGGACTACATTCTCTGAAGTAAAAGTATTTCAAAGTAGTTGATGCAAAGTACTCTGTGCTTTCCACAGAGCTCTGGGACTGTGAAGACAGCTTCTAAACTATAGCAGGGAATTTATAAAGAATATATAGTAAACAAACCTGTTTGAGAGTTAAGATTGAATGGTTGTGGTTAATTTATTTCAATAACTATATAAAAATGAAGGAATGTAACATTATTTTTGAATTACAATGCATAACTATTTCAAAAGGATGTGATCTGTGCTTGCTCAATGGTAAGAACATAGTATGTACATGGAAGGCATGGGAGGTATCCAGTGCTCTCCCAGAAAGCATACAATTTCTGACGTATTTTTATTAGTAACATTTAACTTTAAAAGCGTAAATCAGTAAAGGCTGATTGTGTCTTTTGACTTTACAATTCTTCCCATGCAGGTTGTACAATAATGAAGTAATATATGCTCAATACATATGGATCATTTCTATCATCTTTTATATATATATACATATATATATATATATATATATACACATATATATACACACATATATATATACATATGGAGAACAAATCTTTGTGACTTACAGAACTTTGGGGAAATCTTAAAGGTGGTTTGTGATGCAATTTTTTTCTACATATAGTATCATATATTGGAAAAACAGATGCAAGAGTTTTGAGAGGAAGTGTCATCACTTGTTTAAGAATCATGAGTGCATAGGAAACAACTTGATTCCAAACTGACAATTTATGTAAAATAAAAGAGAAAGACAATACAAATGTTAGAGAACTTAGTTCTTTGATAAGCAAAGAAACTTTATTCACTGGTTTTTTTTTTTGTTTTTTTTTTTTTGCTTTTGTAAATAATTAAGGGAATTGTAAAGTCACCATAAGCAGATAAAATTATTCTGGTGAGATATAGAATCTCTGCCATCTGGACAGGTTACATAGAAATGCTACATAAAGTGTTACCTTTTACTCCCCCCTAATTAAGAGCTCTGGAACAAATACAACCTTTTTATAAAGAGAAAGTTAAATTCTCATTTTGCACTAATACAGTATTTGATAGGAAAGTTATCATGAGGTCTTTTTTTGTTCTTGCATTTTTATAATAAGTTTAGCAAAAATAGTGAACTTTGCCAAAAAGTTACAATTAGTGATAACATCTTTACAAACTCAGGTATTAGGAAATAAGGTGCAAAAAGAATTCACTGCCCTTAATACTCCACGAATTTCTGCCATCTCTCAAATTTTGTCTTTCATTATACTTTCAAATTCAGGAACAAACTGATTTTTATAGCAAACTTGCTTTCTTTTTTTTTTTTTTCTTAAAAAGAAATTCACCCCATTACCTTGCATATATGATGATATTTTCCCACCAGTATTGCTTCTAGGTAAGCTCAACCACCATATTTATTATAACTTCTAAGCAAGAAAATAGCTTTATTTTATAAACAGAGACTTATAAAATTTAGAACTATTTTCCACACACATATTAACAAACTAGCAAAATGTATGAATAATAACTCAATTTTTTATAGCTATACCAGCCCTTCTACATTCTGTAAGTGAAAAAATAAACATGTCCATTTCTGTAAACCAGTAATATAGTCATTATATACAATATATATAGGTATATGCATGCAATATATATAATGCTTATTTACCAGCTTCTGTTATTACTTAGAAATTATGTAGTTACTTAAGAATTATTCATTAATTACCCCAGTTTAATATTCATTTAAGATTTCAAATGTGCTAAAGATCTTGGAAATTATTTTCAAGTTAATATACTAAAAATATAATTTCTACTATAAAAAATCCATACATATATTATTCAATTTGGTTGAGCACAATTTTATACTTTTCATAATTTTAAGTAATATACAAGAGTAAAGATCAATATTTTGATCAAGAAACTGGTTTAGGAAGCTAAGAAATTTAGAGGAACCTGGGTGGCTCAGTTGGTTTGGCTTCCAACTCTTGATTTCAACTCAGGTCATGACTTCACAGCCATGAGACTGAGCCCTGCACTGGGCTCTGTGCTGGGCATGGAACCTGCTTAAGATTCTCTTTCTCCCTTCCCCTTTGCCCCTCCCCCACTTGTGTGTGCACTCTCTCTGGGTCTCTCTCTCTGGTAAAAAAAAAAAAAAGTAAAGACAAAAATGCAAAGTTCTAGATATCAAAGAACTATTCTAATTGGTCACAAAACATTTTCTTGATTCTGTTTACTGACAGGCAAAGAAACAAACAAGGCTAAAAACTAGATTTTCTGTCATCTCTTACTTGGTAGCATATATATATCTCTATCATTCACCTGATAGAATTCCCCAAATTATCAGACTAAAAAATTCTAAAATACGCCACCATTGGTAAATAGCTTGTTGGCCATGAGTGAAATAGCAGCAAAAAGCAAAACAGAAAATTGGTAGGAGTAGGAAGGGAAGGGAGAAACAAAGAATTAGGAAAATGAAAATTCTGTCGTTTCTTGAATTTTCTTTTGGAAGACAAGGAAGAAAAGATATGCATGAGCTTAAGTGGCCTGTGAGGTGAACTACATATGCAATACAAATTTCTTGGCCCTATCAGATAAATAAACTAGGACAATTTAATGGGACACCTAAAGCTATAAATATAAAATAAACATGAGTCAAAAGTTTTATTCATTTAATTTGGTTTAATAAAGGAACAGATAAGATATAAACCAGTTCAAGTGCATTGAAAGAACTGGATATTTATAAAGAATTTAATGAATGCATATGCTTCGTTGATAAAACTAGTTCATGTCCAGAGGACAATAAATAATCTTTTGGATTATCTTCCCTAATGGCAGAAAATATTTCAATTTTTTCCAGTTAAAAATTTATGTTAGCTTCTGATCCTATAGTGTAAAATAGCTTAGCAAATATCAAATCCATTACAATTGCAAACAGTACTGCACCACAAGAAGATCCAATATTCTCTTTGTTTTATTTCCAAATTTCAGGTAATTTTTTAGACAATCTTTTTATTAAATTATTGGCTATTTGTCCATGAAAAAGTATCCAAATTTTTTGTCCATTATATTTCTGTTACATTTCCTATATTTTATATTAGTTTTTAAAATAAATATATGTAAAATGTATTATATTTTTTTATTGTTTTTGTTCCTTTTTGTTGATCTTTTTATCATTACTACAATACTCGGCATTCTTGTCATTTTCACAAGGTTTCACTTTAGTTTCTTGTATGTATAGATTAACAACAGGGTACTTGGATGATTTATAGAAGACTAAATAAGAGACAAAGGGAATATTTCTTAATCCAGTTAACCCAACAAAGCAGTGTTAACATAAGAGTTCAGATTTGTATTTAACATACGAGTCTTGTTTGAATACTCTAACAGTATCTTGAATAGTTTTATTCTGAATTTTTATAATGTTAATTACACAGAAGGGAAAACTATAAATTTTATAAGCTATTGTGATTTTAAATTCAATTCACATCAAGAACTGAGAAATAAAAAATCCCAACTCATGTTTATAGGTCAGAACTTCATATAATTCTACAATTAAAATTCAATTTTTATCTTACTGATTACGGGAATATATTTAATGTCCTTTTCTCATAGCAGTACCCAAAAAGAGATGTTGGGGATATTATAAAACACATTTTTAAATGCCACACTTTGAGGAGAATAAAAATAATTAGATGATGGGAAATTATGTAAATGTTTTCTCAATACATTTTTAGTGTTAAATACTACTAACAATGACAAATGTTGCTTGCAACGTTCTAGAAAAATTAAGGATCTTGGGGCGCCTGGGTGGCTCAGCCGGTTAAGCGTCTGACTTTGGCTCAGGTCATGATCTCACAGTTGGTGAGTTCAAGCCCCACGTCGGCTCTGTGCTGACAGCTCAGAGCCTGGAGCCTGCTTCAGATTCTGTGTCTCCCTCTCTCTCTCTGCCTCTCCCCCACTCGCACTCTGTCTCTCTCTCTCTCTCTCTCAAAATAAATAAACATTAAAAAAAAATTTTAGAGGGGCTGCACCAATTTGCATTCCCACCAACAGTGCAAGAGGGTTCCTGTTTCTCCTCAGAAAATTAAAAATAGACCTACCCTATGACCCAGCAATAGCACTGCTAGGAATTTACCCAAGGGATACAGGAGTACTGATGCATAGGGGCACTTGTACCCCAATGTTTATAGCAGCACTCTCAACAATAGCCAAATTATGGAAAGAGCCTAAATGTCCATCAACTGATGCATGGATAAAGAAATTGTGGTTTATATACACAATGGAGTACTACATGGCAATGAGAAAGAACAAAATATGGCCCTTTGTAGCAACATGGATGGAACTGGAGAGTGTGATGCTAAGTGAAATTAGCCATACAGAGAAAGACAGATACCATATGGTTTCACTCTTATGTGGATCCTGAGAAACTTAACAGAAACCCATGGGGGAGGGGAAGGAAAAAAAACAAAAAAAAGAGGTTAGAGTGGGAGAGAGCCAAAGCATAAGAGACTCTTAAAAACTGAGAACAAACTGAGGGTTGATGGGGGGTGGGAGGGAGGGGAGGGTGGGTGATGGGTATTGAGGAGGGCACCTTTTGGGATGAGCACTGGGTGTTGTATGGAAACCAATTTGACAATAAATTTCATATATTGAAAAAAAAATTAAAAAAATTAAGGATCCAAGTAATCATAATAATATGAAAATTATTGGGTCAAGAAATACATATGAAAAAGTCAAGTAAAATTTTTAGAGTATACAACATGATAAGAGAAGATCTTATTTGGTCTGTTGTCCAGTCTAGAAACATATCTTCTAAGATATCTGAAAATAATGAGAGTGTTCTAAATTCAAAGAGAACTTTATAGTTTTTGATGCAATTTTACCTTTATTTTCTATTTATTTTTGCCTTTATTAGCATTCTAAAACCTTTAATTTGCATTTAAATTAGAATAACCTTTTGAACCAAATGAGATGCTATGATATGAACTGCCTCATCTGAGGGTATCAATGATATTGTCTGATCAGGTAATTTCACTTGTTAAGTTCTGGTAAATAATCTACACTTGAACTTCTTTATTATTCACCACCATCAAATATTATCAGGTTATAACTCTGGTAACAAGAATGAGAAACTAGAAGTTAGGCATATGATTTTTTTGTGTATATTCATAATGCAATACCATATAATAATTAAGAGCATCACAAATATGTGCATGAGACAAAAATAAGTAAAGTCACACATAAACTTTATTTCTATAATTCAATATACTCAAATATCTTAGAGATGACTGGTTGCCAGATAATATGTATCCATATTATATTCATAGCAGTCTTCCTTATAGAATCTGTAAAATGCCAATGAACTTTTTCATTCAAAATATTTATTGCCAATATTATAAACAATTTGGAAATACTATATAATGAGAAAAAAAGAGAAATAAAATAAAAATCTCCTTTTTTAAAGAAGTTATCTATTATATATGCACACACGTACACATGTTAATATTTGAGATCATGTGTCAATATTTATAAGAATGGAAAATGTAATTTATAATCCAGGAGATGGAGGTTGTCTTAGTTTGGGTTTTATGAAGAAAATATAATTTGACCTAAGGCTTGTTACTCTAATTGGAATTTTGTGTGTAGAAATTCAGAGATGACATTTGATTAGGGGAAACTAGCTAAAACAAAGATGAAAAGTTTGATAGCAAGTTAAGATATTTAGGTAGTATTGAGAAAAGGTAATCAATCCTTGCTTTTCAACCTTTCAAAATCAATATAATCTAACTTATGTGTACTGAGAATAAATATAATTGTGTTTAAGAGTACAGGATTTAGAAATTTTGTCTGCGTTGAAATCTATCTTAACCAATTACTATTTTGTTGTTTATATTTAAGCAAACAATTTGGCTTCTTTGTTCCCTAATTTTCTCAGATGTAAATGGCACCAATGTTAATATTTATATCATAACTTGTTGTGAGGATTAAATTCATTAATATAGGTAAATCATTTTGAATAATACATGGCACAGAGTAAGTGCTACATGTTTGATTACTGTTATGTTTGTATTACTGTTGTTATTTTTTATCAATACTATTTTACAAGAGAGAAATTATTTACATATCTATAAGTCAAATTAGTAAATAGACATTATTATTGTGGGAAAAATACATAACATAATCATGACTTTAAATTATTAATAAGAATACTTTAAATAAGAAATCAGGGGTTTGTTATATAATTATTCTTGTGTGTTCACAGTATGGTTAGATACCTCTACTATCTGCTTGATTAGAACACTATTCTACCAACTGTTAACTTTATGCCACATTATCATAATTTCTTATTTAAGAATGTGTCTTCACCAATAGAGGTTGTGAAGTAAAGCATTACATCTGCTCATTTTTTGTGTCATCGGATATAATTACATTGCTTAGGTAATGGCAATTCTCAAAAATTACTTATTAGTTGGCTTACCTGAGAATTTTACTTTCTGCCTATAGCCTTTTGTTGTGTGTAAAATGAAAGTATGTCCATTTGTATGTGTCATTCAGTGGATGAGAAAGGCTTTGATGAAGTCATCATTTACCAAAGATTTTTGCTACTTAAGTTAGAAAATGCTGTTATGATCTTGCAAATTCTCATTTTATGTGATCTGAGACCTATACTATCTGATGCTGGCTCAGTAACCTACAAAAGTCCACAAAAGGATCTACAGAGAATTTGTGCATGCAAGCTGGCTAAATGATCTACACATATGTAAAGTGTTACTTTGATCAAATGAAATGTTATCTAGTAATGATAAGATATAGATTTTGACAAAGGTTCCTTCCATATTTTGGGTATTGTAAATAATGCTGCAATGAACACAGGGTGCATTTCCCTTTTGAATCTGTGTTTTAGAAAGACACTTATATAAGGTTCAAATTATCTTGTTTAATTAAATCTCAAAACTACTTGAAGGGACCTTAACCTGTTTTATTAGATCTCTATGATAACTGCACATTTATAAAAACAGATTATCAGGGTGCCTGGGTAGCTCAGTCAGTTAAGCCTCCAACTTCAGTTTAGGTCATAATCTCAGTTCATGAGTTTGAGTCCTGCGTGGGGCTCTGTGCTGACAGCTTGGAGCCTGGAGCCTCCTTCAGATTCTATGTCTCCCTTTCTCTCTGCTGCTCTCCTGATCGCTCTCTCTCTCTCTCTCTCTCTCAGATAAATTTCTCTCTCAGAAATAAATAAACATTTAAAAAAGAAAGATTATCAAATAGCTACATAAAATGAGATTGCAAGAGAACCTCAATATTATAACTGTGAGATCATGACCTGAGCCAAAAGCAAGAGTTGGGTGTTTAATCGACGGAGCCAACCAGGCACCCTTTCATCTTTTTCTTTAGAGATTTCATTTTTAAGTAACCTCTATACCCAATGTGGGTCTCAAACTGATGACCCCCAGATCAAGAGTCACATGCTTTACCAACTGAGGCTGCCATGCATCCCAATCATTTCCAGCTTTTAAACATTTAATGGTTTTTAATAACTTTTTTTAGATGTATTGCTTCACATAAATTGTAGGCTGCTCTGTGTAATGCAACATTGGATAATTTAAATTAAGCTATTCATTAAACTTAAAGCCTTTTAAAAAAGGAAAAATGAAAGACATAATATACTTTTATTAACTAAGGTACAGAGGGCAAAAACAACATTTATAGAAATGCCGACATTTTGATGTCTAATTGTTCAGCCTTTTTAGAAAGGAACATACCACATATAAAGTGATTATATTATTTTGGACTGGTAAATATTATAATATGTATAGTACATATATTGCACATATACATATGTATAATATATACATATAATACACATATACATATGTATAATATAAACATATAATACACATATAATATGCATATTACATATATATTACATATATATATACACACATATATATTACATATATACATATATATATTCTAAAAGAAGAGATGAAGTCTTGTTTTCTGGGTCCAGAATTTTTTCATATTACATTTCAAAGACAAGTTTTGAACATGAACAAGAAATACAAATTTACTACTAAATCTTAACATAACTGATTATTTCAGAGGTCAGATTAGAGATATTGTTTTTCTGATAATTGCAAATGAGTTAAGAGACAAAAAAGAATTAATTCATCAGTGTCATAGCTAACTACAAAATTAATATTTGAAAGGATCGGGTTTTGTTTTTGAGGACAAAAATGAATAAGCCATTTAAAAAATAATGATATAACTTCCAACTAGATGTGGTAATTTGAGCATAGGCATTGAGTCCATTTCTCTAACTTCCCACTAATATGACTAAGTGAATATACAAACAAGAAAAGGAGTCAAACAACCTATAGTGATATTTATTCACATACGTTACATTGAAATCACATAGTATGATGTAAATAAAGAGAATGGGCCATTGAATCAGGCCAACTTTGGTAAGGGTCTGGATCTCCAACTGAATAGAAGAGTAAACTCAGTTTAGTTATATGATAAATTTGTGTTTGATTCTGCATCAGTAGAATTCATTTTAAAATTTTGAAATAAAATTTAGAATAAAGTGTGCATGAATAATTTTAGGAAGTACTATATAAAACTTTGCCAAGATAAACTTCAAATCAGTAAAATGGTAATTTTTCTGTTTAAGATATAAACTGCCAAAATTATTTGAGTAAAATGAACATTCTAAATATGTAGAAGTCCTTCAAAAATTTATCAGGAAATTATCTTCTCTTGCCCTGAATGTAAAGGATTCATGAACTTTAATAAACCTATTTTATCTTTTCTTTTTTATAATGAAAATATTAAATATGCAAATATGAAACAACACTCTACTGCACAATGAGCAAAATAAGAGGTCAAGCAACAAATCAAAATATGTCTCAAAACAAAAGAAAAATAAAGCACAATATTCCAAAATTTATGGGATGCATCGAAAGCATATGTTAGAGTGAGATTTATGCTATCACTGTTTGTACTAAGAAAAAATATTCAAAAAAACAACTTTACACCACAAGGAACTAGAAGAAGAAACTTAAGCAAAATTTGGTAGAGGAAGGAAATAAAAAAGAATAATCAGAAATAACTAAAATAGAGATTAGAATAAGCAGTAACATGACACTGCAAGTAATGATCTGCTAAAAAAATACACATGGGCTCCCGAGTGAGTGGCTCAGCCAGGTAGGCATTTGACTTCGGCTCAGGTCATGACCTCACAGTTCATGAGTTTGAGTCTTGCATCAGGCTCTGTGCTGACATCTTGGAGCCTGGAGCCTGGAGCCTGCTTTGGCTTTTGTGTCTCCTTCTCTTTCTGCTCCTCCCTCACTCGTGCTCTGTCTCTCTCTCTCTCTTAAAATATGAATAAAATTCAAACTTTTTTTTGAAAATACACAAAACTGACACTGCTTCAACTATATGAGGTAAGAAAAAAAAACAGGATTCAACAATCAACATATATACATATATGCAACAACAATCAACATACATGTATATATAATATTTATATATTATATATTTAATATATAAAATAATTTAATTATTTAAAATATTAAAAATTATATATATATGTATACACACATACATATCTATATATATGTATACACACACATACATATATATATATATATATATATATATATGTTTTGCAGGTTTGGTTTAGTGGTTATGAACTCCTTTAGTATTTGTTTATCTGGAAAAGTCTTTATCTGTCCTTCTATTCTGAATGATAGCTTTGATGGATATATATTTTTGGCCACAGATTTTTCCCATTCAGCAATTTGAGCACATCATACCATTCCCTTCTGACCTGCCACGTTAATGTTGAAAAATTTCCAGCTAGCCTATGGGTTTTCCCTTGTAGGTTAAGGGCTTCTTTTTCTTTCTGCTTTTAAGATTTTCTCTTTATCACTGTATTTTGCAAGATTAATTACAATATGTGTTGGTATTGGCCTGCTTTTGTTGATTTTGTTGGGAGTTCTCTGTGCTTCCTGGATCTGGATGTCTGTTTCCTTCCTCATCTTAGGAAGCTACTATGCTACTACTTATTGAAATAAATTTTCTCTCTCATCTCCTTTTGGGACTCCTATGTTACATTTGATGGAGTTACTGAGTTCCCTAAATCTATTCTTGTGTTGCATAATTCTTCTTTCTCTGCTTTGTTCAGCTTCATTATTGGCCATTGTTTTATCTTCTAGGTCACTAATTTGTTCCTCAGTTTTCTCCAGCCTGCTATTCATTACATCACACCTGTTTCTAATCTTGTTTATTACATTCTTCAGCTCTGATTGATTCTATTTTACACTTTTATCTCTGTGGTAAGGGTGTCACTGATGCCTTCTTTTATTTTCTCAACTCTTATGATTGTTGCTTTAAATTCTCTATCAGGCATGTTACTTTTATCTGTTGTGATTAGACCTCTGGCCATCACCTTATCTTGTTCTTTCATTTGAGATAAATTCTTCTGCTTTGGCATTTTGTCAAAGTCTCTGCCCTCTTCTCTGTTAAAAAGCCAGTCGTGTCTCCTGTTGCTGAAAGTAGTGGCCTCATAAAGAAGGGGTCATGTAGTGTCCAGGGTCTGATGCTTCAGGGAGTGTCTCTGGTGTGTGCTACATGTGCTCTGCTGTTGCATTTTGGCTGCTTTATCCTTCAGGCCAGTCATCTGCAGAGGCTCTCCTTGCCTGCTGTGGGTAATGTTTGGACCGTGGCCTCAGTGTGCCAAGTTTTAACTAGGTGTGCTCTTGTCTGCTTGTGAAATGAGACCTGACACCAACTCCACCAGAACTGAGGCCCTGTGGAACTCACCAGTCAAAATGTGGTGTGTACAGTGGTTTGTGCTAGTCTTCTGGGAGAGGGGCCTGCGACACTGGGACTGCTGCAAGCTTGACTGAGAAGGGCAGTCCTGCTATAGTACAGTGGAGTGGGTCTTGGTGTCAGCAAGTTAGTTAAACAGTGTCAGAACTGAGTTGCTTTCTTCAAGTGGCTCTGTGTTTATTCTGAGGGGTAGAAGAGGGAAATGGCACCAGCCAATTCCTTTGTTTCCAAATATTAAAATCATAACTATGAAAGTGTTTAATTATAAACAATAGAGTAATTCAAACTAAAGTGCTGATGGTAATATGATTGTAGTATCAGCAACGTTGTGTATGAAAAAATTAATCCAGCTCTTATTGACATTAGCCTTGGGGGATCAACTAATGGTAGTAATTTGCAATATTCCTACAGGATAGTCATGTGTCTGGTGGGGATGAAGGTAAGGGAATAGAGTTTTGTTATTGGAACATTCCTTCATATAATTCAATCCATTTCCCATAAGACAAATTTTATTTTATTTATTGTATTGTATTGATTGTGTTGTGTTGTATTGTATTGTATTATTTAATTTGAATATAGTTGACACACAATAGTACATTTGTTTCAGGTTTACAACTGAGTGATTTGGCAAGTTTTTACATTGTGCTATGTTTACTACAAATGTAGCTGCCATCTGTCCTGTTACATTGTTATTATAATACCATTGATGGTATTCCTTACACTATGCCTTTTATTCCTGTGACTTATTCATTTCCTAACTAGAAGCCTATATCTCTCCTTTATTCATTCTTCCAAATTCTCATCCACCTCCCCTTAGCAACCATGAGTTTATTCACTGTATTTATACAACTGATACTGTGTTTTATTTATTCGGGTTTTTTTTTTTGTTTGTTTGTTTTTTGTTTTTTGTTTTTGTTTTGTTTTGTTTTGTTTTGTTTTGTTTTGATTTTGGTTTTGGTTTTGGTTTTAAGATTCCACTCATAAGTGGAATGCAGTGGTATTTGTCTTTCACAGTCTGACTTTTTTCACTTAGCACAATACTTTCTACGTTTATCCATATTGTCTCAAATAGCATGATCTTATCCTTTTTTATGTCTGATAGTATTCTATTGTCTATATATACCACATTGTCTTTATCCATTTGTTTATTGGAGTTAACTTGGGTTGCTTCTATGCTACAATAAGCATAGGGGTGCATATGTCTTTTCAAATTAGTGTTTTCATTCTCATTGAGGAAATACTCAATAGTGGAATTATTGGATCATATGTATTTCCCTTTTTAATTTGTTTTTCAATCCTTAATTCTTTTAAGTTTTTATTTTAATTCTACTTAACATACACTGTGCTTTTAGCCTCAGGGGTATATTTTAATTTTTTGAAAATCCTCCATACTGTATTCCACAATGGCTCTACTAATTTACATTCTCACCAACAGTACAAAGGCTTCCTTTTTCTCCACATCCTTACCAATGCTTGTTACTTCTTGTTTTGGTTTTAAGGATTCTAACTGGTATAAGGTGGTATCTCATTGTGGCTTTGATTTGCATTTCCCTGATGATGAGTGATGCTGTGCATTTTTTATGTATCTGTTGTCCATCTCTATGTCTTTAGAGAAATGTCTATTCAGGTCCCCTGCCCAATTTTTAATCATATATAGATATCGATATCAATATCGATATAGGTTTATCAGTTCTTTATATATTTTGTAGGTTAACCCTTTATCATATATATTATTTGCTAATATCCTTTCCCATTAAGTAGGTTGTGTTTTTGTTTTGTTGATGATTTCCTTTGCTGTTCAGAAGTTTTTTGATGTAGTCTCAATAGTTTATTATTGCTTTTGTTTCTTTTGCCTCAGGAGACATATCTAGAAAAAAATGTTGCTATGGATAATGTCAGAGAAATTACTGCCTCTGTTCTTTTCTAGGATTTTTATGGTTTCAGGTCTCACATTTAGGGCTTTAATGCATTTTGAATTTATTTTTGTGTATGGTGTTAGAAAGTGGTCCAGTTACATTTTTAGTATGTAGTTCTTCAGTTTTCATAGCACCATTTACTCAAAAGACTGTATATATTCTTACCACCTTTGTCATAGATTAATTGTGGATTTATTTCTGGGCTGTCTGTTATGTTCTATTGACTTATGTGTCTATTTTTTGTGCCAGTACCAAATTATTTTCATTACTACAGCTTTGTAATATGTCTTAAAATCTGGTATTGTGATACCTTCATCGTTGTTCTTTATAGGATTGCTTTGGTTGCTCAAGGCCTTTACAGTTTCCTACAAATTTTATTATTATTTACTCTAGTTATATGAAAATGCTATTGGTGTTTTGATAGGTATTACATTGACTATGTAGATTGCTTAAAGAATATGGACATTTTTAAGAATATTAATTCTTTCAACTCATGAGCATAGAATGTCAATTTCTTTGTGTCGTCTTTAATATTTTTCATCAGTGTTATAGTTTTTGGAGCACTGGTCTTTCACCTCTTTGATTAAGTTTATTTCTAAGTGCTTTATTATTTTTTGTGCAATTGTAAATGCTGTTAGTGTTTTTTTTTTATTTCTTTCAGCTGTTTTGTTGTTGTGTATAGAAATGATATCAATTTCTCAATATTAGTTTTGTATTGTGCAATTTTACTGAACTCCTTTATTACTTGTAGAAGTTTTTTGGTGGAGTCTTTAAGATTTTATATGTGTAGTATTATATCATTTGAAAACTGTGTCATTTTAACTTTTTATTTATAAACGTGGATGCCTCTGTTTTATTTTTCTTGCCTGATTGCTGTGACTAGGGCTTCCAGTATTATGTTGAATAAAAGTGGTGAGAGTGGACATTTTTGTCTTGTTCCTGACATTAAAGCAAAAGCTTTTAGTTTTTCACCATTATGTATGATGTTAGCTGTGGATTTTTCATGTATGCCTTTAATTATGTTGAAGTGTGTTTCCTCTAATCTCACTTGTTGAGAATTTTTTTCATGAATGGTTGTCGAAAATTTCCCTATGTTTTTTCTACACCTTTTGAGATGATCATATGATTTTTATCTTTGTTTTGTTGATGTGGTGTATAATGTTGATTTATTTGCAAATATTGAATCATTGTTGCATCCCTAACTACTCATTGTGAATCATCTTTTTAATGTGTTGCTTTATAAATTTTGCCAGTATTTTGGTGAGGATTTTTTTAACCACCGGTAAGAGCAGAAAAATATTGTTTTCTTGTCTGTGAAGTAATGATGAAATTAGGGAATAGAAATACACCAAAAAAAAAAAAATGTGATTCTAAATTCCCAACTGGGAACCAGACTCCTTCAAAACAAAACAAAACAAAACAAAACAGAATATAAGCACAAAATGAATGGATACTAATTTTTTAATAAATATATTTTCATTTCTTATTTCGAGCTATCCTACTTATAGCTAACTTTTTAAGCAATCATTTATAAAGCACATTAAACATTTCTAAGCATTTTCCTTAGCTTTCTAAAAATATGATCTTCACAGAAAGCCTATGAAGTAGAAAGGAATTTTTATCATCATTTTGTTGCTGAGCAAACTATGGCTCTGAGAATTTTCACATCAGGTTTATAGCCCTACAATTGATGATGAAAAAGCAAGGACTTGAACCTGCCCCCTTCTCATGTTATCAATCTATTATACTTTTCATAATAGCTCACAGTTACATGAATGTTTGCTGATAACATTTGAGAGATTTAGGGCAATTCATATGAGTGTCCTACTGCTGGTATATCACAATTCAAACTAAAACCTACCTTTATTGCTACTTACATGGTACAATTTTACTGTGATGCCTTTTCCTCCTTACACTTATGTATTATTTTCTCTTAGGAACTGAAGCACTTTGCAGACATTATCTAATTAAATCTCAAAAATTTCCCTTTGAGGTGATATGGAGTAACTATTAATCATTTTTCCCTTCTATATTTATGTCTCTGTTAAGAGCTACAGAGGCCTTAGTGAACTGATAGAATTAGCTGTCTTGATTTTAAAGGGGAAAAAAGCTCATACCACTAGGGCAGGCTCCATTAAATTTATATAATAACAATACAAAGGGGAAATCTCGGGATTGAAATAATACAAACAATGAGTTTGGGCTCATACTGTGAGAGCTAATATGTGGAGACAAATTCACCATTATTGTTGGCTATGATAGAAGACTTACACTTCTTGCATCCTGTTTTCCTTTTAAGTCAGATGAACAAATACAAAAATGCACATACAATCTCTTCAAATGTAGTGGACACAGTGGAATCTTTTGACACATGAAAACTATAATATGATTTCTCTAGTAACTGAAATAAATATTTTTAATGCTTCATATTTAACTATCTTATTATTTTAAACAATTGAATGACAACCCTTTGTCTTGGGGATATTATTCCAAAAACCTAACTGGTTATTTAACAGCAAGCACTCTTAAATATCGAGCTTAGCATTTGATATCTTGATTATATCTATATATTATTTTGTTTGTTACTGTTCTTGTTCTAATGCAGATATTCCAAGAAATTCACAGAAATCTATATTACTTCTCCATTACATTCTCTATTCTTCCTTTTTCTAAGTTATCTTCTATTTCCTATTATTAATTGATGTAAAAGTTCTTTAAGATTATTTTATGCATTAAACCTGAATGTATTTATCAACATATAAGATTTCAAGATATAACTGTATACTGTAATACTTAATCATGAATTTATGGGGAATTATTTTCAGGCAAATAAATGAAATCTAACCCATTTGTAAGAATATTAAATATCTTTAGTTATTTTTGTTTTCTTTTGATAGTGTTCAATGTGTTGGAATATTATCTCTGCTTCCATTCTATTCTTTTCTTATATACAAATAATACTAACCTATAATTATTTTTCTTAGTATTAAATTTTATTTCTGCCTTCATTCATACCCCTATTCTATTATTTTCTTCTATATTTTTATTGTATAGTTTATCATCTTACTAGTCATAAACCTGGTGTATTCTTTAAAAGTACATATATAGAATTATAAGAACATGGCAAGAACAGATTTAATAGTCAATGTAGGCAACAAGAAGAGGGTTTAATAAAAGTCTTCAAAGTTTATAGAAATGTGGGTAAGGAGGAGCTTGGCAAGATGGTAGAGTAGGAAGACACACTAAACACCCTGTTCACTGTTTGCAACTAGATATGACTCATCTATGTAGATGAGTCTATGAGTCACATCTATGTTGAAGAGTGATCTGATGACTGGCAGAACAAACTCCACAACCAAATGTAGAGAAGAAACCGCATCTGAGAAGTTAGAAAGGGCAAACATGTGGTCAGGAGATGTGCACAGGAATAAGGGAGCTGCATGTGGAGGGAAGAGAAAAGGTCTCTAGCCACCAAAGAGCCCACATGGAGATGAATCCCCATAACACCTGGCTTTGAAAACCAGAAGGGCTGAACTCTGTAAGTTTGTATAACTAGCTGGACAAGGTACCTGTAGCTTTAAAAATCATCTGACTCAGCAATGGGCAAGCCTGGAGTGTGATTGATAGCTGGGTCTCCACCCTTAAAGAGATAGTAACCCACAGAGAGGAAACATAGAAGAGACAGTTTGCACAATATCTGGAGCAAACAGAAGGAAATATATTTATACTCATTTTGGACCTTGTTGGAGCTCTTCTCCAAGAACAAAGGAGGTGGCAGTTGCCATTTTCCTCCCACACCCTCCAGCATAAAAACAGGACCACTGGTGGGAGGCAGTGCTTCACAGCTACTTGCTACCTAACCTACTAGCAGTGTGCCTTGCCTACACATTCACCTGAGCATTTGCATAATCTAAGCCTATTGGCCTCAGCCTGGGTTTAGTGGAAATTTTGCTAATGGCACTTTTTTATGCCCTGCTCAGCCACTACATGCCCAGATGAAGTGCACCCATGGCCACTGCCACATGCCATGCTCCCAGCCACAATTGTTTAGAGATTCTGGCCTAGGACTATGGACTAGTAAATTTTGCTAACACTGCAGCCTGGCCACTGAGTCTCCCTGAGGTCATGCTTTCTCAGAGCCAGTCTTTCTGGCTCTCAAACAACACAAAAAGAGCAAGCACACCTCACAACAGGCAGGGAGTCAGTACAGTCTTCTAAACTAAAAGAAAGAGCAACTCAGACACAAGAGGTGTGAGCAACACATATAGCAGACATTCCTTGAAGTGCCAGGTTCAGGTGAAAAGGGGATACTGCTCTGCAGGGCACTATAGAACCTCTGTTTCATAAAGACACTACTTTCTAGAGAAGAGGTAGCTGACTTTCCTAACACACAGAAACAGACACAGAAATGTAGATGAAATTAAGAGACAGAAGAATATGCCTCAAATGAAAGAGCAGGAAAAAAATCACAGCAGGAGAACTATGCAAAACAGAAAAAGGTAATATGCCTGAGAGAGGATTTAAAGTAACGACTATAAAGATACTAACTAGGTTTCAGAAAAGGGTGGACAACATCAGTGAGACCCTTGACAAAAAGATAAAAAATAACATTTCAGAGATAAACAACTCAATAAACGAAATTAAAAATACAATATATTGAATAAACAGTAGTCTACAGGAAGCAGAGGAGCCTATAGGTGACCTGGAGTATGTAGTAAATGGAAAACAATCAAGTTGAACAGGTGAGAAAAAAACAAATACTGCATAATTAGAATAGATTTAGAGAACTCAGTGACAACATCAAGCATAATAACATTCACATTGCAGGGATCTCAGAAGGAGAAGAGAGAGTAAAGGGGGCAGAAAATGTTATTTAAATAAATAATAGCTAAAACTTCCTGAATCTGGGGAGGGAAATAAAGGTCCAGATTGAGGAAGCACAGAGATTCAAATTCAACACATGAAGGTCCACACCAAGACAAATAGTATTTTAAAAAGCCAAAAAAAAAAAGTGATAAGGAAAGAATTTTAAAGGTTGTAAGAGAAAAGAAAAAGGTTACATAAAAAGGAAAGCCTATGTGGCTATCTGCTGACTTTACAGCCAAAATTTTGAAGGCCAGACAAGAGTGGCATGAATACTCAAAGTGTTGAAAAGAAAAAAATCTGCAAGTAAAAATATTGTATCCAACAAAGCTGTCATTCGGAATAGAGGGAGAGATAAAGACTTTCTCACACAAAGATGAGATAAAAAAAAAATTCATGACCACAGAACCAGCCCTATAAGCAACTTTAAAAGGGCTCTGTGAATGGAAAACAAAACACATAAGTAACAGTAAGAAAAATAGAAAGCACAGAAGCTAAAAAATTAAGTATGCCTGTAAAAATCAGTTCAGAGAAGCACAAAAAAAGTAAAATATGGTACCAATTATCTGAAATGTGGAAGACCGAGAAGTAAAGAATGAGTCCAAAATTAAGTGACCATAAGCTTACTGTAGACTATTACATGCAGAGTTTATATATAAACTGAATAATAATCACAAATCAAAAAAAAAGGAATAGATATGTAAAGAATGAAGAGTAAGTAATCCAAATATTTAGCTAAAGAAAGCCAACTAATAATAACAGAGAAGAGAGCAAGAGAAGAAAGGAATAGAGAGCAACTACAAAACAACCATAAAACAAGTAACAAAATGGCACTAAATACACACATATCAATAATTACTTTGGATGTAAATGGAATAAATGCTCCAATCAAAAGACATAGGGTGATGGAATGGATAATAAAAAAGACATGTCTCTGCCTACAAGAGACCCATTTCAAATCTAAAGACACATGCAGACTGAAAGTAAATGGATGGAGAAACTTCTCTCATGCAAATGGAAGTGAAAAGAAACACAGAAGAGCAATATTTATATTGGAAAATTAGACTTTAAAACAATGTCCGTAATAATAGACAAGGAAGGGCACTATAGAATCATAAATGGTATAATCCAACAAGAAGATATAGTAATTGTAAATGCTTATGAACTTAACACAGGAGCACCCAAGTACATAAGACAGTTGAAGCAAATGTAAGGAACTAATCAACAGTAATACAATAATAGTAGGGGATCTGAACTGCTCCTGTATATCAAGGCATAGCTCATCCAAATAGAAAAACAAGAAGCAAGAAAACTCTCAAGTAAACAACCTAACATTACACCTAAGTGAGGCAGAAAGAGAACAACAAGCAAAACCCAAAACCAGCAGAAGGAAGGAAATGATAAAAATTAGGGAAGAAATAAATAATATAGAATTTAAAACCAACTGGTAGAACAGATTAATGAAATTAGGAGCTGGTTCTTTCAAAGATAAAAAAAATTGATAAACCTCTATCCAGACTCATTAATAAAATGGAAAGGATTAGAATTAAAAAAAAAACTCACCCATGAAAAGAAGAAATAACAATAAAACTAACAATACAGAAATATAAACAAGTGTAAGAGAATATTATGAAAAAAATTATATACCAACAAATTCAATAACCGAGTAAAAAGGATACATCCCTAGAAATATATAACCTACCAAAACTGAAGCAGAAATAAGTAGAAAATTTGAACAGACTGATTACCAGCAAATATATTGAATCAGTAATCAAAAGAAAAACTCCTAACAGACAAAAGTCCCGGACCACATGGTTTCACAGGCAAACTCTACCAAATATTTAAAGAAAAATTAATACCTTTTCTACTTAAACTATTCAAAAAAAAAAAAAAGGAGAGGAAGGAAAACCTCTAAATTCATTCTATGAGGTCAGTATGACCCTGACACCAAAACCAGATAAAGACATACAAAAAAAGAAGAAAGAAAGAAAGAAAGAAAGAAAGAAAGAAAGAAAGACTATTGGCACGTATCTCTGATGAACATAAATGCAACAAAATCCTCAACACAATACCAACAAACTGAATCAAATATTACATTAAAGAAATATTTCACCATTGTCAAGTGGGATTTATTCCCAGGATAGGTGATTCAGAATTTGCAAATCAATCAATGGATGTATCACATCAATAAGAGAAAGGATAAAAACCATATGATAATTTCAATAGTTGCTGAAAAAGAATTTGACCACTACAACATCCAATCCTGATAAAGCACTCAACAAAGTAGGTTTAGGGGAAACATATATCAACATAATAAAAGGCATACATGAAAAACCCATAGCAAACCTCATACTCAATGGAAAAAACTTGATAACTTTTCCCCTAAGATCAGGAACAAGATAAGGATGGCCATTCTCCCCACTTTTATTTAACATAGTAGTGGTAGAAATCCTAGCCACAGCAATCAGATGAAAATTTAATAATAATAATAATAATAATAATAATAATAAAAGAGATAAACAGCATCCAACTTGGTAAGAAAGAAGTAACACTTTCACTCTTTGCAGATGACAAGATGCCCATAAGGAACCCTAAAGACTCCAGAAAATAAATAAATAAATAATAAATAAATAAATACTACTGGAATTGATACATAAATTCATTAAAGTAGCAGGATACAAAATCAATATGCAGAAATATGTTACATTGCTATACACTAGTAATGAAGTAGCAGAAACAGAAATTTAAAAAACAACCCCATTTGCAATTACAACAAAAATAATTAGACACTTAGGAATAAACCTAACCAAAGAGGTGAAAGACCTGTACTCTGAAAATTATAAAACACTGGTGAAGAAATTATAGATGACACAAAGAAATAGAAACACATTCCATGCTCATGGGTCAGAAGAAGAGATACTGTTAAAATGTCTATCCTACCCAAAGCAATCTATATATTTAATACAATCCCTATTAAAACTCCACAAGCATTTTTCACAGAACTAAAACAAGCAATCCTAATATGAACTACAAAAGACACTGAATAACCAAAGCATTTTTGAAAAAGAAAAGGAAAGCTGGAGGTATCACAATTCCAGACTTCAAGTTGTATTACAAAGCTGTGGTGATCAAAATAATATGGTACTGGCACAAAAATAGATAAATCAATAGAAGATAATAGAAATCACAGAAATAAACTCATAATTACATTGCAAATATTTCAGAAAGCACAAAAGAATAATCAATGGGAAAAAGACAGTCTCTTCAACAAATGGTGTTTAGGAAAACTGGAAAAGAATGAAATTGGACCCCTTTCTTACACCATACCCAAAAATAAACTCAAAATGAATAAAGACCTAAATGTGATACCTGAAATCATAAAAAAAAGTCATTAAAGAGAGCACAGGCAATAAGGTCTCCTGACATCAGTCATAAAAGGTTTTTCTAGATATGTCTCCTGAGACAAAGTAAATAAAAAAAAAAATAAAGTATTGGGACTTCATCAAAAGACAAAACTTCTGAACAGGAAAGGAAATAATAAAAAAAAATAAGTAGCAACTATGAATTAGAGAAGAGATTTGCCAATGACATATGCAATAAAGGTTTAGTATCAAAATATATAAATAACTCATACAAGTCAACACCCAAAAGACAAATAATACACTTTAAAAATTGGCAGAAGAAATGAACAGCAATTTGTCCAAAGAAGACACACAGATGGCCAACAGACCATGAAAAAATACCCAATGTTCCTCATCATCAGGGAAATGCAAATCAAAACTACAATGAGATATCACCTCACTCCAGTCAGAATGGCTAAAATTAACAACACAGGAAACAAGTGTTGCTGAGGATGCTGAGAAATGGGATCCTTCTTACACTGTGTTTGGGAATGCAAACTGGTACAACCACTCTGGGAAATACTATGGAGTTTCTTCAAAAAGTTAAAAATAGAACTACACTATGATCCAGCAGTTACACTAATAGGTATTTACCCAAAGGATACAAAAGTACTAATTGGAAGGGATACATGCACCCCAATGTTTATAGGAACATTATCAACAATATCCACTTATGGAAAGGGCCCAAATGCCCATTGACTAATGAGTGGATAAAGATGTGGTACACACACATGGGGAGCCTGGGTGCCTCAGTTAGTTAAGCATCCAACTCTGGTTCGGGTCACGATCTCATGGGTTCCTGAGTTCGAGCCCCACATCAGGCTCTGTCCCAACAGCTCAGAGCCTGGAGCCTGCTTCAGATTTTGTGTGTGTGTGACTCTCTCCCCCTCCCCTTCTCATGCTCTGTCTCTCTGTCTCTCTGTCTCTCTCTCTCTCAAAAATAAACATTAAATTTTTTTTTTAAATATGTACACACACACACACACACACACACACACAATGGAATATTATTCAGCCATTAAAAAGAATGAAATCTTGTCATTTTCAATGACATGGATAGTTTTAGAGAGTGCAATGCCAAGCAAAATAAGGCAGTCAGAGAAAGACAAATAATATATGATTTCACACATATGTGGAATTTAAGAAACAAAGCAAGCAATGGAACAAAACAAGGAGAGACAGACAAACCAAGAAAGAGATTTTTAACTATAGAGAACAAACTGATGGTTACCAGAAAGGTGTGGGGGAGAAATGGATGAAATAGGTGATGGGGATTAAAGAGTAACTTATCAAGATGAGAAAGAGTAATGTACAGAATTGTTGAATCACTACATTGTACACCTGAAACTAATATAGCACTGTATGTTAATTATACAGGAATTGAAATAAACTAATAAAAATTGTGGACAGGGACTTGGGAGGGGGATAGGAATAGCAGAGTAATCTAAGAATTATAAATTTAAGGTGCCAATACCACTCTAGACCTAAAGGATAAATGACAGAATATTTACTAAAACTTGGAGAGGATTGTTGTTTGAAGAAGGCTTGTTTTGTTTTATTTGTACAGAGACTCAACAAACCTGTGACAAACTAGCATAAACGGTAGAATAAATGTCTTGTCTCCTTTCCTCTCACTCTCTGACCCCTGCTGGTGACTTGCATTGACAAATTTCAACAAAATTCATAAGACAAAGAATTTCATTGATATATCCCATGTGAAACATTCCTCTGAGGCATATAGCATGATACGGGAGGATGGAATGGGGATATGGAGTAGCAAATGGGATGCACATAACACAAGGGGCTATAATATATCTTTATTATGTCTACTAACACTGTTGTAAATGAGATTATACATACAAAATGAATTTATCTTGTTATGATTTACTCCTCTTTTTCTCATTTGTAATTCTTTTTTTAGCTATTGTTTTAAGTTTATTTATTTAGTTTATTTAGTTTATTGTTTTAGTTTGAGATAAAGACAGAGAGAGCGTGCACACACATGAGCAAGTGGGGAGGGGCAGAGAGAGGGAAAGAGAGAATCCCAAGCAGGCTCTACACTGTCAGTGTTAGCCTGACACCGAATTCGATCCCACAAACCGTGAGATCATGATCTGAGCTGAAACCAAGAGTCAGACACCTAACTGAGCTACCCAGGCACTGTCTCCTTTATAATTCTTATGATATTTTTTCATATATGGAGATCAGTAGATTATATAATCTATGAAATACTTTAGCAGAATGTAAAGGGAGTGCCAGAAATTAATGGGATGGATAAAATGGGAACTACCTTTTTACAGAGCATTAACAAAGCTACTTTGTATAAATAATTTCAGGATCTCAAGTTGAAGTTTTTTTTCTCTGGGTTTCAAATCTTTGAATAATCTAGACAATAACTGACACCCTTTGCTGTAGTCATGTGACCTTTCTTTTATTCAGTATGTTCACCATTATGTTTTTGTGACTTAACTCCAAGGAGCTTTTACTTCAAACTCAAGGTCTGATTTCTGTTTTGTTTTGCTTTCTATTTTTCAAATTGATTTCCTCTAGAATTCATGGTAAACACCTTGACTCTCTCAGGTCATTGATTCTTCACTGTTCTGAATCTTTATTTACAACTGTATTATTTTTCTCACCCTGTACCATATAAATTCTCCCTCTGCCAGACAGTGTGTCTAGCCTATTAAAGATCCCAACATTTCAGTCAAGTTGGATTCCATAATAAATTTGTCTTTTCTTTTCAATTCTCACATATGTAATTGAGATATTGTAATTTGTATGTTTATTATTTGTCTTTGAGTCTTATTTCCATATCTGCCTTTACATTTTCCCCTTCGTATCACCAGAGTGTAGAAACCTGAAAACAGCTTTTCTCTTACTCCCTTGCCAGCCAGTGGGAGGCAATGAAAGAAGACCTGAAGGTGAGAGGAAGAAAGAAAGGATTGTGTTTCACCTTTCTGGTTCTGTTGTAGTGTTCAGTAACAGCATAACAGCAATACCGTCTTTGTGCTTGGGCAGTGTGCTGCCATAGGAACCTCTGAAGGACCCCCGACAGCCTCATCGTTCCCATGGACCCAGTTTAGACAGTGAACATTCCTCTCAGTAGCAGAGTCCATAGACTGGCTTCTGCAGTAACAATCAGTAAAAGCCTTTTGTAACCCGAGACTGAAAGGTCTGATGAGCATAATGGGATTATAGACTCTTGCAAAGCTTGCTCCTGCAAAGCTTTAACAATGTTGACTCTAGCAGCCATAACACCCAGACGTGCTCCAGAAGCCGCAGTGGCCAGAATCACTGGTTCTGGGCAGCATTCCTGTCTCTTCTCTTTCCTTAAGAGAAGGTAGTGTTCCTTGCAGTTTCTCATCCTTGAGTTACCTCACTTCTTTCACTTATACCTTTCCAACACTTTTGTGCCTATTTTTATCCATTAAAATCTTCTGAAATGTTTAGAGTGTTATCTGCTTTTCTGACAGCATTTTGACAAATATACCTTTCTTTAATTCTCTCGTTGACTATTTTAAATGTATTTAAAATACATTTTTATTACATAATGTGCCACTGTATAATTTGAACACAGTTTACTATCTGTGTCATTAAATTATCACTTAAGTACTTGGAGCAACTGTCTTTGCTAACATTTGATTGAAATACCATTTTATTTCTCTCACCTGTGAATCCAATTGCCTTAACTTATCTTCCAAGTAATTTAGGATGCTTTTTTAATGAAGTGTTTTATTTTTCAGCACTCCCCAGATTAGGAAGATTTTATTACACATCTTCTGAGAATAAATTTATATTGAAATTATTATGTCACAGTCATAAATATTTAATCTATGAAGATATCATTAAATATTGACAGTATTGCTAAAAAATTAGTTTCTCTTCTTTAATACATATTTGCACATACAAATTAGAAAAAAAATCTCTCACTTTCATCTACTGTATTGTAGTATTCTTCCAGTTTAGTGTTCTCTGATATGACATTTTAAATATCTATATACCCTCACATGGGTAAAAACCTACTACAGGCTGTAATATACCTAAGAATATCACGGGTGAAAAATATTTATGGATAAATTATCTCTGGAAAAAAATAGTGTGAATTCTCTCTCATTTTTACATGTATTGTTAATATAAATTTGTTATACCTGTAACTGTCACTTATATCTCGTACATATTATAGTTTTTTGAATGTGCTTTGTGGAATTTTATTATTCATAGAAAACTACTACATCTATGTTTAGACTCATGTGGCTCCAAAACATGAGGCTAGCTCAAATCTTCTTTCATAATGTGGATACCATCATAAAAATTTCATTACATTTAAAAAACTAAACTGACAAAGATTTTGCAAGCGCTGGTTTATATTCAAGCTCTTCATAATTCACTTATTTATTTCTTTTACTAACCATTACTGTGTTTCTATGGATTCCATTTGATTCCCTGATTCCTCACAAAATCAATCTTAAACTCCATTTTATCTTACTGCTCTGCTATTGCAAATCCTTCCATGGATAAATAATAAATTGCTGCTTCTAGTAATGCTTGGTATTACACATCTTGGTCATTTTTCTCTCACATTATATAACTAAAAATGGCACAATTTTGCCATAGTAATAACAGTTAACTTACTTACAGCTGAATGCACAGCCATCACCATACAGGAAACATCCTATCCTGTAATTTATGCAAATGGAAAATCTAAGAGAATATTTTATTGCCTCCTTTAGACATCCAATGATGTCATTCTTCCTACTTTTTACTTTTATACACAAATGGGCATTTCATTCAGTGTTAATTCTTTTCTATAGGGAATTATTTTAGTATAATTCTATTTGGACAACATAACTTATCTGAGATAAGTCATGAACATAGATCCTGCAGTACCATACTTTGCTCACAGAATTGCATTCTTCTCCAATATCCTAAAAGTTTACATTAACAATTTACTTTAATTAAAGAGTTCAATAGCCTCTAGAGAATTGCTAAAAATTAGGCAAATGTTATTTCACTTTATGATCTATATTCTCAATTCACTTGACCATATAGCTACGTAGTATAGAAAGTGAATTTGCTTTATCTGCCACAGGCTAAATGCTTCAAAGTTATCCATCAGTCGGTAGTGTCACCAAACTCTTGATTTTCCATTAAACAACTCTTATAAGAAATTAAGTAAAAGGAAAATAAAAGCAAAATGGTCTTTCCAAAAAGAAATATTAAGAAAATGTAATGTTAGTACAAAAATAATATAAATAGAAAAAAATAATTTTCGAACATAAAGTTAAAAATCAAGATATTCAAAAAACCACTTTTCATTCTTTTTTTTAACATTTATTTATTTTTGAGACAGAGAGACAGAGCATGAACAGGGGAGAGTCAGAGAGAGAGGGAGACACAGAATCGGAGCTGTCAGCACAGAGCCTGACGCGGGGCTCGAACTCACGGACCGTGAGATCATGACCTGAGCCGAAGTCGGACGCTTAACCGACTGAGACACCCAGGCGCCCCAAAAAAACCACTTTTCTTTTTTTTTCCAATATATGAAATTTATTGTCAAATTGGTTTCCATACAACACCCAGTGCTCATCCCAAAAGGTGCCCTCCTCAATACCCATCCCCCACCCTCCTCTCCCTCCCACCCCCCATCAACCCTCAGTTTGTTCTCTGTTTTTAACAGTCTCTTATGCTTTGGCTCTCTCCCACTCTAACCTCTTTTTTTTTCCTTCCCCTCCCCCATGGGTTTCTGTTACGTTTCTCAGGATCCACATAAGAGTGAAACCATATGGTATCTGTCTTTCTCTGTATGGCTTATTTATTTCATTTAGCATAACACTCTCCAGTTCCATCCATGTTGCTACAAAAGGCCATATTTCATTCTTTCTCATTGCCATGTAGTACTCCATTGTGTATATAAACCACAATTTCTTTATCCATTCATCAGTTGATGGACATTTAGGCTCTTTCCATAATTTGGCTATTGTTGAGAGTGCTGCTATAAACATTGGGGTACAAGTGCCCCTATGCATCAGTACTCCTGTATCCCTTGGGTAAATTCCTAGCAGTGCTATTGCTGGGTCATAGGGTAGGTCTATTTTTAATTTTCTGAGGAACCTCCACACTGCTTTCCAGAGCGGCTGCACCAATTTGCATTCCCACCAACAGTGCAAGAGGGTTCCTGTTTCTCCACATCCTCTCCAGCATCTATAGTCTCCTGATTTGTTCATTTTGGCCACTCTGACTGGCGTGAGGTGATATCTGAGTGTGGTTTTGATTTGTATTTCCCTGATGAGGAGTGATGAAAAACCACTTTTCAAAAAATGTTTATTCTTGAGAGAGAGAGACAGGGACAGAGCGTGAGTGAGAGAGAGTCAGGGAGGGAGAGAGGGAGACACAGAATCTGAAGCAGGCTCCAGGCTCTGAGCTGTCAGCACAGAGCCTGATGCAGGGTTTGAACTCAGGTACTGTGAGATCAGGACCTGAGCAGAAGTTGGACGCTTAACCAACTGAACCACCCAGGCATCCCCCCAAAAACACTTGATTGTGAAGTTGTCTAACTATTGAAAATGTATTCAAAGAATATACAAAATACTTAAATAACATAAGGAGTGGAAGGTAAGTTAGGAAACTGTTTCTGCCTACCTTTCATGACTAAAAGTTCACTCTCTGCCCATTAGTACTGATCATTCTTTATCTTATTAATCACAAGATTTCCTGGTATAATACTTCCATTTGAAATTCAATTTTTGTAGCTTGGACACTACTGAATTACAGACATTCTCTTTGAAATATTCTGATTTGAATTAATTATTCTTTCTGAATGTTCATAGGTTTTGATTTTCATCCAAATCCCCTCATTTTCTAAGACCTAAAGGTATAGGTATTTCTTACCTGCTTCAAGAAAAGCATACAGGTCTTTTCTCCGGTAAAAAAAAAAAAAAAAAATATTTCTGACCTTGCATACTTTTTGCAGGAAATATTTTTGTTCACTGCAACAGAGTCATCAGACTATCAGATATAAATTTATGTCCTTCCAATACACATTATCACTGGTTTATTACTCTCTCTAACCCTGATAGCCCCATCTATAAAATGGGGGTAATAAAAGACTAACCTTTGGATTTGTTACCAGGATCAGATGAGATAATGTACATGAAATGTTTATCAGAGTAAATTTAGTATATATTAGCTCTAGGTAGTCTTAAATTTATATCACTCTCCAATTAACATTTTATTTTTTCTTATACATACCCCAAATTTGGCGAAGTGTAAGCTCCTTGATGATAATCATTTATTTTTTATTCAAATTTAAAATTTTCATCATGCCTAAAAATGTGTTCTGAATATCATCTTTAATTAAACAAATATATATTTTTACATGTGAAGTATACCATGATGAGAAAACACTATAAAATATGCAAAGTTTCAGTCATATACATAAACATAATTTAATCAACACATTAATATTTCAGTAGAGAAAAGCTATTTAATTCAACTGGCTATGGGTCATTTTAATAAGTTTAATATTTGTCCCTTCAAGCTTGTCTTGACTACTTCTTTTTAGTGATTTGTATGTAATTTAATAGACCTTGAGCTACTAAATTTAGAAATGCCACTGTGGACTCAAAGTGAATTCACTTTTTCTGTGATGTGCATTACATGCAATTATTATTTCTAGAAATGTACTGATTTTTTCCTATGTTTCATTTGGATAAAGCTGGTTATGCAACAGCTACTTCTGTGGATTCACATTGGTAGCAAATACTTTTTAGTGAGGTCTCTTCAGTAAATAGTGTTAAGTTTGCAAACTTTTAAAGGGCTCATTTTGCAAAGGCACCATTATTTCAGTAGGCTCAAATATTTTCGACACTCCAGGTGTGAAGTCATTAATTTTATTTCTACATGGTTTTAAGGGCTTATTATTTACATTAACACACCCAATTGCTTTTGGAGTGTGTAGCATTATGGGGTGTGTGTGTGTGTGTGTGTGTCCCAGACCCATCCAGAATTTTGGATTGTATAAATTAACACATTGTAGCATTGTGTTTCTAGTTTTTTCCCATAGTCTGGGAAATCATACTCTCATTTATGACAGTAAGATAACAAAATGCTTATTATATGATAAAGAGATCATGTGCCAAACTATACACATAATGTTTTCATAGACATTTGGAGGATAAAGTTTATGTGCAAAGTTTTGCATGAACTAGACTTATGTTAGATGTCACAAAAAAATCAGTCTACAAAAAAGGAAACTTGTAGTGAGAATAGTCCACTTTGCATCTACTTTCAGCAAGCTCTTCCTTCATGCGCTGAATTCATTGGGTGTTTAATATATATCAGGTACTGTTTTAGGCATAAGGGAAAAAATAGGGTGATGAAAATCTCTGCCTTCATCATACTTCACTTCTAATGAGTAGATCTCAACAATAAAGGTAAGTATAACATTTAAGTGATTTTGTTGTCTTTAATAATGGCATAAGTGATGTTATGGGAAAACAAAACCAGAAAAGGTTATCAGAACACTGAAAGAAGACATAGTATTGTTAGGATAGCTTCACTGAGAAGCTGACATTTACGAAGAAGCTTGAAGAAAGTGAATGTGATTGTGGGTATATGGTGCAAGAGCATACCATGCAGAGGGAACAACACGTGAAAGACCAATATGTTACAAAAACAATTGGAGGGCAGTATATCCAAAGGGACTATTGTAGAATATGAGATCAGATATCTAAGAAGGAACGAGTTATTTAGAGGTTTGCAGGCTATTAGAAACTTTTGTTTTATTCTCAGGAAATGACAAGCTCTTGGAAATTTCTAAGGAGAGAAATGATAGTCACTGATAAAGATTTGAGAAGGATCACTCTGGCAACTGTGTTGAAAACATACTGTAGAGAATCAAAATTGGGTAGTGTAAGATATATTGAGTCTTTTACAATCTCAAGGGAAAGGTTATGGTGCTTGTGTGTCTGGTATCCATGGAGATAATTAAGAAATTCTAAATAAATTTGTAATTTGTTTAGAAGGTAGAGCTAGTAGTATGTCTTATTTGATTGAAGAGGCAATATGAATTAAAGGCTTTTGGTTTAGCAACTCTCAAAATGGAATTGCAATAAACTGTGAGTGTGAATTCTACAGATGGATCAGATTTGGGGGATAGTTGAAAGTATGAAGTTTGGTGTTGGAAAACTTAAATTAGAAATGTCTATTTTACATCCAACTAGAAGTGTATAGTTAGCACTAGGTTACCAGTATGGAATTGAAGTTAATACTGCAAATATAAATTTGGAAGTTTTTGGCATACTGCTGGCATTCAAAGTTGACAAAACCACAAAGGGATGGGAATAAATAACAAAAACCTGAGGTCCAACTAGTGAGCTCTGGGAATTCCACCAAGAGACAGAGAAAAAGATGATCTAGCAAAGATATCTAAGAAGAATCATGGCCAAAGATTAAGGAAAATCAAGAGTACATAGTATATTGGAATCCAAGAATTAACAATAGACTAATCTGAAAAGTCCAAGATTTAAAGGCATTGTCTATATACTTGTCTATAATCTCCATGTCTTAATTATTCACAACCAACAGACACGTCTAATCATTACAAGTATACATCACTTTATTGCACTTTTCAGATATTGTGTTTTTGACAATTGAAGATTCGTAACAACCCTGCATTGAACAAATCTATTAGCACCATTTTTCTGATAGCATTTGCTCACTTTGTGTCTCTGTGTCATGCTTTGGTAATTCTTGCAGTATTTTAAATTTTTTTTCATTTTTATATTGGTTGTTCTGGTGATCAGTGATCTTTGATGTGACTACTGTAATTGTTTGGTGGCACCATGAACTGTACCTATATAAGACACAAAGTTAATTCATAAATTTTGTGAGTGTTTTGACAGTTCCACTCACTGGCCATTTCCCCAATTTCTCTCTCTCCCCTCAGGCCTCCCTAGTCCCTGAGACATAACCATATTTAAATTAGGCAAATTAATAACCTACAATGGCATTCAAGTGTTCAAGTGACAAGAAGAGTTTTATGTTTCTCATTTTAAATCGAAAGCTAGAAATAATTAAGCTTGGTGAGGAAGGTATGTTCAAAGCCAAAATAAGCTGAAAAGGGTCTCTTGTGCCACACAGTTAGCCAAGTTGTGAATACAGAGAAAAAAATTCTTGCAGGAAATTAAAAGATAATCCACTGAACACATGAATAATAAGAAAAAGAAACAGCTAGAGGGAAGTCAATGCCTGTCTTCAAACCTTCAAAGTACAGTCTGACTTCTCTTATTAGAAGATAATTCAGCTGGTGACTTTAAGTTGAACCCAATGTTCATTTACTGGAAATTCTGGGACCCTTAAGAATTAAGGTAGACCTACTCTGTGGTCTATAAATGGACCAGCGAAGCCTGGGTGACAGTATATATAGCATATGTATTTACAACATAGTTCATTGTATGTTTTAAGCCCACTATTGAAACCTACTGCTCAGGGGGAAAATATATATTGTATATTGTATATTATATATTTATTATTTATTATATAATAAATGGCTGTATAATGTTATATAATAAAATATTGTATAATATTTTATCTAAATATATATATTCCTTTTAAAATATTACTGCTTATTGACAATGCCCTTGGTCACCCAAGAACTCCAATGGAGATGTACAGTGAGATAAGGGTTGTTTTCATTCCTGCTAACACAACATCATTTCTGTAGCCTGTGAATCAAGGAGTAATTTCAACCTTCAAGTCTTACTTAAGAAATACATTTCATAAGGCTATATAGCTGCCACAGATGGTAATTCCTCTGATGGATCTGGGCAAAGTGAAATAAAAACTTTCTGGAAAGGGTTCACAGTTCCAGATGCCAGTGAGAACATTCATGATTCATGGGAAGAAGTCAAAATATCAACATTAAGAGGACTTTGAAAGAAGTGGATTCCCACCATTATGGATAACGTTGAGGAGCTCAATCCTTCAGTGGGGGAAGTAATTGCAGATGTTTTGGAAATAGCAAGGAACTAGTATTAGGAGTGGAGCCTGGATATATGACTGAATTGCTGCAATCTCATGATATAAATTTAAGGATAAGGAGTTTCTTCTTATGGATGAGAAAGAAAGAAGTTTGTTTAGTTAGAAGCTACTTCTGGTGAAGATTCTGTGAAGATTATTGAAATGACAACCAAGAACTTAGAATATTCCATAAAATTATTCTATAAAGAGCAGCAGGGCTTGAGAAGATTGACTCCAATTTTAAAAGAAGTTCTACTGTGGGTGAAATGCCTCCAAATTACATTTCATGCTACAGAGAAATACAAGAAAGGAAGAATCCATTGATGTAGCAAATTTCATTGTTGTCTTATTTTAAGAATTTCCACAGTCACTCCAACCTTCAGAAGCCACCATCCAGATCAGTCAACAGCTATCAGCAACAAAGCAAGACCCTCCACCAGCAAAAAGGTTATGAGTTGCTGAAAGTGCAGATTATGGTTAGCATTTTTTCACAATAAAGTATTTTTTAATTGAGGGACATGCATTGTTTTTTAGGCATAATATTATTGCATACCTAATAAATTATAGTATAGTGTAGACAAAACTTATATGCACTAGAAAACAAAAAAAATTCATGTGATTCCCTTAATTATGATATTCACTTTACTGTGGTGGGCTATAATTGAACCAGCAATATCTTTGAGATATGACTATACAGACATTATTTTAAGTCTCAGTCTGTATATATCAATATATTTTATTGAGTAAACTCATAATAATCTAAGATTATAATAATGATCAAACATCTATTCTATAAGATTAATATTTGGGGTGGAGGAAGAGAAGCAGGTGGGCATTGAACTCAAGGGTTATTTCTAAGTACTTTACGTACCAGCATGAGTTTTTTCAGTCCTCTATCGAAAACCTTAATTGACATGAGGTAGTTACTTTCAGGTATAACTTGTGTCTTTAAGGTTGTCTTTGCTCTGACCTCACCAGCGTTTCAGATGACTAACTTTCAGACAATTATTTTGGTTTGGAAACTGAAAAAAAGTTAGAGAGAGAGATAGATGGTTTGAGTAGGGTGGGTTACCAAAGACAGCATTATTATGAAATAAAACTTGTAATTTTTCTCTCAAAAAAGCTTTCTTAATATGAAGACATATTTTATCATATTTCTGTTCATGTTTTTTTTTTACATTTAGTCACCAAGTCTTGGTGCATGTATCTAGAAAACATTTGTCAAAGCTGCTTAGAGATTTCCATTTTTCATTAAATCACCTTAAAATTTAGTTTAGTCTTTGTTTTTTTTAAATTATTTTATCTCTTAATGTTTTTTTAAGCCCTTTGAAAACAAGGACTGTTTCTAATTCTTCTTTGTGATGTAACTTCCAGTGAAGGTTTTGGCATGTAGTAGATGCTGAGGGTAATTTTTGTTTAATGAGCTAATTGTTCTGAACCTTATCATCAAAATCAGGATTGTTGAAATATCTTCCTAATTTGTCTTCTTATCATGTGTTGTATAAGAAATGTCTTAGGTTTCACCTCACATTCTACTGGCACAACTTTTAAAATAGACTTTGTGCCACAGAGAGCTTTTAAAAGTCATTACTTGGGGCACCTGGGTGGATCAGTCAGTTAAGCGTCCATCCCACTGTTGATTTCGGCTTAGGTCATGATCTCATGGTTCAGGGGTTCAAGCCCCACATCAGGCTCTCTGCTGACAACATGGAGCCTGCTTGGGATTCTATCTCTCCCTCTCTCCTCTATTCCTGCCTCCCCCAAATAAATAAACAAACTTTAAAAAAATATAAAATAAAATAAAGTCATTACTTGACAAAATTTCCCATCAAAAGAGGTATCTGTCTCTTATATTCTATGCCAGTGTTTCTTTGATCCATTTTGTGTGATGTTACTAGGAACTACTTGGCACTCATGCATGTGCAGCCTAGAAGTATAGTAAAATGAATGTATCATGGGTAAGTCATTGTTCAATGAAAGAAAAGGTGAATATATATTTCCACCTTCTTTTGCTGAGGTGGGAATACTAAGACACATTACACACATTCCTTTAGAAGGTTCTGGTGGAGGGGCACCTGGGTGGCTCAGTTGGTTGGGAGGCTGACTATAGCTCAGGTCATGATCTCCTGGTCTGTGAGTTCTAGCCTCACATTGGGCTCTGTGCTGATAGCTCAGAGCCTGGAGCCTGCTTCCAATTCTATGTCTTCCTCTCTCTCTGCCCCTTCCCTGCTTGCTCTCTGTCTCTCCCTCATTTTCAAAAATAGTCAACATTAAAAAAAAAATTAAAAAAAAAGGTTCTGGTGGAATTAGGCTACAGTTTCCCATTATGATCACCAAAGTTGAGAGTATACATTTGTACTAATTTTCCTTTTTCTTTGCTTTGCTTGCCCCAGATGCCATTTATACCCCATTAGTTCTCTTCATAAAATAAATTACAACATTCATACATTCATTTGTTAGAGGTTCCAACGTTTGGAGAAATGTTAGTAACACATGTGTCCTCTACTTGTACATATGTAATTCATTGTGTAGATACTACCAGATCAAGCTCAGAGAAAGCAATATTCACCATGTTTTGTTTTGTTTTGTTTTTTGCTTTTTTTCTGCCTAGAAAATGTTTGGGCTCTTTACCACCAACATAATAGATACCTTGCCTTAATGTATATGCAGGAATTCAAAAAAAATTTAATATGTATGACTAATTATGTCAAACTTGCAAATGTTATTTAATTTTTGTCTTATTTAGATTAGATTTTCTCTCCAAGATGATAATTTTCTTAGGGGAAAGGAATAAATTCTTTGATAAAAATATTTTTGTTGGGGGTGCCTGAGTGGCTGTTTGTTAAGTGTCTGGCTTCAGCTCGGGTCATGATCTCACAGTTTGTGGGTTTGAGGCTGGCATCATACTCTGTGCTGACAGTTCAGAGCCTGGAACCTACTTTGGATTCTGTGTCTCCCTCTATCTCTGCCCTCCTCGCCACCCCCCCCCCCCACTCACACTCCATCTCAGTCTGTCTCTCCAAAAAAAATAAATGTTGAAAAAAATTTAAGTATTTTTCTTACAAGAGCCTAGCAACATATTCCCATATTTGGGCACAAAATAGTTGTTGATGCATTGAATTAATGTCAAACTTTGGAGGTTGGAATTTTATAAATTTTCAAATCCTACTGAAAACATAATTTTGAGAAAAACAACCCTGGAAGTAGATAACAAAATTACAAATGCCACCTGATAGCTCTAGAATATTCTAAGCTCTTTTTTAAAACCTTACATTTATTCTCAGAGGAAGATTAAAAATAAGAAACACCACATTAAACACAGCCAATTGCAGTTGAAATAGCATTGTGGGTTTTTTGTTTGTTTGTTTGTTTATTTGTTTGTTTTTTAGCCATGGGGCACAGATGTATATTTTGTTTCTGAATTGGTCAATCCATTAAAAAAAACCCCAAAAGCTCCTTATTAAAACTTCCAAGTTTAACACAAGGACATTGCAGACAATAAGACGCTTTTAGCATTACATTTGTCATAAATTTTTCATACAATAATTTATTTCCCTAATAACTAAAAAGTAGAAAAATAAGTTACAAATTAAAAAAATGTCTTTGGATATTATGCTGCCAATATCATTTGGATATGCTTTACAAACCATACAAAGCCCACCAGCACAAACGTGTAAAATATTAAATTAAATTGAACAAAAGGTGAAAATGATATTACATATCAGTTTTAAAACTGTTTCAATTCTTCTGTGAGAAGAAGTAGTATATAGTATGTAGTAATAATAATAATAGTATGACAAGAATTAGTTGTTTGCTGTTGAGATTTTATAGAGTTTTATTTAGCATTATGTTTTTTTCTTGCCTTAAGTTACTTGACAATTAGTTGTTATTGTGGCTTTTCCTTTTTATTCCTCAAAGCTCTATTTATAAATATCAATGAAAGAAAAAGAATAAACCTTTTCCAACAGAATGAACAAAGTTGTGGGATTCCATGCCAATCACAAACTCAGTTGGTACTGTGGACATATTTGATGTTTCTTCAATGAACAACAGGGACATAAATGAGTCAGTGGACAAAAGAAATATTGAGCAAGCCCAAACAGTCTGCCTGACCATAGGGAGATAACTGCAGTTAATGTACATGTTTAATCATGAGACAGAAGGTAATAAAATCTACTAAAGAACAAACAAAACAGCAACTTGGTTTCAGTTAAATGTTTTAAAATATTGATATATTTAGTCCTTCTTTCAATCAGACTCAAATATGTGGTGAAAAAAAGTCCATCACATCTGGTAAAATATGACTGTCCAACTCACTAAATTGCTTAAAGAAAAGGCCTCAAAATTAGTTAGAAAGAAAACATGTACAAATACAAAGTATCAGGGTGTTTGGCAACAAGGCTATCTCCACATTCCAGGCACCACAGTTTAGTAGAGTTTGGAATAAACTTATATGTAATAAGGAAACATTTTACATGTTTTAAAAAGTTAGAAAATTACAAAAATAAAAAAATAAAAAGAAAATGAAAAGAGCATAAACGTTCTCAAACAAGGAAATATGACAAACTGTGAAATTCTAGATATATATACATTCCCATAAATCTTCACAGCAAAAAATGACAGCTTTTACATTATAAGATTTTATAAAAAGTCAATTACACCAAGGGGATTTTAGTTCTTGATTCCCTGTCATTTGGAAATATGATGTCTTAAAAGGGATAGTAAATAGAATTTTCTGAAACAAAACAGTTTTGAATCAAGGGAGAACAGAAAAACTTAAAATCCTTGAAATAATTTGAAACATATATTTCCTTCTCTGCTACCAAACACCCCAATTTTTTATAGTTGTATTAGCAAAAGGTGATACTAAAGAGGTTTCTATCTTTTGTGTATCCTAAATTTTTTGATATGAAAATGACCTTGTTTTTCAACAATCCTGAGACCAAATACTTGTTTGTTTTTTTGTTTTGTTTTGTTTCTTAGTAATGTCTTGGTCCTTAATTGTCATATGAGCAAAACAGAACTCATCACTGCACTAGCAATACTTACTGTCCTATGGAGAGACAATTATTAATTGAAAAATCAGACAAATTTAATCCAGGAAAGTACAGTGGTAGGACTTTAAATCAGTTTTACTGAATCCATATGCTAGGCTAATAACTAATATGACTACAAATCCTAGAAACTTGCCCCACGTTTAGACTTCCCTTCTTCAAAATTTCTGACCTGTTTTTCTCACTTAGATTAAATTTCCTAATTAAAAACAAGTTTTTTTTTTAAATTCTGATATTCTAATGTTTTATTGATAGCCTTTACAGGCTTTGATTTATCTATTTTGATAAGATTAGATTTGTATTATTTTGTTTTTAATACCTAAGTGTGTGGACAGAAATCAAAACATTCTATTTATCGTAGAAGATATTTCAGCAATAGCTTGACATTTCAAGGAATTACTACAGAAATAAAGTGAATTAAATAATTTACAGCATGCTTTCAGAGGAACCAGCATGGTTCAGTCGATTAAGCATCCTCCAGCTCTTGATTTCAGCTTAGGTCATGATCTCACGGTTCATGAATCTGAATCTGGCATTAGGCTCTGCCCTATTAGTGCAGGATTCTCTCTCTCTCCCTTTCATTCTCCGCATCATCTGTTCGTGCACTCTCTCTCTCAAAATAAATAAATAAACATTAAAAATAATTTATAGGATGCTTTAAAATTCATTGGTCTGTGGGAATTAAAAATAAATCAAATTATGATAAGTATAGCACCATATTTTTAGGACATCTCAGAATACATATTAAGTAGGCAATATAAGTTTTAAAATCTTTATTTTTATTATAGTGGATTTTTTATTGAATAAAATATGAATGAGAGGATTTGTAAATTTATCCCGAGTTCAAAACAATCTTGAATAAACCTTTTATAAAATATGAATGCTGCTAGAGACAAAGAACCCATCACTGGCAATTACATGAACAAAATAGTTTTATATAAGAAAATACATGCGCAGAAGTCTGAAAATTAAATATAGATCTATCATTAGGTAACATACATTCAATATATATAGTACATTTTGGATTTTGTTGCCTGAAAATTAATCCATATATTCATTTCACTAAGATGTAATAAATTCTGTAGAACAAACTTTAACATAACACTATTGGCTTATTATGACTTTAAAGCATACTGGTCTTCCAGTGGAACATATGTAGAGTCTTTGTTCTTTTTGAATATGCAGCTTATTTAAACCTTGCAAGATAAAGTTCTGTAAATGTTTAACAATTATGACCAAAAGTTGTAGAAGTTTATTTATTCTAAAACAGAGATAATGATATCTGAAAAATTGAACATTAACAATAAAAAAGCTACTGAGTTCTAAGAAAAGCAACAGAACCTCTCCTTTTCTTCTCTTCCACAAAAAGAAACTATTGAACATGATAGCAATTAAATTGAGTTCATAAAATATTAACAGCAATCCAAGACAATTTGGTCTGTATAAGTTTTGCCTATTAGGACAGGTAAGGGTGAAGGAGAACATTTTTAAACAAAACATGGAAAATTCTCTTAATTCACTGAGCTTTTTAACTTATATGCAGGTAATATATTCTGTAAATCACTAATTTCAACATTTATAAGGGATATTTGATTACGAACTTTCAGTGTTTTTTTTCCTTATAGCAGTAACTATATTAGAACAAAAAGGGACACACTTAACTATATTGAACTGCAACAGAATGAGACATAATGCATGCATGGGCACATGCACACAAACAAACATACACACACACAGCCATGCTTATGGAATTCATGAAAATCAGTGAACCTGTTGTAATTATGTCTATACATCATATTCATTATACATAAAAAATAATTTTTCCAAAAAATACCTCCTATGCATTTTTCTCTCCTTTGCATAGATGTATCATGGTGGTAACATTTATTCAAATTAGTAAGGCCTCAATGAAAAGCAAATATATTTTGTATTTTTGAATATCTTTTATCATCCTTGTTAATAGAGAAAAACACTGGAGGACCACCCAAGATGGCGGAACAGCATGGAAGCTTTTCTTGTGTCTCTCGCCCATGAAATACAGCCATATCAACACTAAACTATCCTGCACAGCTAGAAAACTGATTTGAGGGTTAACACAACAATCTGCACAACCTGAACCACAGAACTCAGCAGGTACACGGTGTCGAGAAGTGAACTGGGGGAAAGAGAAGCCATGGAGGGCAGGGAGCTGTTTTTGCTTGTGGAGAGAGGACGGAGACAGGGGTAGAGTACAGGAAAAGTACCCCCCCCCCCCCAAAAAAAAGCAGCTGGAGAGAAAGTGGAAAAGTGAAAACAACTGCAAGACTAAACTAAAAAGAGAGAAAGGAGAAAGGAGAGGGTTTAAATTCCATTAAGACTCTATAAACAGGGGGGTTTGCAGAGTCTGAAACTCTGCAGCTCAATGCCTGTTGGTGATCTGGTGGGAAGGGAAAATCCCCAGGAGCAGAGTGAGGTTCAGGGGACCTCAGGCCACAGAGGAACAGGCAGTTCCCCTGATGGGAGGACATTTGGTAGAGGCTGTGTGGTGCCCCCATAGGCAAAGTTCCTAGCAGATCCCGGAGAACAATCACATTCACTGGTGCTGGAACAAGGACGTTAAAGATGAAGCCTGGTGAAGGATGTGTTTGTGATTTTCCATAAACCCTGAAACACTGTTGCTACACCATTGAGTGAACTTTTTCTGAGGTGGGCTGGCACCAGCCACAGTCTTTGGACACCAGCAGCAGCACAGTCCCACAAACATTCTTGGCTACAGCCACCACCTGGCCATTGTTCAGTGAGACCCTCCAGCAGAGGGGCAGAACAGGTCAAAGCTGCAGTCCTTCAGAAGTAAGGGGTTGGGAAAAACAGCCTCATCTGAGATAAAACTCAGAAGCGAGGTGCTGCCTGGCAACCTGATGGTTTGTTCACGGACAGTGAAAGCAGGAAACAGAGAGAAGCTGGGGACAAAGGACGGGTGAGCAATTGCTGATCAGTGAGAACAGAGTTCCAATACTAGAGACTGGGGAGCTGGGTGATGCCATTTTCACCCCTCCTGCGCGTGCACATACACACCTACAAACACCACAACAATCGACCCCAGTAAGGTAAGCAGTGCCATCTATTGGAGAATGGAGCCGTTACACCAAGCCCCGCCAAATTGGGCCAAACTTGCTCTTCAGGAGCACCACAGGTGTCTTCACCTGCTTAATTTTTGGGCTATAAAGTGATTCATAGTTTGACATCTAGGGGTAAACAATGTAATTTCAATTGTATTTCAGTCTGTTCGATGGTCCATCTATTCAATTTTATTTTTTTTATTTTTTATTTCTTTTCTTTTCCATGAATACAGAAAGAGAAAATATTTATTTTTATTTTCCATTTCTATTAAAAATATTTTTTCTTTAATTTTTTCTACTATATTTATTACTTTTTGTATTTTTCAAATTCTATTTTACTTCCATAATTTTATTTTATTTCATTGTATTAATTTTTTTCTAATTTTCAAATGTTTTCATTTATCCCCTTTTTTCTCTAATCTCTCAAGCCACTTTCAATACCCAGATCAACAACACGTCTAGCATAATTTATTTGACTTTTGGATTTGTGTTGTTTTTAATTTTTTAATTTTAATTTTTATTAATTTTAATTGTTTTTACCTCATTAATTACTTTTCTTCCTTCAAAATGATGAAACGAAGGAATACAAGAGAAAGAGCAGGAAGAAACGACAGCCAGGGACTTAACAAACAGAGATACAAGCAAGATGTCTGAACCAGAATTTAGATTCACAATAAGAAAACTAGCTGGGGTTGAAAATAGATTAAAAGAAGTAAAAGCTAGTCAGGATGAAAAAAAAAAAAGCTATAACTGAGCTGCAATCTAGAATGTGTGCCATGGCGGCAAGGATAGATGAGGCAGAGCAGCAATTCAGTGATATAGAGAGCAAACATATGGAGAATAATGAAGTAGAAAAAAAGAGGGAGACTAAGTTAAAAAGCATGATTTAAGAATTAGGGAAATCGGTGACTCATTAAAAAGGAACAACATCAGAATCATAAGGGTCGCAGAAGATGAAGAGAGAGAAAAAAGGGTAGAAGGGTTATGTGAGCAAATCATAGTGGAAAACTTTCCTAACCTGGGGAAAACACAGACATCAAAATCCAGGAAGCACAGAGGACCCCCATTATGTTCAATAGAAACCCACCATAAACAAGGCATATCATACTCAAATTCACAAAATACTCAGGCAAGAAAAGAATGAAAGCAGCAAGGGAAAAAAATTCCTTAACCTACAAGGGAAGACAGATCAGGTTTGCAGCATACCTACCCACAGAAACTTGGCAGGACAGAAAGGAGTGGCAGGATATATTCAATGTGCTGAATCGGAAAAATATATAGCCAAGATTCTTTATCCAGCATGTCTGTCATTTAAAATAGAAGGGGAGATTAAACATTTCCCAGACAAACAAAAATTAAAGGAGTTTGTGCCCATTAAACCAGCCCTGCAAGAAATTTTAAGGGGGACTCTCTGAGGGGAGAAAAAACATTAATAAATAAATAAATAAATAAATAAATAAATAAATAAATAAATCCCAAAGCAACAAGGACTAGAAAGGACCAGAGAACACCACCAGACACTCCAACTGTGTAAAAAACATAATGGCAATAATTTCATATCTTTCAGTACTCACCCTAAACATCAGTGGACTAAATGCTCCAATCAAAAGGCATAGTGTAACAGAATGGATAAAAATAAGATCTATCTATATGCTATTTTCAAGAGACCCACTTTAGACCTAAAGACTCTTTCAGATTAAAAGTGGGGATGGAGAACTGTCTATCATGCTAATGGTTGACAAAAGAAAGAAGGAGTAGCCATACTTAGACAATCTGGACTTTAAAATAAAGACTGTAACAAGAGATGAAGAATGGCATTATATCATAATTAAGGGGTATATCCACCAACAACCTAACAATTGTACACATTTATGTTCCAAATGTGGAGGCAACCAAATATATAAAGCAATTAATCACAAACATAAAGAAAGTAACTGATAAAAATACCATAAAAGTAGGGGACTTCAACACCTCCCTTACAGCAAAGGACAGGTCATCTAAACAGAAAATCAACAAGGGAACAATGGCATTGAATGACACACTGGATCAGATGGACTTAGCATATATATTCAGAACATTTCATCTCAAACAGAGGAATATACATTCTTCTCCAGTGCACATGGAATGTTCTTGAGAATAGATCACACACTGGAACACAAGTCAGCCCTCCACAAGGACAAAATGATAGAGATTATACCATGCATATTTTCAGACCACAATGCTATGAAATTACAAATCAACCACAAGAAAAATTTTGGAAAGGTAAAACAAATACCTGGAGACTAAAGAACATCCTATTAAAAAAGAATGGGCTAACCAAGAAGTTAAAGAGGAAATTAAATAAAAAAAAAAATGAAAGCCAAAGAAAAGGATAACACCAGAGCCCAAAACCTCTGGGACACAGCAAAGGCAGTCATAAGAAGAAAGTATCTAACAATCCAGGCCTTTTTAAAGAAGGAAGAAAGGTCTCAGTTACACAATATAACCTTACACCTTAAAGAGCTGGAAAAATAACACCAAATAAAACCTAAAACCAGCAGAAGACAGGAAATAATAAAGATTAGAGAAGATATCAATGCTATCAAAACCAAAAAAAAAAAAAAAATAAAAGAACAGATCAATGAAGCCAGTAGCTGGTTCTTTGAAAGAATTAACAAAATTGATAAACCACTAGCAAAATTGACCAAAAAGAAAAAGGAAAGGACCCAAATAAATAAAATTAAGAATGAAAGAGGAGAGATCACAACCAATGCAGCAAAAATTCAAACAATAATAAAAGAATATTATGAGCAATTAAACACCAATAAAACAGGCAATCCAGAAGAAATGGAAATAATCTTAGAAATATATGAACTACCAAAACTGAAACAGGAAGAAATAGAAAATTAGAGCAGACCCATAACCAGTAAAGAAATAGAATTCGTAATCAAAAATCTGCCAAAAAACAAGAGTTCAGGGCCAGATGGCTTTCCAGGGGAGTTCTACCAAACATTTAAAGAAGAGTTAACACCTATTCTCTTGAAGCTATTCCAAAAAATAGAAAGGGAAGGAAAACTTCCAAACTTTCTATGAAGCCAGCATTACCTTGATTCCAAAACAAGACAAAATCTCCACTAAAAAAGAGAACTATAGGGGCGCCTGGGTGGCTCGGTCGGTTAAGCGTCCGACTTCAGCTCGGGTCATGATCTCACGGTCCGTGAGTTCGAGCCCCGCGTCAGGCTCTGTGCTGACAGCTCAGAGCCTGGGGCCTGTTTCAGATTCTGTGTCTCCCTCCCTCTCTGCTCCTCCCCTGTTCACGCTCTGTCTCTCTCTGTCTCAAAAATAAATAAACATTAAAAAAAATTAAAAAAAAAAAGAGAACTATAGACCAATTTCCCTGATGAACATGGATGCAAAAATCCTCAACAAGATATTAGCCAACCGGATCCAACAATACATTAAAAAAAATATTCACCGCAACCAAGTGGGATTTAGACCTGGGATGCAGGGCTGGTTCAACATCCACAAAACAACCGATGTGATATATCACATCAATAAAAGAAAGGACAAGAATCACAATACCCTCAATAGATGCAGAGAAACCATGTGACAAAATACAGCATCCTTTCTTGAATAAAATTCTCAAGAAAGTAGGGATAGAAGGATGATACCTCGAGATCATAAAAGCCATATACGAAAGACCCAATTCTAATATTATCCTCAATGGGGAAATACTGAGAACTTTCCCCCTAACGTCAGGGAGAAGACAGGGATGTCCATTCTCACTACTGCTATTCAATATAGTATTGGAAGTCTTAGCCTCAGCAATCAGACAACACAAAGAAATAAAAGGCATCCAAATTGACCAGGAGGAGGTCAAACTTTCACTCTTCACAGATGACATGATACTCTATATGCAAAACTCAAAATGTTCCACCAAAAAACTGCTAGAACTGATTCATGAATTCAGCAAAGTTGAAGAATATAAAATCAGTGCACAGAAATCGGCTGCATTCCTACACAAGAAGAATGAAGCAACAGAAAGAGAAATCAAGAAATCGATCCCATTTACAATTGCATCAAAACCCATAAAATACATAAGAATAAATCTAACCAAAGAGGTGAAATATCTATACACTGAAAACTTTAGAAAGCTTATGAAAGAAATTGAAGACACAAAAATATGGAAAAATATTCCATTCTTCTGGAATAGAAGAACAAATATTGTTAAAACGTCAATACTACCCAAGGCAATCTACATATTCAAAGCAATCCCTATCAAAATAACACCAGTATTCTTCACAGAGATTGAACAAACAATCCTAAACTATGTATGGACCCAGAAAAGACCGCAAATAGCCAAAGCAATCTTGAAAACGAAAATCTTTGACAAAGCAGGAAAGAATATCCAATGGAATAAAGACAGTCTCTTCAGCAAGTGGTGCTGGGAAAACTGTACAGTGACATGCAGAAGAATGAGCCTGGACCACTTTTTTACACCATACACAACAATAACCTCAAAATGGATGAAAGACCTCTATGTAAGACAGGAAGCCATCAAAATTCTTGAGGAGAAAGCAGGCAAAAACCTCTTTGATCTTGCCTGCGGCAACTTCTTACTCAACACGACTCTAGAGGCAAGGAAAACAAAAGCAAAAACGAAGTATTGGGACCTCATCAAAATAAAAAGTTTCTGCACAGTGAAGGAAACAACCAATAAAACTAAAAGTCAACTGACAGAATGGAAGAAGATATTTGCAAATGACATATCAGATAAAGGGTTAGTATCCAAAACTATAAAGAGCTTATCAAACTCAACACCCAAAAATCAAATAATCCGTGAAGAAATGGACAAAAGATATGAACAGACACTTTTGCAAAGAAGACATCCAAATGGGTACCGACACATGAAAAAATGCTCAGCATCACTCATCATCAGAAAAATACATATTAAAACCACAATGAGATACCACCTCAAACCTGTTAGAATGGCTAACATTAACAACTTAGGCAACAACCAATGTTGGCAAGGGTGTGGAGAAAGAGGATCTCTTTTGCACTGCTGGTGGGAATGAAAACTGGTGCAGCCACTCTGCAAAACAGTATGGAGATTCCTCAAAAAATTAAAAATAGAACTACCCTATGATCCAGCAATTGAACTACTAGGTATTTATCCAAGGGACACAGGGATGCTGTTTCATGAACCCTAAAGTTTATAGCAGCCCTATCAACAATAACCAAAGTATGGAATGAGGCCAAATGTCCATTGATGGATGAATGGATAAAGAGTATTATATATATATATATATATATATATATATATATATATATATATATGGAGTATATATATAATGGAGTATTACTCGGCAACCAAAAAGAATGAAATCTTGTCAATCGCAACTACCTGGATGGCACTAGAGGGTATAATGCTACGTGAAATTAGTCAGAGAAGGACAAATATATGACTTCACTCACATGAGGACTTTAAGAAACAGAACAAATGAACACAAAGGAAGGGAAGCAAAAATAATGTAAAAACATAAGAGACTCTTAAATAAGGAGAAAAATCAGAGGGTTGCTGAAGGGGTTGTGGGAAAGGGGATGGGCTAAATGGGTAAGGAACATTAAGGAACCTATCCTGAAATTGTTGCACTATATGCTAAGTAACGTAGATGTAATTAAAAAAATAGAGAAAAATATTGAATTTTTTTGTTGTTAAGGCTTCTGATAATTAAGCTAGTGACTTTTGCTCATTTTAAAACCATATTACCTCTGAACATCATGACACTAAATCATCTTGTTCTTCAAAGGCCCACTGCCATTCTGCCCTACAGTGTGTATCAAATTGGCACTGTCATGTCTTATGTGTTATCTCAGCACATACGGTTAAATTCTACATCATTCTCATCAAGCTCACTCTTAATAACTCTGGCCTATATTAGAAAAATGATCATTAAGGAAGGAAAGAAGTAACTTCTTGAAATATGTAATGTAAAATTTTAAAAAATGGATGAAGAATAATGATAACATATTAATTTGAAAGACAATATAGTTTAGAAGTTCAGAAAGGGGGTTATGGAAATAGACTACTAAGTTTCAAATACTGACTCTACTACTTGAAAACTGTATACATTTTTCTGCGCTGACGATTTCCTGCACAATAGAGTGTGACGATTCCACACTCTATTTCACACAGGTTTGTGGGGATTCATTAAATCTCTACACCTAAAGCACTTAGTACAGAACCTGGTACACTGTGAGAACACAAATGCTACTGAAAGTTTCCATTATATTTTTCCAGATTTTTAAAGTTATAATTGACAAACAAAATTTCATGTATTTATGTTGTGCAATGTGATGGTATGATATACGTATAAATTATAAAATGATTACCACAATCCAGTTAATTAACACATCCATCACTTCATACTGATACACTGTTTTGATAACACTTAAGATCTACTCTCAGCAACTTTCAACTACACAACATGATATTATTAATTATAGCATCATGCTGTACATTAGATCCCCAGAAGGTATTGATCCTATAATGGAAAGTTCCTACTCTTTGATCAATATCTCCCCATATCCCCTACCCCTAGTTCCTAACAACCACCAGTTACTTCCTTTCTGCAGGATAGACATTTTTAGATTCCACCTATAAGTGAGATCATACAGTATTTGTCTACCTGTGTAAATCACTATTCTCATCAAGCTCAAGACAGTATTTGTCTTCCTGTGTCTGACTTATTTCACGGAGCATAATGCCCTCCAGGGTCATCCATGTTTTTTTCAAATGGTAGAATTTCCTTTTTGTTTGTGCTGAATAAAATATCACATTTTCTTTATCCGTTCATCCTTTGACATTCATTTAAGTCATTCTATTATTTATTATTGCATAGTTATTATCATCTCTTCTAAAGCAGATCTTAAATTTGAATGTGAATGTACAGACACACACTTTTTAAAATTGAACTATAGTTGACATAAAACATATTAATATGTTTCAGGTGTACGACATAATGATTCAATATTTGTATATATTGCAAAATGATTACCACAGTAAGTCTAATTAACATTTATCACCATCATACTTACAAAATTTTTTCTTATGGTGATAACTTTTAAGGTTATGCTGGTTTAGCAACTTTCAAACATACAATACAGTATTGTTAACTATAGTCATCATTACATCCCCATGACTTATTTCTAACTAAATATTTGTAACTGTTGACCACCCTTCATCCATTTCACCCACCTCCAACTCCCACCTCTAACAACCACCAATCTGTTCTCTGGATCTATGAGCTTAGTTTTTGTTTTGTTTTAGATTCCACATATATGTGAGATCATATGTCATGTCTTGTCTGACATTCCACTTATCATAATACCCTCGAGGTTTATCCCTATTGTAAATGGCAAAATTTTCTTCCTTTAATGCCTGAAAATATTCCATTATGTGTGTGTATAGACACACACACACACACACACACACACACACCACATTTTCTTCATTCATACATTGATGGACACTTAGGTTGTTTCTGTATCTTGGCTATTGTAAATAACGTTGCAGTAAACATGAGAGTGTATATATCCTTTTAAATTAGTGTTTTTATTTTCTTTGGATAAATGCCCAGAAGTGGAATTGCCAGATCATGCAGAAGTTCCATTTTTAATTTTTTGAGGCACCTCACAGTTTCCCATAGTGGCTGCACCAATTTATATTCCCACCAAGAGTGCACAGAGTTCTTTTTTCTTCACATCCTCACCAAAGCTTATTAGTTTTTGTCGTTTTGATGTTATTATTTTGACAGGAGTAAGATTCTATCTCCTTCTAGTTTTGAATTACGTTTCCTTGATGATTAGTGAGATTAAGCTTAATTTTCATGTATCTGTATGCTCTCTTTGCAAAAATGAGCCCATTTTTTAATCAGATTTTTGTTTTCTTGCAATTGAGTTGTTCTTTATATATTTTAGACATTAATACCTTACCAAATATATGATTTTCACATATTTTCTCCCATTCAATAGGTTGCCTTCATTTTGTTGATAGTTTCCTTTGTACAGAAGCTTTTTAGTTTCATGCAGCACACTTTTCTTATAGAGAATTGTGGTGTAATAGTACATATAACCACCTTTATTGTTAGGAGAAACAAAAATAAATAATACTTAGTTCTTACTCCCAATAAACATTTGGATAATAAGATAGAAAAGGAAAGTATAACTTATTCTTTTCTAGTAGAAAAATTCTGTTCAATATGCTGTCCTTGATATTGTAGGATATATAGAACACATTACTACTGCTAGACAATGTTACCATTTTTTTTCCAGGACACCTAAATTAATGATTTGCCTTTCTGGCCCTTGCTCAAAGATTAAAGCCACAGGTGTGACTATTTATTAGAGTCTAGTTCTCATAACTGGGTAATAGTAATAAGGTGTGGAAGAAAAAAAGAGCCACATTTTTCTGTTGCGGGAAAAAGAGCATTTCAAACAAATGTAGACTCTTTACAAATGTAGACTCTTTACATTACAAATAAAGTGTCACATTTGTAGCAAAATTTTTAAAAACCTTGGGAGTTCATGCTTTTTATCAAAAATAAGGTCACTAGAGGATGTTAAGCATGACAGAAACATGATCACATTTATGATCTAAAATGATTACTTGAACATCATTGTGGATAACATATTGGAATGAAACAAACAAAAAGAAGTGTAAAGACAAATAAATTAAGAGGCTTTTGTATTAAAAAATATATTAAATGACAGGAAATGAATTTACTGAGGCAGAGGCATTGGAAATGAAGAAAAGATGTTATTGATGTAGAATAAACGGAATTTTAGAGTTTAGGGCAGATTTCAACTATGGCTTCAACATTTCTGACTTGAGAAAAAATGTGAGGTTCGTTCAACATCTAATCCCAAATTAATATAACACACCATCCTGATGGAATAAGGAAATAATTACATGATCAACTCAATAGATACTGAGAAGCATTTGACAAAATTCAGCTTCTCTTCTTGTTAAAAACCAAATTAGAATAGAGGGAAACTTCATCAAATTGATAAAGGGAATATCAGAAAAACCCATAGCTACCTCCATGCGTGACTGCGGAAATCGGAATTTTTACTTCTAAGAACAGGAAAAGATGAGGATGTCCATTCTCACCACTTATATTAAACATTGGACTAGATGCTCTCATCAGTGCATCTAGATAAGGAAAAGAAATAAAAGGTATCACAAGTGGAAAAAAGAAAGTAACGTTATTTCTATTTGGAGATTCCATGATGCTATATATAGTAAATCCCAAGAAGTCCAAGAAGCAACTATTAGAATTTAAATAGATAGTAATAAGAATAAATAAATATTTAGATAAATAATTAAAATAAATAGAACTAACTTCAAACGATTTCAAGATCCAGGAACTTGGGTGGCTCCATGGGTTAAGCATCTGACTCTTGATTTTGGTCAGGTCATGGTGTCATGGTTTGTGAGTTTGGGCCCCTCAAAGGGCTCTGTGCTGACAGGATAGAGCCTGTTTGGGATTCTCTCTCTCCCTCTCTCTCTGCCCTTCCCATGCTCACACTCTCTAAATAAGTAAGTAAATAAATAAATAAATACACTTTTAAAAAAGGGTCTCAAGATCCAAGATCAATATATCAAAAGCAAACATTTTTATACACTTGCAACAAGTAATCTGAAAATTAAATTAAGAACATAATTTGTGTGCAATAGCATCAAAAATACTTAAGAATACCTTTGAGAGAATAAATGTAAGATTTGTATGTTATATATATAATTCGTTGTTGAAGTTTTTTTTTTTTAAAAGAATTAAGATCTAAACATATGAAAAGACAGCTTATATTCATGCAACAGAAATATTAATATTGTTAATATAACAATAATCCCCAAATTTATCTGTGGATTCAAGCAATCCCCATGTATATTCGAGCTGGATTCTTAGGAAATTAACATGATGATCTTAGAATTTATATGAAAATGAAAGGAACCCAAGATAGCCTAAATAATTTTGTTATAAAACAAATTCAAAGAACTCACATTTTCTGACTTCAAAACTTACTACAAAATGTACAGTAAAATCACCATGCTGTGGTACTAGATAAATAAAATAGAATTGAGACTCCAGAAATAATGTTTGCATCTATAGTCAGCTGACTTTTGGTAAAGGTTTAAAGACCATTCAATGTGGGAAATAATAAGCCTGTCAACAAATAGTCCTGGGACAATAGGTTATCCACATGCGAAAGAATGATTTAGATATTTATCCCACATTATATACAAAATTAACTCAAAACGATTAAAGATATACATATAAGTCCTAACACTATATTAATCTTGGAAGAAAACATACACATATGTTTGGGACCTAGATTAGACAATGGTTTCACAGAATAGCACCCAAAGTTTGAGCAATAATGACAGCAAAAAGATAAATTGGATCTCAACTAAACTAAAAGTTTTTGTGCTCCAAAGAACACCATTGAGAAAGTAAAAAACAAAACAAAACAAAACAAAAAAACATAAAGTGGAAGAAAGTATTTAAAAATCATTATCTGGTAAGGCACTTGACTGCAGAATATGTAAAAAAAAAAAAAAAAACAAAACTCTTCCAAACAAATACAGATTATATTCTTAAAATTAAGAATATAATTTGATAAGAAATTATTCGAAAGAAGATATGGAAGTAATTAACATTATCATTCATTTGAGAAACGAAAATCAAAACCATGTTTAAATACCACATCACAACCAGTAGGTTGACTATAATCAAAAGACAGATAAAAACAAATCTTATGAAAGTGTGGAGAAATTAGAAACCACATACATTGCTTTTGGGAATGTAAAACGATGAATCCACTTTGCAAATATCTAGCAATTAAATATAAAGTTAACATATGACCCATCAATTCGACTCTTAGGTATATATCCAACAGAAATGAAAGAAATGGACACAAATGTCTTTCCCTTCCTTAGTTAGATTTATTCTTAGGTATTTTATTATTCTTGGTGCAACTGTAAATGGGATAATTTTCTAATTTATCTTTCTACTACTTTATTGTGTATAGAAATGCAATGTATTGTTGTATATTGATTTTGTATCCTATGACATAATTGAATTTATTTTTTCTAGTAGTTTTGGGTATAGTCTTTAGAGTTTTCTACATATAGTATCATGTAATCTACAAATAGTGAAACTTGCACTTCTTCCTTACCAATTTGGATGACTTCTATTGCATTTTCTTTTCTGATTGCTGTGGCTAGTACTTCAAGTATATGTTGAGACAAAGTTGTGACTGTTGTTTAACATAGTGTTGGAAGTCCTAGCATCAGCAATCAGACAAAAAAATGAAATAAAAAGCATCAAAATTGAGAAAGAAGTCAAACGTTCACTTTTTGCAGATGACATGAAACTCTACATGAAAAACCCGACAGAATTCACCAAAAGTCTGCTAGAAATGACACATGAATTCAGCAAAGTCGCAGGATACAAAATCAAGGTACAGAAGTCGGTTGCACTTTTATACACCAATAATGAAGCAATAGAAACAGAAATAAATAAACTTATCCCATTTATAATTGCACCAAGAACCATAAAATACCTAGGAATAAACCTAACCAAAGATGCAAAAGAACTGTATGCTGAAAACTATAGAAAGCTTATGAAGGAAATTGAAGAAGACACAAAGAAATAGAAAAACATTCCATGCTCATGGATTGGAAGAATAAATATTGTTAAAGTGTCAATACTACCCAAAACAATCTACACATTCAATGCCATCCCAATCAAAATTGTACCAGCATTCTTCTCAGAGTTAGAACAAACATTCCTAAAATTTGTATGGAACAACAAAAGACCCTGAATAGCCAAAGTAATATTGAAGAAGAAAACCAAAGCAGAAGGCATCACAATACCAGACTTTAACCTCTACTACAAAGTTGTAATTATCAAGACAGTATGCATAGACCAATGGAATAGAATACAGAACCCAGAATTGGACCCACAAATGTATGGCCAACTAATCTTTGACAAAGCAGGAAAGAGTAGCCAATGGAAAAAAAAGTCTCTTTAACAAATGGTGCTGGGAGAACTGGACAGCAACATGCAGAAGAATGAAATTAGACCACTTTTTTACACCATACACAAAAATAAACTCAAAATGTATGAAAGATCTGAATGTGAGATAGGAAACCATCAAAAAGCTAGAGGAGAAAGCAGGAGGCAACCTCTTTAACCTCAGCCACAGCAATTTCTTACTCAACACATATCCAAAGACAAGGGAATTAAAAGCAAAAATGGACTATCAGGACCTCATCAAGATAAAAAGCTTCTGCACTGCAAAGGAAATAATCAACAAAACTGAAAGGCAACTGACAGAATGGGAAAAGATATTTGCAAATGACACATTGGATAAAGGGCTAGTATCGAAAACCTATAAAGAACTCACCAAACTCAACACCTGAAAAACAAATAATCCAGTGAAGAAATGGGCAGAAGACATGAATAGACATTTTCCTAAGAAGACATCCAGATGGCCAATAGACACATGAAATGATGCTCAACATCACTCATCATCAGGGAAATATAAGTGAAAGCCACATTGAGATATTACATCACGCTGGTCAGAGTGGATAAAATGAACAAATCAGGAGACTATAGATGCTGGAGAGGATGTGGAGAAATGGGAACCCTCTTGCACTGTTGGTGGGAATGCAAACTGGTGCAACTGCCTTTGAAAACATTGTGCAGGCTTCTCAAAAAATTAAAAATATAACTACATTATGACCCAGCAATAGCACTGCTAGGAATTTACCCAAGGGACACAGGGGTGCTGATGCATAGGGGCACATGTACCCCAATGTTTATAGCAGCACTTTCAACAATAGCCAAATTATGGAAAGAGCCTAAATGTTAATTAACTGATGAATGAATAAAGAAGATGTGGTTTATATATACAATGGAATACTACTTGGCAATGAGAAAGAATGAAATCCTGCCATTTGCAGCAACATGGAGGGAACTGGAGGGTATTATGCTAAGTGAAATAAGTCAGTCAGAGAAATACAGATACCATATATTTTCAATCCTATGTGGATCTTGAGAAACTCAGCAGAAGACCATGGGGGAAAGGAAGGGAGGAAAAAAGTTACAAACAGAGAGGGAGGGAAACAAAACATAAGAGACTCTTAAATACAGAGAACATCTGAGGGTTGATGGGTGCTGGAGGAAAGGGGAAAGTGGGTGATAGACATTGAGAAGGGCATTTGTTGGGATGATCACTAGGTGTAGTATGGAAGCTAATTTGACAATAAAATATATTAAAAAATAAAGTAAGAAAATAAAGATAAAGAAAAAAGAAAAGAAAAAAAAGTGGTGAGAGTGGAAATCCTTATCTTGTTCCTGACGTTAGGAGAAAAGCTCTGGTTTTTTTTTTTTTTTTTCCCATTAAGGGTATTTTAGCTGGGGATTTTCATACATAGCCTTTATCATGTGAGGTATGTTCCCTTCCATGTTGTTGAGAGGTTTTGTTTTGTTTTGTCTTTGTCAAATGCTTTTTATGCAACTATGAAATGATCGTATATTTTTTTTTAATTTTTTTGTTTATTTATTTTAAAGAAAGACAGAGAGCAGGGAAGAGGTAGAGAGAGAGACACACAGAATCTGAAGCAGGCTCTAGGCTCTGAGCTGTCAGCACAGAGCCCAACGTAGGACTCAAACCCAGGGACGTGAGATCATGACCTGAGCCTAAGTCGGACGCTTAACCAACCGGGACACCCAGGCATCCCAAAAAGATTATATTTTTTATCCGTTCTATTTTTCATGTGATATATCACATTGACTGATTTGCAAACACTGAACCACCTTGCAACCCAGAAATAAATCCCAATTGATTGTGATTTTCTTAACATATTGTTGGATTCCATTTGCTAATATTTTCTTGAGGTTTTTCTGTATCTGTTGGCTGGTAGTTCTCTTTTTTTTGTGTGTTCTTATCTGATTTTTTTATCATAGCAATGTTGGTCTTATAGATGAAATTTGTAGCTTTCCTTCTTCTATTTTTTGGACTACTTTGAGAAGTCTTCTTTAAATGTTTGATAAAATTTGCCTTTAAAGCCACCTGGTCCTGGGCTTTTGTTTGCTGAAATTTTTTTGACTACTGATTCAATCTCATTGCATGTTAAACTTTTCTGTTTCATTCTGATTCACTTTTGAAAAGTAGTGTTTGTAGGAATTTATTCATTTCCTCTAGGTTGTCCATTTTGTTGGCATATAATTTTTCATAATTTTCTCTTATAATCCTTTGTATTTCTGTGGTGCTGGTTGTCATGTCTCCTCTTTGATTTCTGATTTTGTTTATTTGAGTTCTCTCTTTCTCTTTCTCTGTCTCTCAGTGGGTCTGGTTAAAATTTTATCAAATTGTTGATCTTGTGAAAGAAATAGCTCCTGATTTCATTGATCTGTTCTATTGTTGTTGTTTTAGTTTCTATTTTACAGTTTCTTCTCTAATCTTTATTATTTCCCTCCTTCTACTGGTTTTGTGTTTTGTTTGTTTTTCTAGATTCTTTATTTCTATTTTTTTTCTCTAGCTTCTTTGGATGTAATGTTAGGTTGTTTATTTGAGATTTTTCTTGCTTCTTGATGTAGGCCTGTATTGCCATAAACTTCTCTCTTAGAACTGTTTTTGCTGCACTCCCAAAGATTTAGACTGTTATGTTTTCATTTTCATTTGTCTCCATGTATTTTTTGATTTCCTCTCTGATTTCTTGTTTGTCTATTTTTGTTATTTTGTTTAACATGTCATTTAACTTCCATGTATTTGTGTTCTTTCCAGATTTTTCTTGTGTTTGAGTTCTAGTTCCACAGTGATATGGTCAGAAAAGATGACTGGTGTAACTTCAGTCTTTTTGAATTTGTTGAGATTTGTTTTGTGACTTAATATGTGATGTATTCTGAAGAAGATTCCATATTCACTTGACAAGAATGAGTATTCTTCTGTTTTAGGATAGAATGTTCTGAATATATCTGTAAGATTTATCTCGTCCAATGTGTTATACAAAGCCATTGCTTCCTTGTTGGTGTTCTGTTTGGATGAGGTTTCCATTGATGTAAGTGGGCTTCTGAAGTCCCCTACTATTATTGTATTACTCTCAATTACTTCCTTAAATTTTGGTATTAGCTACTTTTTGTATTTGGGTGCTTCATGTTGGGTACATAAATATTTGCAATTGCTAAATCTTCTTGTTGGAACATTCCCTTTATGATTACATAGTATCCTTTGTCTCTTGTTAGTCTTTGTTATCAACACTATTTTGTCTGATGCAAGTATTTTTATCCTTCCTTCTCACTTTCATTTGCATGATAAATGCTTTTCCATCCCTTCATTCTCAATCTGTTTTTAGGTCTAAAATTGTAAACAAAATAAAGATGGGTCTTGTCTTTTTATCCATTCCATAACCGTGTCTTTTGACTGGAGTATTTAGTCCATTTACACTCAAAGTAATCATTGATAGGTATATTTTTATTGCCATTTTGTTATTTGTTTATGGTGCTTTTTGCAGTTTTCCATTTTTTCCTTTCTTATGGTTTGCTGACTTTCTTTAGTGATATACTTAAGTTCTTCTCTCTTTATTTTTGTGTATATCTATTACTGGATTTGGATTTGTGGTTACCATTAGGTTTATATAGAATCTCTTATGCATACCCCATTCTATAGTAAGTTAAAGGTTGTTTAAGTTTGAACCCATTCTTATTTCTCTCCCCTCGATGTTTTAGGTATATGTTGTCATATTTTACATCCTTTTATTTTGTGAATCCCTTGACTGATCCTTATAGATATACCTAATTTTACTGCTTTTGTTCTTTCTAATTTTCTTACTCTTACTATGGCCTTTCCTTTCCACTCAGAAAGCCCCCTTTTACATTTATTGTAATACTGGTTTAGTGGTCATAAATTCCTCAACCTTTATTTGTTTGGGAAACTCTTTATCTCTCCTATTATGAATGATAGCCTTGCTACATAGAGTATTTTTGGTTGTAGGTTTTTTTTTTCCTTTTATCATTTTGAATATATCATTTCATTCCCTTATCTTCTCGACTGCAAAGTTTCTGCTGAAAAAACAGTAATGTCTTTATGGAGTTCTCCTTGGATTTGTTTTCTTTTCTATTATAGTTTGAAAAATTCTCTCTTTGTCACTACTTTCTGTTATTTTTATTACTATGTGTCTTAGTGTGGACTTTCTAGGGTTGATTTTGTTTGGGGGTCTGTGTGTCTCCTGTATCTGGACTTCTGTCTCCTTCCTCAGATTTGGGAACTTTTCAGCTCTGATTTCTTCAAATAAATTTTCTGCCCCTTCTCTCTCTCTTCTTCTAAGATCCCTGTAATGTGAATGTTATTATATTTTATGGTATTGTTGATTTCCCTAAGTCTATTTTCATTTATTACTTTTGTCTCTCCTTTTGAATTTGACTTCCTTCCACTACTCTGTCTTCCAGATCACTAACCAATTATTCTGCCTCCTCCAGTCTACTATTTATTCTGTCTAGTGTATTTTAAACTTGTTATTGAGTTCTTCATCTCTATTTGTTCTTTATTTTGTTTTCTACCTCTTTGTTGAGGGTCTCACTGAAATCCTCTAGTCTTTCCTCCTTTCCCATGAGTATCTTTATGATCATTACTTTAAATTCTCTGTCATGCATATTATTTATCTGTTTTTTTTTAGCTCTCTTGCCCTAATGTTTTTCTTTTCAGCCATTTGGGATATATTCCTTTGTCTCCTCATTTTGTCTAACTCTCTGTGTCCGATTCTATGTATTAAGAATGTCAGCTACATCTCATGCTCTTGAAAGTAAATGGTCTTATGAAGAAGAGATCATGCAATGCCCTGCAGTGCAATGTCCCTGGTTTACTAGAACCTGGCCCTATAGGGGTATCTTCTATATGTGTTGTGTGCACCCTGCTGTTGTGGTTGAGCCACTTTTGCTTTCAGTCTAGTCATATGCAATGTCTCTCTTTGCCTGTGTGGAGAGTGTATGGTCCTTGTGTTGTTAGTGGGCTAGTCTGGGGTCACTTTGGGCTTGAGTTGAGTCTGACCAGGCATTTGTCAGAGATGCAGTAACAAAGAACTACAGTGTGCTTTCCTTGTGTTATCCCCTGAAAGGCTTTTAATAGTGGGTGGTACCTGCAGTCAGACCAGATGTCTGCCCCCAGCCCACTGCTGGGACAACAGTGAAACTTGTGTGTGTATTTAACTTTCACTGTCCCAGAGTAGGAATCTCTTTAGAGTGGTGCTGACCCTGTCAGGGCTCCTTGAACTCTGCCAGGCCTGTGGTACCATTTTGGATGGGCTCCAAACACGGGCATATTGGTGGGGAAGATCTGCAGGAGAATGTGAGGGTAAGGTGAGTGGTGTTAGCAGGTTTGTGCAGGTCTGTTATGGGACAGGGCATGGAGCAGCTTTAGAAAACTCCTGCTGCAAGGCTGAAGGGTGTCAGTACACAGGTGAGTGTGGGGTGGGGAATCTTATTAACTAGTTAGGTGGAGATTGTTGGCACTGTGCTGGTTCCCACAGGTATCTGTGTGTCTAGGCTGTGTTGGGGGAAAGGAATGGCACCTGCCAACTACTTTGTTCTGAGAATAGTAAAGAAGTCTTTTTCCTGTATATCCTATGTGTTATTCAAACTGCTGCTTCTATGCTGTCTCTCCTTGGGACTGTTTATTTTGCTGTCACTTTAAGGACAGGAACTCAGTTTCCTATCAGCTTCCTGGCCCTTCCAGAGCCAAAATCACTGATTTTTTAAAGTTTTAGGTGTTAAACTCCACTGATTGTAAGGACTTGAGAAATTCATCCGCTCTGGTTTTCAAAGCCAAATGTTATGTGGGTTTATGTCCCCCATGTGGATTTCTAGTGACCAAGTGCCTAAAGTCTATTTCTCTTCCCTCTCTATGCCCTGGGGTCCCTCCCTCCCAAGGACAGTCCTACAGATCTGTTTAGCTCCTGACTACATCTCTGCCTTTCCTATCTCTTCAACATGGCATCTTCTGTACATTTGGCCATAAAGTCTGCTCTGTCAGGGTGTGGGCCATTTTCTGGGTTCTTACACTGATGTGGGTGTTATCTCATTGTCCATGAAATGAAGTGAGCTTAGGGTCCTCCTACTCTACCATCTTCCCCAAAAGTCTGCTTTCATTACATCTTTTTGTCACATTATAGAATAGCAATCCACCTCAAAACCATTTGGAGGTAGTCATTATCCACAAAATTTAATCTGAATTGTACATAGCAGGGACACCTGGGTGGTTCAGTCAGTTAAACATCCCACTTCACCTCAGGTCATGATCTCACGGTTCATGGATTAGAGCCCCACATCAGGCTCTGAACTTTCTCTCAAAAAGAAAAAAAAGACAAACTTAAATTGTACATAGCAAAAATAGTTTTGGTTTATTCTCATAGATGGCAAAAGAGGCAGAGATTGACAAGGTGCAAGAAGTAATTATGGTCAGGTTAGCAATTAAGCTCTAAACTGTCTCTGTCTGGTTTAAAGGTTAGAATAACAATGATGAACAAGATTCCTACATTTTTTCAAGACACATAATTTTTCATTATGTTGAGTGATAAAAATCTTGTGCCAATAGGTTACATTTTTTTCTTAAGTTTTTCTACGTTTAAAATATTGCATCTGTTGGTTTTAGCTTTATTTAAATTTAGGCTGAATTAAAATATATGAAGTTTAAATCTTGACTTCTACATTAAAGAGGTCTATAAAATATAAGAGCAAAAAACCATCAAATGCCAAAGATTAAATTACATTCTCTAGGCATATTATCTAGACAAATTATATTATATTGAACTAAGTACTGCCAGAAGGACATTCTTGAGATGGCTTAAGGGAATCTACAATTTTTATATTAGAATTGTCTCACTTGATGTAGTAGTTACTTACTTGGATCAATACAACATACTGTTGATTACTGAATTTTAGAAAATATTTTTAAGGACTACCTGGGTGGCTCAGTCTATTAAGTTTCCAACTCCTGGAAGGAAGAGGGAGAGAGGGAGACAGAGAAACTGAAGTAGACTCCAGGCTCTGAGCTGTCAGCACAGAGTCCAACCAGGGCTCGAACTCACAAACCACAAGATCATGACCTGAGCTGGAGTCAGATGCTTAATGGACTGAGCCACCCAGGCACCCCAAGTGTCCAACTCTTGATTTCATCTCTGGTTATAATCTCACAGTTCTTGGGTTCAACACCCATGTTGGGTCCACTTGGGATCCTCTCTCTCCCTCTTTCTCTCTGCCCCTACCCCACTCATGCACTCTTTATCCAAAAAATAATAAACTTAAAAAAGAAGAAAGTATTTTTAAAATATATACTGTTAACAAAAGTAATTAGCTGTAAATTACATTTTATTGTTTGTATAATCTTGCTTAAGAATTTAATGATCTCAAAGAAAATAAAAGGATTTAATGAATCTCTCTCCAAAAAAATTAATGAACATGGCTTTGAGTATGTGGTGGAATAAAGAAGTATCAAGAGATGCAAAAAAAAAAATGTTCAATTTTTGTGCCTGTTTATAAAGAGTGATATAATGAGGCAGTGAGATTTTGAAAGACCACACATAGACAGTTCCTTCAGTTTCACCAAATGTATGACTTTAAAGAGGTTGTTTACTTGCCAAATCTCAATTTAATCATCTAGTTACAATATTTGGATAATAAAACAGATGATCTTAGATTTACAGGATAAAATTATCAGCTCAGTCATTTGTAACATTCTGCTATTTATTCCATACTTATGTCAGAGAACTCTCTATTATGATATTGGCAATTTATTTAAAATACTCCAGCCTAGAAAGTGTTGCAATATGTGTTTTTATTTAACTTAAGCTATCTTCTAGGAGATGTCCGATATACTTACCAAAACTTTATATTCAACATGGTCAGCCAGTTTTTATGAGGATGTTCAAAGAGAGGGTTATTAGAAGCATTTATCTATGAATATACCTGCTAGTATCATTAATTATAGAAAAGTCCTCTTAATTAGAGGCCCCTCCCCCAAAATTTCCCCATTCTTCAACAAAGCAACACATAAGAATCTCATACTTCTTTCTGCACTTTCCCACCAAAACCCGATTATCTCAACTTGATGGGATATAAGAAAATTCTCTTTTTCACAGTTCAGTTTCTAACTTTATCTGTTGCCCAATGGGAAAGCAGACCATTTAACAGTATATTGAGCAAATTCCAAAATTCACATCAATTTCAATTATTAAAAGTTCATCCAGTTTTAAACTCCAAATTCATATCTAATTCTTACTAATTCTTAACACCCCCCCCCCAACACACATACACATGCACATTCTGCTTGCTCAACTTGTTCCTTCAGGATCTGAGGGATAGAAGATGATATAGTATGTTTTTTTCTACTCCACTTTGCTTCCATCTTGGAATAAAGGTGGTACTTAACTTGGTTCTGACTTAATACTATTCTATACAGTTTTAAGATAAATTCTTCTAGGAGTGCCTGGGTGGCTCAGTTGGTTGAGTGACTGACTTCAGCTCAGGTCATGATCTCATGGTTTGTGGGTTCAATCCCTGAATCAGGCTCTGTGCTGACAGCTCAGAGCCTGCAGCCTGCTTTGGATTTTTTGTCTCCCTCTCTCTCTGCCCCTCCCCTGCTCATGCTCTGTCTCTCTGTCTCTCAAAAATAAATAATTGTTAAAAAAATTTAAAATTAAAAAATTAAAAACAAACAAACAAAAAAAGAAACTCTTATGTACTGGAAGCTTGGAGGAAGGTGAGAGGAAAATAAATGGGTTCTTCATTGAACAGTTCAGTTGATTAGTAATTGTGTTGTTTCTCTAGTTAATGTTAACGTTACCAGGCCACTATTGACCTCTAGGCAGTGACACAGAAATAGTTTTCTTTGAAGAAGCAGTTGGATGATTTGTAGAGTTCCAGTTTTATATCAAATCTTTCCAGCATCCCTTGAGTCAGGACATCGGCAGTACACTTATCTCTAGTTTCCTTGTCCAGCTGCAAGCAAGAAAGCTCAAGTCCAAATAGAAAATTAACATATATAACACATGTCGTTTCTATGCTAAAAGATAACTTTATCAATAGCTACTCCACTACTCCACTGCCATACTTTATCTTCATTTTTATTTTTATTTTTAAGAAATTTGGATGATACAATGTTATTTATTTGTTTGTTCGTTTGTTGGTTACTTTGAAAGAGAGAGGGTGCAAGTGAGTGAGGGACAGAGAGAATCTCGTGAGGGTCAGTCCCTCAAGGGGCAGAGAGAGAGAGAAGCAGGACTCAACTGAAGTGAGGCTTGTGTTTTTACCCAAAGCAGGGCTCATGCTCATTCGAAGTGAGGCTTGAGCTCAGCCAAAGCCGAGTTTGTGTTCATCTGAAGCAGAGCTTGAGCTCACCCAGTGTGGGACTCGAACTCACAAACTGTGAGATCATGAACTGCACCAAAGACAGATGCTTAATGACTGAACTACCCAGGTGCCTATCTTCATTTTTAAAAATGTCTTTTCCTATTCCTCGATTTAGATCTGTAATCCAAATCAACTGCTCTTAATATTTTCATGTGAGAAAAATATGTTAATTTTTTTAAATTTTTTTTTTAATTTTTACTGACATTGGCAATCTCTACTAGTAGTTCTCTTGAAACCTCTATAATTTGACCCTAGCCTGAGATAGACAAAGGTAGGTGGTGGTACAGAGTACTCCCTTTAAGGACCACAACTGAAGGTTCTTGTTCAGGCTTTTGTTTAAATCATGCTATGGTCATCATACAACATCATACAACATCTGGATGGTTATAAAGGGAGGCACCTGCAACCAATTTTTTTGCAGCTCCTATTTTTATATCTCTCATTATAAAAGAAAACATTTAATAACTCATTTTCTCAGGTTTAGGCCACAATAGACAATTGTACGGCAAGAAAAATAATCTCTCCTCACAATATCTTACGTATGAATACCAATGGTCACATGTGAGATTATTTTTATGTGATACAGATGAACTTTTCCAAATTTGTAATAGTTGTATGTCCATTTTAATACACAGTAAGATAAATATAGCTGGTATACAAAACTCATAAATTCATAAACACCATAGTTTAGAATAAATCTTTTAAAAGAGATTTCAATTTTTTAAAAGGTGTTAAGAAACTATTAATAAATCTAATCATTAAATGTTGCAAAAATTATAAAGGTGACATGTGAATAAATAAAGTCCAACATCCCAAAAGTCTCTTTAACATAAATCCAAAAATACTTTATAATTTCCATTAGAGAAAAAAAGTCACTTGTGCTACCAGATTTTTAATCAGGAAAATCAGAAACATATTACTTACAAATAGACATTGTACATGCAATCTTATTTCTTTTTCATGAGAATAGAGTAGCAGTTTCTGGAAATTCATATGTTTCAAAGTCTTCAAGTAAGATTAAACACCAGTTTCCTCCTACAAATAATTCATAACAGAGACAGAGTGTAAATGTTAGTTTTATTTTCTAAAAATTTTAATTAGAAAAATATCAAATAGTTCTTATAGGTTATGACAAATAGCTCAAAACTCAGTAATGTGGTATCATTTTATTTTTATAGAGATTCAAGTGCGCTAATAAATATTACTTAAGAGACAGTCATGGGGATAGCTGATATGGAAAGCATAATTACTGACACTCTGGAAACACAAACTATGTATAAGATAAGGAGTTTGCCTTCAAAAGCATTTACATATCTCCTTATAAACAAACAAAGAAACAAACAACAAGTGTTTACAATCATATAGGGAAAAATACAAATTAAAAACATTGTATAAAAGAAAATAATTTTGTATAAAGAAAAGAAAGGTGGGGTTACAGAGGGTTTATTGAAACTAAAATGGACACATGGGATATTGATACTATTACGTTTTGCATTTATATCCCATTCCAAGAGAGTGATCAACATGAGAGACACCTGTCTTGTATGTAAACGCAAGTGTCATAGAACATTATAAGGAGCTATGACAAAAACAAACTAATATGAGCTTGAAAAAATTACTTAAAATGATCATATGTGGCTTAGAATGACACAGATCATGATAAGACCACTGACTGCAGAAATTCAAATAGATGTAGCACAAAAAGAAAATATTAGACTGGTTATTTCTATATCAGAACAAGTGGATGGGCACAAGATGCTCATGACCATCTTTACTAATAGTAATTGTGTCCAGAAGCAGTATTCTGCTTTGGAAGAGCAATCCATTTCCTATCTAAAAGAAATTCAAATGGAAAATGGATGACCACAGAGGCACAGGCACAATGTTGCTAGGATGATTTAGGCATCAGAGAAGAGTGTGATTTTAATGACCTATAAAACTCTATCCAAGGGTTAAACCTTGGATTGTGAGTAACTTGTTCTGTGAGTGTTCCGCAAGATGAGCAAACATTTCAAATAACTTTAACTTGATAAATGAGTGATGACTTGCAATACGAGTACGGAATGCTGAACGTCACATGATCACAATTAAGCCTGTGATTCTTTCTCTCTCTCTCTCTCTCTCTCTCTCTCTCTCTCTCTCTCTGTCTGCAGGACTGTGGATGACCATCTCCCATGCTTGGATACTTGGTCTCAGGTTGCGGTGTTTGGTAGAGATCAATGATTTTTCAGAACGTTGGAAGGTGTCCATAACTTGCACTAGTGTATTTCTTGTCACATCAAAGCACCTATAGACAGTCTTTTGCTTTTCCATACAAGAGTCAGCTTAGGAATGCTTTGCTTCATTCTAGGTCAGACATAGGGTCTGCCTGCAGATATAGACACTTTCCTCTGCTGCCTTATTGCCATTAACATTAAAAAAAGTATGTGACAAGAGTTTATTGATGCTGTATTGTAGTCAACATCCGTACAAGAGTGTACAACTGCCCTCATGCGGAAAAAGGTTCCAATGAGCTCAGAGATGCAGTGATTCTGCCAGTGATGGTGAAAGTCGTCCTACACAAAAACCCTCTTCTGTTTAGTCTCCCTCACAAAAGCCATGATGGTTTTCAAAGGTAAGTGCAGGTTACTTTGTTTATTTTTCTTTATATTTTCTTTATTATTTTGTATTATATCCCAGTATTGTAATAATTTTTATATGAATATTTTTGGGTTGTGGAATGGATTATCTGAGTTCCCATTATTTGTTATGGGAAAATTCACTTTGATATAGCTTTGGATTACAAGTATATTTCTAGACCAAATGCTCACAAACCAAGATTTTACTGTCTTGATACTGTTATTTCATTAGTAGAGCAGATAAAACAAATTAAAATATTTACATCTGGAGTTCTTGTATGTATTTGTCTCTGGAATGTAGAGTGGTATAAATATCACAGCCCAGCAGTACCAAAATAGCATATATATCCCATGTGATCAGTAAAATATGCTTTATGAAGCAATCATTCAGCTATTTGGCTTTACACTTACATATGAATATTCATATCAATGTAATCATAAACCTTGAGAAATCTAAGGTTGGTTTCAAAATAAGTGTAAATTTTCCATGAAGAATATAAGGTTGCAGCACAATGTGTGACATATTTTGTTGAAATACCATAAAGAAAAATTATGTTACAAGCCATTTTGTGAGTTTTGTAAACCAGAGGAAGGAAACCTTTCTGCCAAAGGCATCTGACCTCAATGAATCTGAAATGTAATTTTAAAATAAATTTACTGCAGCCAAAAGAGTACATGATGGATGTCAGAATACAAACTGTGTGACATGTAACGAATAACGAATAAAGATGCCAGATTATTCTGAAGTATTAAAATAATAATTTTATGTGAACAACTTCCATGAGAAAGTAAATTTAGGTTAGTACTCAGGAAATGAATAGAAATGGATCGAGGGCACTTGTTCAACCTTCTTATGGGGGCTACACTGAAGACAGAGAAAAATATAATGTCAGAAATGAGCTCCCTAAATTCCGATTTGTCATAATGCATTAAAAGACAAAGTTTAAAATTCATCAGAAGTACAATGGATTTAACCATTTTGTGGAAGGGTGTTATAGAAATAAAGAAATATAAACAATAGGGGCACCTGAGTGGCTCAGTTGGATAAGTGTCCAACTTCAGCTCAGGTTATGATCTCACGGTTCATGGGTTCGAGCCCCGCGTGTCTGTGCTGACAGCTCAGAACCTGGAGCCTGCTTTGGATTCTGTGTCTCCTTCTGTCTCTGTTCCTCCCCTGCTCTCTCTCTCTCTCTCTCTCTCTCTCTCTCTCTCTCTCTTTCAAAAATAAATAAAGATTTAAAAAATTAAAAAAAAAGAAATATAAACAATATATTCATCCATCTCTTAAATAAATCTCACAGAATTTAAGACTGAAGAATTCAGTAATTTGGTTTTCTACCTTCTCTCTCTCCCTCTCTCTCTCTCTCTCTCTCTCTCTCTCTCTGTCTGTTTCTCTCTCAGTTGTTATACAGTTTTAAATCTGCTTGTAGATCTGTTGAAGTTATTAGTATACATGGAGCAGACACTCAATGAAGGAGGAAGAAGGGTGGGAATTAGATGCAGAGAAACAGAGATATAGAGAGAGGAGACAAAATTATTAGTGAAAGTAGGTAAAATTTAAGTCTATCATAATTTGTGATGACTTCTAAAACCCCCAGATAATTCATCTAGCCTCCTAGAATTATTGTTCTTTAAATTAATCAACTTTGTTTCTTCCACACTCTTCTAGGACCATTAGCATGACCTCTCCATCATCAGAACAGAACTGTACCGTCACTGTTATTCTACTATAGAGAAAAAAAAATATTACAGCTGCCACAAATCCAATCGTCATAATTATCTGCTCAAATATTCTCCTGGACTAGGTCTGTAAACTCTGGTGATTGAAGCCAATATAACTTTGCTTTATAAACTTCATTCTTTTCTGATTTCTAAAATATTTTTTTTAAGATTGACAAAGAGAAGTAAAGAATAACAATAAGCACCCATATCACTGATAACCAACCTGAGAATTAACACATAACCATAATGTTTGGACAGTCTTGTGTAATCTTCCCCTCTCAAACCTCATCACTGACCCTGTCTACCAGAGTAAACATTATCTAAGTACAAAGTTTTGTATTTTCTATGGATTTATGAGTACTTTAATTTAATTTATATACACTAAGAGTTATGTATATTTCTAAATGCTATCTAAACATTATAATGAATATAATTTCTGAAATTACATGACATTTATTTTACTTTATTTATATTGATCTTTGTTTTCTACAACTTTATTGCAGTATAATTGACAAAAAATTTGTATATATTTAAAGTGTACAGTGTGATGATTTGATGTACGTATACCTTGTGAAATGATTATCATAATTAAGCTAATTATCACTTCCATCATCTCACGAAGTCACCATGTTGTTGTGTGTAGTAAGAACACTTAAGATCGACTTTCAGCAACATTCAAGTATACAATATAGTATTATTAACTATAATCACAATGCTGTACATTATATCCCTAGAACTTAGTCATCTTATAAGTGAAAATCTATACCCTTGACTAACATTTTCCCATTTCTCCCAAACCCAGTCCCTGATAACTACCACTATAGTGTGCCTCTGTGAGTCTGACTTTTTTTAGATTCCACATATAAATGATACCATATAATATTTGCTTTTCTGTGTTTGGCTTATCGCACTTAGCATAATATGCTCCATGTTGTCATGAATGGCAGGATTTCTTTCTTTATGGCTGAAGTATATTCCATCTTATATATATATATATATATATATATATATATATATATATATTATAATTTGTAATATATAATAACAATAATATAATGTAAAATATGTTATACATTACATATATTTGTAAGAATATATATGTGTGTGTATGATATTTTCTTTGTCTATTTATCCATGGACAGACACTTGGGTTATTTCAATGTCTTGGTTATTGTGGGTAAAGCTGCAATGGAATTGGAAGTGCATTTATGTCTTTGAGATACTGATTTCATTTTTTTATATATGCCCAGAAGTAGAATTGCTGGATCATATGATAGTTGTATTTTTACTTTTGGGGGGAACCTCCACACTGTTTTCTACAGTGGCTTACCAGTTTACATTTCTACTAACAAGGTACAAGAAGTCTCTTTTCTCCACATCCTTGCTGACATTTGTTATATATGTAGACCTAGTTCATTTTATTTTTTATTACTACGTACTATTGCACTTGTCAATATTTCAGTTTATTAAATCAATCTCTTGTTGATGGACTGTTATGTTATTCCTATTTTTTGATACAAATGTGTTTTTACATATCATATGTATATATGTAAGATTTCATTTAAAATATATCTGCAGGTTAAGAATTGTAGCATTTAACAAGAGCATGTTTAACTTTACTAAATGCAGTCCAATTTATCCTCAGAAAAGTGAAATTTATAAAGCATATAACTTTTTATTTGTTTTATTGCTATATTCTCAACACCGAATGTAGTGCCTGATACATGGTAGGAACTTAATAAATAATTGCTTAATGAATGAATTAATATAGACCATAAATGGTGATTATTAAATCTACCCTGACAATTTCCTCAAATTAAGGCAGGGGTATAAGTAAAGGCTCACATGTCATATAGCTGAATATTTAAAAGTTATAATTAAGCTAATGAACTGTTACATAAAATAAATTCTATTCTATCTTGACAGATACTTTTTTTAAGTGATCTGAATGGCCAGATCTTCTTTAGATACATGGCTACCTAGAGGGAAAAAAAAAAATTCTGCCCCAACTCCAGGCCATTGTCTTAACCTACTTCCCTTATCAACTTGGTTTGCATCTTACAGCCTATCCCACACATATACAGACTCTTTACTCCACAAAAGTAAGGTCTTTTAGTAGTTCCTGAAACATCTGCCATTTAACATTTTGAGGGTAAGAGACACACAAATCAGGGGTGTGATTTGCCCTTCTGAGGTCAGACCTAGAGAAGAGGTTAGCAGAGGATTTAGAAGTGGTCTGGGAACTTTTTAGTAGAGAACTCAAGGGTCTTGGTTTGCAGGGATTTTTGTTTAGCAGAGGAGGGTGTGGGTTTCTGGTGGGTACATTCTTGCTTTGTCTTATAAGAAAGCCTTTGGCAAAAGGAGGGCCAGCGGCAGTGCCCTCTTATGCATTATTGTTTAAACATCTGTGATAAACAGCCATTTTAAAAAGAATTTCCAGTCTGTCTCCTTTTTATTGTAACATGCAAAAAATTATTTGCTGGAAAAGTGAGTTGAAAAAAGAAGACATAAACTACAAGCAGAATATTTTATTATAAAATTCGACAGGAGAAATTTTATATTTTTTTAATGTTTTTAATCTTTATTTTTGAGAGAGAGAGACGAGAGAGACAGACTGCAAGAGGGGGAGCAACAGAGAAAGGAGACACAAGATCCGAAGCAGGCTCCAGGCTCCGGCTGACACCAGGCTTGAACTCATGATCCATGAGTTCATGACATGAGCCGAAGTCAGATGCTCAACCGCCTGAGCCACCCAGGTGCCCCGAGAGAAAATTGTATTTTAAAAAATGCAATCAGTACTATGGAGCACAAAGCTGCAAATATTGGTTTTTGAAATATCACAGGCACACATAGGCAATTAATGGGGAGAATCACTATGATACAGAAACATTTCATTATTCTACAATTATAATTGAACACAAACTATAACTGAAACAAGTGATATTATTCAATGAATATACACGCTTTGAACAAACACTGTGTGTCAATATTTAAAGTGGTTTAGTGTAACAATGAGTTTGCTTCTTACACATTAACTTATCTGATCTTGGATAGATTGATGACGGTGGTATTCAGAAAGGATAATGTGGGTATTCAGAAGGGATAATGTGTATCTAAACTGTTTCTATGTTTTGTTTTACTAGCATTTAATAAGGAGAAATCATTCTCACATATGTATGTTGATGAGATTGGAAGAAGAGATTTAATGTAATTTATTCACCATAAAGAAAATCATGCTGTGTTTTCAAAATTAATGTTCAATCGTTTGTCAGTAGCCATTTCCAGTTATTTAATTCGTAACTTGTATCTAAACATTTACCTTTCCAATGGAAAAAGTGGATCCTGAAGCTATAAATTTTCTATTTTTTTAACGCATAAACGATTAAATTTAAATTCTCTATGATTTGACATTAATGGAAAATATAATTTATTATTTTATAAAATTTGTAAGGTGTTCATTAAGAACTTTCATAGAACATCACCTACTTTTTTGATAATAATTGCTAAAAAATATGGAGCATCTGGTTACAATCTAGAGTAATTCTGGTTTTCTAACTTTGGGGTTTTATCATATTATCTGTCATTAAAAATAAATTATGCCCTTTACTTATATGGAAGTATAAGAATCATTAAAAATACAAAATACAGATAATGAACCAAATCTGGATGTCTAGTTCATATCATTAAAACATTAAGAACAGTCTGGTTTCTTATTATGCATGAACTCAATTGCATACACTTTTTGTAGTTCAAAATTTTCAACATAAATTATCTCCTAAATAGCCACTGTAACACTGTATGTGCCTCTACAGGTGTGTATGAATAGCTTTCACATAATGAAAGAAAAATTAAAATGTTTTAGCTTAAAATAATTCACGGGTTTTATTATGTTACTAGACACTATTTTGTTGTTGGTTGTTGTTGTTTTCCCTTTTTTCTTTCCCTTTTTCTTTTTCTTTTCTCTTTTTTCTTTTAATTTACTGTCAGCACAGAGCCTGATGTGGGGGTTGATCCCATTACCATGAGATCATGACTGGAGCCAAAATCAAGAGTCAGACCCTACTGAGCCACTCAGGTGCCCTTTTGTTTTTATTTTTGAGGAAGGTAGGGAATGGTACAGAAGGGAGGAGTGAAGCTTTCCCCATGAAAAAAATAATGATTGATTTGTGCACTATGAGTACATACTTCTACAAAAATCCTAAACCTGAAAGGTTTTATACACACATTAGGACTACAGTTGATTAAAAAAAATTAAAATATTAAACGCTGCAAAGTTGCCTACTGTGATTGACTACTATGAAGCAGACACATGCTCCCCACTACATAATATTAGTAAGCCATAACTTAGTCTATCTTCAGGATGACACAGCAATGTCAAATTGCTATAAAATGTTTAAACACTGTTCTCAGAGTTTAAATTATTAAATTGGTAAAAGACATAGTGTAGTCCTAGACTTTAAACTCATAAATTTTTTAATGTCCTTTTATTTAATGATACATGATTTTCATATACTAAATGTCCATTCTTCATGTGTACCTTTCATGTCTGTTAATATATGTGAACATTGTAAAGTTTTATATAGTTTAGACTGGTTGCATTGGTGGTCAAGACTGAAAAAGCAATTTGTTACCACTAGGAGTTACCATAAAAATGGTATCTTCCATTACTGAGTAGCAATGAAAAATACTTTGCTAATTTTATTTGTTTAAATGAGTTGATCTGCCATACTGGCTAGTTTTTGAATACATTAAGATATAGTGTTGCTGTAAACTGGTATTTGAACTTCCTTCTTTGCCACCATTTCTCTCAATAATACTAAGAAAGAATTTCTGATACAATGTTTGATTAATTTTAACAATTTATTTTATAGAAAATGATATAAATATTTAACCTGAGCAAGTGAAAGCAATCCTTTTAAGAAACCACAAGCCACTGATGTTTTATGTAAAATATACATCTATTGAATGTATTTTTATTAGTTTTTTTTTAATTTTTATTTATTCTTAGAGAGAGAGAGAGAGAGAGAGCGAATGAGCAAGGGAGGGGCATAGAGGGAGGGACGCACAGAATCCAAAACAGGTTCCAGACTCTGAGCTGTCAGCACAGAGCCTGACCCAGGACTTGGGCCCACAAACCACAAGATCATGACCTGAGCCAAAGTTGGACGCCTAACCAACTGGGCCACCCAGACGCCACTATTGATGTTTTTAAAAGAGACTTTTTGAGATGCAATTCAAATACTGTATAATTACATTTAACATGTAAATATATTTTTTGTATGTTCTAAGTTGTATAACCATCACAACAGTATAAATTTAGAAAGTTGTTATCACTCCAAACAGAAGTCCTATTTCTTTTATTTATTTATTTATTTTTTTAACTTTTATTTATTTTTGAGACAGAGACAGAGCATGAATGGGGGAGGGTCAGAGAGAGGGAGACACGGAATCTGAAGAGGCTCCAGGCTCTGAGCTGTCAGCACAGAACCCGATGCAGGGCTGGAACCCACGGACTGCGAGATCATGACCTGAGCCGAAGTCGCCGCTTAACCGACTGAGCCACCCAGGTGCCCCAGAAGTCCTATTTCTTTTAGCAGCCTTATAACATTCATTCCTCATTCACTGTACCAAAGTCAAAACTAATTTACTTTATGTCATGACAGATGTACCTATTCTGGACCTTTTATATTAATGGAATAATAAAATATGTAGTACATTGTGACTGACTTATTTTGCTTAGCATAATATTTTCAATATTTATCCATGTTGTATTATTTATGATTTTTATGTCTATGCCATATGAAGATACCATACTCTGCTCATTCAATCATCAGTTGAGGGACGTTTAGTTTGTTTTCACCTTTTGCTATTGTGAATAGTCCTGCTATGAACGTTAGTGTACACATTCTTGTAGGGTCATTTGTTATTATTTCTCATGAGTATATATATAGGAGTAGAATTCCTGGGTTACATGTGTGTCAACTCTATGTTTTATATTTTGAGGAAATATCAACATGATTTCTAAAGTATCTGCTGCATTTTACATCCCCATCAGCAATGCATGAGTGTTCCAAATTTTCCACATCCAAAAAAATACCAGTTATTGTCTTTAATTATAGGTATTCTAGTGAGTGTGAATGATGGAGTGTCTCATTAAGATTTTGATTTGCATTATCCTAATGAGTAGTGAGGTTGATTGTATTTTCAGTTGATTAGCCATTTGTACATCTTCTTTGGATAGTAGATATTTGTGTCCTTTGCCCATTTTTTATCTGGGTTCTATGAATACTATTGAATTTCAAGAATTCTTTATATGTTGTAGATATATGACAAATATATTATTTGCATATATTTTGTTGCTTTTCTTTTCTTTTGTTTTTCTTTTATTTATTTTCTCTTTCTTTTCACTTAATAGTGTTTCTTGGAACTGATATACATTTTTTTTAATTTTGATGAAGTCCATCAAAACTTTTTTAAGTTTTTTAAGTTTAAGTCCATTAAAACTTAGTTTTTAAGTTTTAATTGCCATGCTTTTGGTGGCTTATATTACAATCCAGAGTCTATCCAATGCTATACAGATTTGCCCCTGTTTTGTTCTTCAGTTTTTGGTCTTAAATTTAGGTCTACCATCTATTTTGTGTTATTTTTTATATATGGTGAAAGATAAAAATTCAAATAATTCTTTTACTTGTGGATATATAGTTATTTTAATACTATTTGTTAAATAGATTATTTTTCCACCAATGAATTATTTTATCACTCTTGTCCAAAACCAATTAACTACTTATTTCGGGATCTCAAGTTTATTCTATTGATTTAGACATCTGTTCTTATGCCAGTGCTATAACATTTTGATTATTGTGGCTTCGTAGTAAACGTTGGAATTGGGAGTCCTCTAACATTGGTCTTCTGTATAAAGGCTATTTTGGCTATTCTAGTCCCTTATATTTCCATGTGAACTTTATGATCAGCTTGTCAATTTCTTCAAAAAAGATAGCTGGAATTTTGATGAAAAAGATTGTTTTGAATCTGTAGATTGCTTTGGTATTATTGCCATAGTTAATTTTACATACCAACTTGACTAGATCATGAGATGCCCAGATATCTTGTGAAATATTTCTGAGTATGTGAGGGTGTTTTGGGGAAGAGATTAGCATTTTCATTGGTAGACTGAATAAAGGGAGTTGCACTCCTCAATGTAGGCCTGCATCATCCAATCCACTGAGGGTCTCAATAGAATAAAAAGGTGGAAAAAGGGAAGATTCTATCATTCTGTCTGATTGGTTGAGTTAGGCTATAAATCTTCTGTTCTCAACATTCTTGAATCTCAGGTCATCTGATTTGGACTGGAATCTATATCACTGGCTTTATACCCCTCAAACTTTCAAACTAGACCTGGCTTTCCTGGGTCTCCAGCTTGCAGAGAGTAGATTATAAGATTCTCATTCTCCATAGTTGAGTTAACAAGTACCTCATAATAAATCTTTATTTATATTATTTATATAGAATATATATAGAATATATATATAATCTCCTGTTGGTTTTGTTTCTCTGGAGAACTTGACTTATACAGCATTCGTAATGATGTCAAGTCTTCCAATCCATGAGGATGTGATCTTTTTCCATGTTTACCTATTTAATTTATTTCAGCAATGTTTTGTTGTCTTTAGTACACAAATCTTGTACTTTTGTTAAATGTATCCTAGGTATTTTTTTTGATATTTTGTAGGTGGAATTTTCTTAATTATTTTTTTTTTCAGTTGTCCATTTCAAGTGTATATTGATCTTGGATCATGCCTCCTTACTGATCTTGAATTTACTGGTTCTAATAGTTGTTTAATGTTGTTTAATGAGGATTTTCTATACATAAGATCATATCATCAATAAATAGGTATTATTTTACTCTTCCTTTCCCATTTGGGTGACTTTTATTTCTTTATTCCTGCCTAACATATCTAGCTAGAACCTGGAAGAAGATGGACTTGTTGAGTGTCAGTGTCTCTGATAACATAAAGATGGGCCTGAGGAACACAATATTCACTATAACTACTACAGTATAAGCTACAATCACTAACAGAACATTAATAGCCTTCATCGTAGTTTTCCACTATTCTTTCCTCTCATATATCAAACCATCTGAACATGCCAAAGTGATTTTATAGAGATACAATTTGATCATGTCATGTAGAAACAAAAAAAAAATGTTTACGTATAGCACAAGTCTGAACTTGTGCTAAATATAAAGAATTATTTAGCTTAATATTAATTTTGAGATTATTGAGTAAAAACAAATAATAAAAATAACAACATTAGAGCAAGAATATTAATCATAGAAGCTCACGTATACCAACTGGGTATCCATCAACATGTCCTGCAACTTCCATGACTGAATTGTTCCTCACAACAACTTAACAAGGTAAGTGATACTTATAATTTTATGATTACTTATAGATGAGGAAAGTAAACATGAATAAGTTATGGTCTTATGTCACAGGATTTAAACTTAGATTTGTATATTTTTTTATAAAAACCTTCTAAAAAAAGCCCCACGTGATAATAATACCACCAATTGCAATGAATAGTTGAGGTTCACATTATTTCATTTGATTCTCAAAATCATTGTGACATAATGTATAACTGAGGCTCAAAAACTCTAAATGATGTGTCCAAGATCTATAGAAAATGCTAAATAAGACAAAAGTTGCTTTTCTAATCAATAAATGTAATGATTACAAGTTTTAAGTTTATTTTTCAGTAATTTATGACACCTTTAACATGTAGGTCATTATTTCCTTTTTCCAAACCAAGTTAGTGATGTGTAAAAATTGATCTTTGGAACCATAATGGAATTTATTATTTATGAGGGCAGTATATGGTATTGAGGCTAAGAGCACAGGCTTTGCTATCAGAAAGGCTGTATGACCTTGAATAAAATATTCAATTCCCCTTGCCTAATACATAGAATGATGTAAAATGGATATAAAAATATGACTTGGTAGTCTTGTTGTGGGAAATTCAATGATATAATATATGCTAGAATTCCACATAGTTGCTGACATATAACATAGGCTGATTAGATAATAAATTTCAATAATGGTTACATAATAAGGTAAGATAGGGTTATAATAAAGTAGGATTTCCATTTATATAACTCATTCAACAAACATATTAAGTAGCTCTTACTTGCTGGCAATTGTGGCCAAACTGGAAAGATAAAAAGAAGACTTCTGTGTATTCTTTACAGAGTTTAAAATAAAACAAATAAAATACTAGAACATTCATAATTGCAATACATGCTGATAAGTGCTATAAATTAATATATAAACATGAGCATGACTAATTACAAGGGAGATATGGGTGGTTTTGAATGAAGTAACGGCATTTAATATGTGTTCAAGGTACAAGAAATTTTTATGTTTTATTTGAAAAAGTACATATTGTAAGTTGAGTAGTATGGATAAAGGATCATATATAATGAGGGTATTAGCATAGAACAGCTAAAGTAAAGGGATCAAAATAGGAGTTTTCAGAATCAGCAGGTCATAAATACTTTTCTTTGGAGCTTGACGTTTAGCTTTAGGCAAAGGGGAAATACCAAAAGTCATGTGGTAAGTAAATGATTTTTCACAAAGACAAATCTTGTGGAATGTGAATGGATTTAAATTAGGAGACACTGGTGAAAGTAAGTCTATTTAAAGGCTATCTAAATAGTATAGGAAAGAGATGATGAAAATAGAAATTATTATATTAACAATAGATTTGTAAAGAAATAATTTGATAGATAGGATTTATGCTTAACTTGATTAAATATCACATTGGATTTGGAGGTTGATCATAGTGAATATGTGACTGACATCAGGTTTTCTTGTTCAGGAAGCTGAATGACTTAAAATGCCATTTAATTGCATTTTAAGGGGGTTTATTTTGGAAGCCAACAGATTAATTAGTTTGTTTGAACTATGTTTATTTCCATATACCTGTAGGATAGTCACTAAAGATGTCTAATGGGTAGTTGCAAATACAATAATGAAACTGAGAAGAAACATCGGAGTTGGAAATTCAGGTTGACAGCTGTCAGTATAATGTTGTAGGTGCAGTATGGAAATGAATAATACTGTTTAGTTGGGATTTATAGGAAATTATGACGGCATGTAACATGGAAACTACAAAAAATACACCAGTACTTTCTTCTTTTCTTACTGGGCATTCTAATGATGTACAATTTGTGGTACGGGATCAATCTTAGCCTAGAGAACTGGACTCAATCATCCTAAAAAACAGAAATTTTTCAGCTCTCTCCTTTCTCCTTATTTCTAATATTTGGCAAGCATTTTCCATAATATTCATGCTTTTCATATATATTTCTGAAATATAAACTATTCTAGTGATAATAGTATAGTATAAGTATACTTATTGGTTTTCTGAATGAGAATTTTAAAATGACCAAAATCCAAGCATTTGTATTTTCTAAGCCAGTATATGTATATACACTTACACAATCACTCTGGGATTCTGGGACAGCCATCAGATGGGCAATTTAATTTTACCAAGTAAGAATGCTAAAGCAAAAAAAAAAAAAAAAAAAGAAAAGCCAAAAACATGAAGTAAACTGAAAATCTGACATCCACTTCAGTGGATCATTGTGCAAAAGACCAAATTTTAATATTCCAAAAAGAAGGCATTATCTCAAGATTAAAAGAGTTCTTCCTGGGAAAGGGCAATTAGAAATTATAAATGGACAAAGCCCTTGTCATTGTTTTACTCATCGTATAGTCTGAATACCTTTCCAAGGGTAAGACTTTTGTTGTTCCTTCTGTGGGGAATATTCCATAGTGCTTTTGCCTTTTTGTCCTCAGTGATAGTTTCTCCAAAACTAAAAATGTACTCACGTGTACATACACAAGCTACATAGAAAAAATTAGTTCATTATTGTTTAGATTTTTTTTTTTTTGCTTTCTTTTATTCGTTGTTGCTGTTGCTATCGTTTTGCATTTCTTAGGAAACATATTATGGCCTCTAACCTGATGAAATAATTTTATTGGCACATTTTCACAGTCACAGTCATTTCTTATTTTAACCTTTTGCTTATGTGTTATTAGTTCAATACATAATAAATTTCTTGAAGATATACATATGGATCAATTTGTATTCTCCTTAGAGCCTATAACAATAAGTCTAAATTGAAAGAGAATGATTTCTTCCTTAGAAAAACAAACTGAGAATATTCATTACTTGTAAACATAGTCTACAAGAAATATTTAATATTCTTCAGGTAAAAGAAATATGATATAGGTCAAAAACCTGCATATAATTAAAGAAATTGAAAGTGTTGAAAACAGGGATAAAAGGAAAACATTTTTATCTTACTCTTAATTGCTTTTAAAGAAAACTAACTCTTGATATCAAATTAGTAGTTTTGTATGTTTTTATAACATATGAAAAATGAAATGTATGAGAATAATACAACAGAGGGAGAAATAACTAATATAATATTATGATTATTATGTAGCATTATAAGCCATTTAAACATACATATAGATTACATAAAATGTATAATACTAGTACTCTGAAAACCAAATAATAAGAAAAGTAAATGACCCAACTTAAAAATAAAAGGCCAAAATATTTTAGCAGAAATTTTATAAAACAAGTTCGAGATGGCAAATAAACATATGAACATGATCAACTGTATTAGTCATTTGAGAAGTGCAAATCAAAACTATATTGAACAATTCTTCTTTGCTAGAAAAAAAATATATAGTGGTACTATTTTACTATTTAAGAACAGTTTGCCAGTTTCTTAAAAAGTTAAATATAAGTTAATCATATAAGAAATAGAACTTCCATAATGGTGGGACAAAGACTTCCAAGTATCTATTCCTCTATAAAGCAATGAGAATATTGCCCAAAACTGTCAAAATAATTTCTCTTTCCGAATCTTAGTAATTAAACAAAAACTTGCATCAATCCATAAAGCATTTATATTAAACAATAGTGGAATCTCAGGATAAAAGGTGAATTTTTTTTTTTGCATTTTAACCTTATTCTTTTAACAAAAGATCATATATATGTAAAATAAAATACTATTAAGCAATACAAATGGATTTTGTCTTGATAGTATGTTACAATACGGATGAAACTCAAAAATATTACGTTAACTGAAAGTAGACAGATACAAAATAATACATGTTACATGATTCTATTTATATGAAAAGTCAATAAAAGGCAAATCGGTAAAGACAGAGAGCTGATTATCATTTATTTAGGGCATAAGGTGGTAACGGAATGACTGCGAAAGTGCACAAAATATTGGAGGGGGGAGTTATGGAAATTAGATTGTGATGATCGTTGCCCAACTTTGTGAATTTACTAAAATTCATTGATGTATAAAATAAGTGTATTGTGTAGTCTGTAATTACACCTCAGTAAAGTTCTCAACAACAAAGCACACATACACATACATATTGCAATACCATTACCAACCATTAGAATGGGTATGTTTAAAAAGAGTGGTCATACTAAGCATTGGTGAGGATATGGAGAAACTTAGGCTCTCATGCTTCTGGTGAAATATAATATAAAAATTATAACATCTGTAGAAAACAAATTGCCTTTTTTTAAAGGTAAACATAGAGCTATTACATGATCCAGTCATTTAAGTTCTAGGTATTTATCCAAAAGATATAAGATACAAAAACATGTACCTGAACATTCATAGAAGCTTTATTAGTAATAGTCCCAATGGGAAACATCCAAATGACCATCAATAAAAAAAAAAAAAAAAGATAAACATTTGATGATCTGTTTTAACAAAAGAATAATACTCAACAATAAAAAAGGAATAAACTAATGATACATGTTCACTATAAATGAATATCAAAATAATTATATTGAATGAAAAAAGCTAGAAAAAAATACATATATACTATATAAATCCATTTTTAGAAAATGCAAATTAATCTATAGTGACAGATGAAGATTGCTTGTTGCCTGAGAAATATAGTAGTGGTGAGGAAAGGAGAAAATGGAGAATACAAATGAATACAAGGAGACCAGGAGTAATTACTATATTCACTGTTTTGTCTGTAATGATGATTGCAGGGGTATATCCATTTGTCAAATCTTTTTAAAGACAAGGCATCCTAACATTCCTAAATGTTTCACTAAATTATTGAAACACCTCCAAAAAACGTCCCCCACATCCTTCAAAAATAATATTTCTTTCTCCTTTATTTTTAGGCTACTGTTAATTATGTAGTAATTTATATTTTAAGGCTTATCTTCAAAGTGGTGCTATTTTCAACTACTACAGCTGTTCTTTCATCTGTTAATTGCCCTAACTTAATGAGAATTTAGTGTCTGTTTATCCAATGTATTTAATTAGCACGATATAATTTTTAAGTGTTTTCAGATATCATATGTTATTTGATCCTTATGGTTTTTAATTATAAATGACATTAACATACTTATATTCTATTTTGATCAGTAGGTAAAATACTGAATATAAATGTTATTAATATTTTATAAACTCAACTTAGTCACATTATTATTGTTCTTTTCTATATTTTGTTCTTTCACCTTATTATTCTATGCTTTCATCATCCATTAAAAATTTAATAATATTACTTATAGTACTTTGTATTCTTACTCTTTTCCTGGCTATTTATATCTATTATTGTATTTAATATTTATGATACAATCCTGAAGTGGGTATTCTATCCTCATTTTATAGATGAAGAAATTGAAGCTTGTTATAGTTGAAATAATGTTCTTCAGTTGACATGCAGGATATACATTTAGTCTGGTTTGATTTAAAGATCAGGGCTTCTAAATTCTAAGGTATTATTATGTCATTTTAAGTCTTTCATGCAATGTTAAAATGTATTTAGACTCCAAAACATTAACTTTCTTATCATGTCTTGATTTTTTTTGTAGATTTCCTTATGCTTTAAGAAAGTATTTTTCATTTTTCTTTTTTAAACATAATCTTGGCCAAATGATCTCCAAAGTATTTTTCTATTTCATAATCATCACTACAAATGAACTCTGCTTCCCCTCTTATCCCTGCTCTCTTTTCAACAGCCTTCTCTTCCCAGATTTTTCTCTTATACTCCTGAACATTCTACTGTTTTTCTTCATTATGTTGAGAGTCTGTTTTTTTCTGAAAAATCATCCTCTGAATGATCTATTTAATATTCTCATTCTGAAGTACTTTACATTCTTTTGGAACAGTTTTTTTTAACCTACTATTTTCTGCTTTTCTTTTCAAATTATCAAATTTATAGTCCTCTCTGTCATTTACTTCAATATACTTCAATATACTTCAATTATAGTGAGTAACATATTTTTCTTCATGATACTGAAAATACGTATACAATATAAGATTTTGAAACACATACAATAACAGTTATGAGCTGGTCACTGTTTTAAGTGCTTCACATTTTTTTAAATTTATTCTAAACCTATAGTAAGCCAATGAAAATAGGTAGTAAAAACCAGCACCAATTTTATAAGTGAGCAAAATATGAGTAATTATACATATTACCCAAAATCACCGTGCCAGTAAGTGAAGTTGGGTTTGAATTGAAGCAGATGCCTCCAGGTTCTATGTGACTAATATCTTTGTTATATTGATTCTCATTAATGGAAGAATGTATTTTTTTAGTCTGTTGTCAATTTCTCTTTTTCAAGAAAAAATTATTGGAGTAGTTTGTACCAATTTTTGTCATAGGAAAGTTAAATTTAAAGGCTGTTTTAGGAGTGCCTGGGTGGCTTAGCTGGTTAAGTGTATGACTCCTGGATTTGGCTCAGGCTATGATCTCATGGTTTGTGAGTTCAAGCCCGGAGACCAGCTCTGCAGCTGGCAGTACAGAGCATGCTTGGAATTCTTCTTTTCTCCCTCTCTTCTTTGCCCTTGCGCTTCTCATGCTGTATCTGTCTCTCCAAAATAAATAAACTTTAAAAAAGTAAAAACTGTTTTATAATTTTTTCTGAGTATTAAAAAATACTGATATTAAAATATAACCTTCCCCAAACACCCCCAAATGACCCCATCATATATACAAATATAATGAACTAAAAGGATGATATCAAAACTTCTTACCCTATTCTAGTTGCCTCTTGATTGTGCCCTCATTATTCCAAACAAATTTATCAGATTCTGCCTCTTTTTTCTTCCATTTGTTGGAGTGACACATTTTTACAATATTCAAGAACACTAATGCCAGCAAATTCATATTCTGCTTATCCTAATGGTGATTTTCCCAAACTCTCATTTGACAATATTCTTCCAAAATGTTTTAATTCTTAGTTTTGTAAGCTATATGCAGAATGTCTTACCTATTTTTCTTCCATTTTTTATTTTCAATATTGTTTCATCTTCTTCTCTGTTACAGTGCTGTACTTTGTTTTGATAATTCTTTTTTTTTTTTTAATTTTTTTTTCAACGTTTTTTATTTATTTTTGGGACAGAGAGACAGAGCATGAACGGGGGAAGGGCAGAGAGAGAGGGAGACACAGAATCGGAAACAGGCTCCAGGCTCCGAGCCATCAGCCCAGAGCCTGACGCGGGGCTCGAACTCACGGACCGCGAGATCGTGACCTGGCTGAAGTCGGACGCTTAACCGACTGCGCCACCCAGGCGCCCCTTGATAATTCTTATTAAGGTACATTTCTTTTTAATCTTATTTGCTTCATTTACATGTTAAAAACAATAGACAAGTTCTTCAAAACTTTTTTTTCACCAATTTTTCAGACATCTGTAGAATTCAACATTGATCCCAGTCAGAAGGATGCTTCCTTTCATTGAAAATCGTATTGCTACATCAATTTTTAAACATTCAAAAGATTTTATTACAAGATTTTAGAGAACAGCAAGATAGATCAACGAGCATTACAAAGCATCAGGGTATCCAGTTCATACCTGGTAGACTTGGCCTGAGAATTTCAGATGCCTTCCTCTAGTCCCCCCAAGTGATGTGTTACAGGTCCTTAATGGCAGGGATACATTTTTTCCTAGAGAAGTGTGTGTAACTAACTGCACAGTCTCCTTATGTGACTGACTTACCTAGTTCCTAATCTGTCTGTAAAGAAGGTAACAATATTTAACATGCATGCCTCAGTGTGTGCTGAAGAGACAATTCAGCATTTCCACATCAAGAACAATGGACAATCCCACTCACTAGGCCACCTAAGACATCTCTTTTCATTCCCAAATTCAGACCTAGGAGACACGCTGCTTTTCAAGGTATCACTCAAAATGAGTTACTCTAAAAATTTAGACTTGAGTGTACTCTTAAATTACATACAATGTAATTTTTATTTCTAACTAAAAAGGCTTTAATTCTGAATTATAAGAGAAATTTATCTATAGAGTTATGAGGGAAAAAAAATAAGGTTATGGCCTAATAATTCCATCCCAGGTCAAACTAACATCCATGTGCAAGGAAGACTGACATATATAATATAACTTGCAATCATTCAAAAGAGCTCAAGTATGAGAGGCTCATGGTTAAGTGAGTTTGTAATGCTACAACTAATAAACATAGAGGTAAGGCCAAAAAGAATGATGTTTTGCTTTCATCCCTTTAATAACCCTCCTCTGTATTTACACTTTTTTTTTAATGTTTTTATTTATTTTTGAGACAGAGAAAGACAGAGCATGAACAGGGGAGGGGCAGAGAGAGAGGGAGACACAGAATCCAAAGCAGACTCCAGGCTCCGAACTGTCAGCACAGAGCCGCATGCGGGGCTCGAACTCACGGACTGTGAGACCATGACCTGAGCTGAAGTCGGACGCTCAACCGACTGAGCCACCCAGGCGCCCCCACACTTCTTTTTTTGATTGACTATAACTTCAAGTCAATAATCTCAGGAATAATTTAGAATTCTTGTTCTGTTACTGTACTTGTGGGAAAATGTTCCATATTTTACTATTTGTGATATGGGCATAAAATAGAAAAGATTTATTGCTTAAATAAAATATCTTATCTTCCTTGTATAATAAAACAAGTGTTCTTTTTTAGATGCTGTGTTTTAAATTTATTATATGCCAAATGCTTTTTTATTAATTAGCTGTGAGAAGATTATAAATGCTTTTGTTTTGAGTTTTTGGATGATTTTGAGGTAGAATTTTTGGTTTGTAACCCTCCCAGGATCTTCCTTATTGTAGTCTAACACTGGTCCCTGTGCTCAGAAAACAAGGAGACACTGAAAAGGCAGGCCACTCCACATTGGATGGTGGCAGTTTCAATAAATAAAACAAAGTTTACATACAAAGCTTGTCTTGGGCAGCAGCAAGATGAATGGATCTGTGTACCTGCTCACCAAATCTTAAAAGTTTATAAAGATGCTGTAACTGGGTTTAGTCATGTATATTGTGCAAGTGTTCTCAACACCACAGCATTAAGTCTATGTCCTTGGAACAGCCTATGGAATGGGAAAGCCAAGTGAAACCCATAGTCTTCAGACAGAGTGGATTGGGGGTGAGGAGACTCCCAGTGCCTGGGTCCAACTCATTAATCAATCAGCAGTCATGACTTTTTGATAGCACTCCCCAACAGAAATATTGAAAAAATAAAATGGCTGTAATAATGTGTCTCATCATGGGTATACATACCTGTTTGCTGTGTGAATCTTGAGGTCTTCTTTATCAATAGGAAGGGTTTAATTCCCCATCAGTTGAATATAAGCTTAGCCTTGTGACTTACTTTCATTAAAAAATGAGATACAAGTACAGATTAGGAAAGTTCTTGTGCTTTGAGATTGCCCTCTTTTTCTGGAAGAAACCCTAAAACACTATTTAAACAAGTGAAGATTAGCTCACTACAGGGTGAGACTATATGGATAGAGATCCCAGCTATCCTTGTAACCTGGTTTCAGAACCACAGCAGTTAAGGCCATAGACTTGTGGATGATGTCATCCTAGATCTTCAACTACCAGCCAAGACAGACCAGAAAAAACCCATAAGCACGCTATAGAATCATGAGGAAAAAAAAAATGAGGAAAAAAATATATATAACACTTTTTTTTTGCTTTCAGCCACTGAACATCAAAGTGGTTTATCACACAGTAAAACTTAATTGATATAGATGTTTTCTGTTACATTTTGCGTTTCGTGAACTAAATCTTATTTTGTTCTTAGGATTTTGTTTTATTTCCCTATGCTAGCACTTTTAGTTCCATTTTTAAAATTACTTTATTATACTATAATAATTCATTTTGTTTTTTAATCTCTTCTATCCAAATATTAATTTGACTCTGCATGAATAGTCTATTTAATGGTATAAGCTAATTTTAATGACTTAGATCTCTATGTAGAAGTTTTTCTTTCATCAAAGTTTCCCAGCTTTGAATAGTAAAGATATAACATTATTCAACAGGCGATCTATTATGTTTGACTCTTCATTGGCATTAGTTTTATTTATGAAAACATTCAAAACTTTCTATGCTTTAGCCATTTATTGTTAACTCCTTGTCTATCCATTCTAATCCATTGGTGGTAGATTTGACTCATTTTTCTGGGGGAAAAAAAGATTAAAACAATCAAGATAACATACTGCAACATTTATTAGCAAGTCAAGTGAACACATTAAAAAAGATCTAGGTGGGGCACCTGGGTGGCTCAGTCGGTTGAGTATCCGACTTGGGCTAAGGTCATGATCTCGCAGTCTGTGAGTTCGAGCCCCGTATTGGGCTCTGTGCTAACAGCTCAGAGCCTGGAGCCTGCTTCCTTCGCATTCTATGTCTCCCTGTCTCTCTGCCCCTCCCCTGCTCATGTTCTGTCTCTATCTCTGTCAAAAATAAATAAACATTAAAAAAAAATTAAAAAAAAAAGATCTAGGGGGAATGAGCTTAACTTCCTTTGTTGTAACTTCAACATCTTACCTGTGATACTCTGTTTCTTTTTCTTTACTGTGTTTTAAACTGTGATATCTGCTGTTAAGTAAGTCATTTCCCATGTTTGAATTGCTAAGATTAAACGAATTTACATCATTGTTCCATTCCCAACCCTTTTTTAAATTTCTTTCCATCTTTCTTCCCTGTAACTAATATCAATCTAATACATATATAGATACATATATATGTATATGTATATACATATATGTGTATATGTGTTCTTCTCTCCTTTTTGCTTTATTCATATGTATTTCCATCCTCTTCTATATTCCAAATTTTCCATCAGTTTGGATTATTTGATATTTTCAGTTATGCTTTTTTCATTACCTTTGTCTTTTTTCTCTTCTCCATTTATTTGTCTAGGTGATCATTAACTATTTTCTTTTTTTAAAATATGAAATTTATTGTCAAATTGGTTTCCATACAACACCCAGTGCTCATCCCAACAGGTGCCCTCCTCAATACCCATCACCTACCCTCCCCTCCCTCCCAAGCCCCGTCAACCCTCAGTTTGTTCTCAGTTTTTAAGGGTCTCTTATGGTTTGGCTCCCTCCCTCTCTAACCTTTTTTTTTTCCTTCCCCTCCCCATGGTCTTCTGTTAAGTTTCTCAGGATCCACATAAGAGTGAAAACATATGGTATCTGTCTTTCTCTGACTGACTTATTTCACTTAACATAATATCCTCCAGTTCCATCCACATTGCTACAAAAGCCCATATTTCATTCTTTCTCATTGCCATGTAGTACTCCGTTGTGTATATAAACCACAATTTCTTTATTCATTCATCAATTGATGGACATTTAGGCTCTTTCCATAATTTGGTTATTGTTGAACGTACTGCTGTAAACTTTGGGGTACAAGTGCCCCTATGCTTCAGCACTCCTGTATCCCTTGGGTAAATTTCTAGCAATGCTATTGCTGCTTCATAGGGTATCTATTTTAAAATTTTTGAGGAACCTCCACACTGTTTTCCAGAGCAGCTGCACCAGTTTGCATTCCCACCAACAGTGCAAGAGGGTTCCCGTTTCTCCACATCCTCTCCAGCACCTATAGTCTCCTGATTTGTTCATTTAGCCACTCTGATGCGTGAGGTAGTATCTGAGTGTGGTTTTGACTTGTATTTCCCAGATGAGGAGTGATGTTGAGCATCTTTTCATGTGCCTATTGGCCATCCGGATGTCTTCTTTAGAAAAGTGTCTATTCATGTTTTCTGCCCATTTCTTCACTGGATTATTTGTTTTTCGAGTGTGGAGTTTGGTGAGTTCTTTACAGATTTTGGATACTAGCCCTTTGTCTGATATGTCATTTGCAAATATCATTTCCCATTCCGTTGGTTGCCTTTTAGTTTTGTTGATTGTTTCCTTTGCAGTGCAGAAGATTTTTATCTTCATGAGGTCCCAATAGTTCATTTTTGCTTTTATTTCCCTTGCCTTTGGAGATGTGTCAAGTAAGAGATTGGTACGGCTGAGGTCAGAGAGGTTTTTTTTTCCTGTTTTCTCCTCTAGGTTTTTGATGGTTTCCTGTCTCACATTCAGGTCCTTTCTCCATTTTGAGTTTATTTTTGTGAATGGTGTAAGAAAGTGGTCTAGTTTCATCTTTCTGCATGTTGCTGTCCAGTTCTCCCAGCATCATTTGTTAAAGAGACTGTCTTTTTTCCATTGGATATTCTTTCCTGCTTTGTCAAAGATTAGTTGGCCATACTTTTGTGGGTCTTTTTGCAGATGACATGATATTATACATGGAAAACCTGAGAGACTCCACCAAAAGTCTGCTAGAGCTGATACATGAATTCAGCAAAGTCACAGGGTACAAAATCAATGTATAGAAATCACTTGCATTCCTATACACTAATAATTAAGCAACAGAAAGACAAATAAAGAAACTGACCCCATTCACAATTGCACCAAGAAACATAAAATACCTAGGAATAAACCTAACCAAAGATGTAAAAGATATGTATGCTGAAAACTATGGAAAGATTATGAAGAAAATTGAAGAAGATAGAAAGAAATGGAAAAACATTCCATTCCCATGGATTGGAATACTAAATATTGTTAAAATGTCAATACTACCCAAAGTAATCAACACATTCAATGCAATCCCAATCAAAATTGCACCAGCATTCTTCTTGAAGCTAGAACAAGCAATCCTAAAATTTGTATGGAACCACAAACAACCCCAAATAGCCAAAGTAATTTTGAAAAAGAAAATCATTAACTATTTTCTATGGTCCGTAGACAAATATGTCCTCTGTGTGTCAAGCATTTCATTACATAAAGAACATCTTCCTCACAATGGTACATTATAAAACATGTACTCAAGCTTTGATATCTAATTTAAATTTCTTGATAACCGTAGAACTAGATTTCATTTATTTTGGAAATAATGACATGAATGGCCTTTTTTCACTGTATGCTGAAAAAGTCAGAGGTATATATTTCCCCAAGAAAAGTTTAACTGTTCTGTTACCCCTACTAAGTAGTGTTATGAATGTATGAAAGATAATATTTGGAACTCTTCAGGACAATTTTATTTTTTTTTTTAATTTTTTTAACGTTTATTTATTTTTGAGACAGAGAGAGACAAAGCATGAATGGGGGAGGGTCAGAGAGAGGGAGATTCTGAAAACAGAGGGTCAGAGAGAGGGAGAATCTGAAACAGGCTCCAGGCTCTGAGCTGTCAGCACAGAGCCCAACGCGGGGCTCGAACTCACGGACCACGAGATCATAACCTGAGCCGAAGTCGGCCGCTTAACCGACTGAGCCACCCAGGCACCCCCAGGACAATTTTATAAGAACAGAGTGAAAGACAAATAATTAAGGGAGAGAGAGGAGATAAGATCAGTACATAGTGGGAAGTGGTGTGGTTTTATTATGTCATCGCTCCCTCATGGTCTCCAAATAGTTAAGTCTAATAAACCTTTGAAATTCTTGATGAGTATTCATATTGTTTTTATACGAAAACCAAAGGTGTGTCTTAGTTTCATGTTGGGTTAATGTAGCAGGAAATAAAATAAAAATCTGGAAAACTATATAAATTTAGAAAAAAAGAACATTATAAACCATAATGATGATTATAATTATATTGATAATGTATATAATGTATAATTTACATAAATATATAATTTATATAAATATAATTTACATAATATATAATTTATATCAAGTATAATTATAAAATTATGAAAAATATAATTAATAAGCCAGTATGAATTAGCATAAGTGATGTGAGGGTTATTTAGGGCTCTCACTGATTGTAAAATCATACTTTGATCTCTGAGAGACAATGTAACTGCCAGATTATGTTTGGTAACATGTATAATGTGCAATGTGTATATATTATGTTCATCTTATATATTATGAAATTTTAATAGCAATTATGTTACCTAGACATGTCATTCTTGGTCTAATCCTAAGAGCATATGAAAATAACCATAAAGATCTACTCATTATTTATGACCACTATTTGTTTTCCAAATGAGATAATTAATAAAGATTTAATTAAAAATTTAAACGTATAAAAAATAACTTCCTTCTAATGACACAGGCAGGCAGTTAGCAACTTAGGTACAGCATTGTGCCTCAGTATTCCTGATGAACAAATAAAATTAACTAAGAATTGTCAGTAATATGCCTGTGCAGTCATAAATTTGAATTTAAAAAAAAATTCACAGTTATTTTAAATTAATTGCTCAAAATAATAGAAGGCTTATTAAATTTTCTCAGAGAAGCCAAATAAATAATAAAATGCTGAACTATTTCTACTTATTGTGAGTACTAGAATTGTCAGGACAATTTTTTTGGTTTGCAATCCAGAAAAATATCCAAATTTTGTATCAGAATATGAAACATTTTATTTCAATGCAAGGAGTTTTTCCACTGTTGCTGTGAAGTAAAAGAACTAAATCACAGCTAATTCAATTCAAAAGCAGAAGGAAGATATCAGGAAAGAGACAAAGAAAAGAAAAAAGTAAAAAAAAAGTATATTTTTCAGAACTCATCAACCTAATGGGAATTGAAATCAAAACATCTCTTTAAAATGTACTTTAAAAATAAATAAATAATAGAGCATATTAATGAAAATAGGAGCTAGTTATTTAAAAAAATTAATATAGTTGATAAACCTGTAACCAGACTTATAAAAAAAAAAAGAAAAGATAAAGGACCCAAATAAATAAAATCACAAACAAAAGAGGAGGGATCACAACCAGCACCACAGAAATATAAATAATTGTAACAGAATATTATGAAAAATTATATGCCAGCAAATTGGACAATTTATAAAAAAATTGTATAAATTCCTAAAAACATAACCTACCAAAACTAAAACAGGAAGAAAGAAACGTTGAACAGACTGATAACAAGCAAAGATTTCATCAGTAATCAAAAAACTGCCAACAAACAAAAGCTCGGGACCAGATGACTTCTCAGGCAAATTCTTCCAAACATTTAAAAAAGAGTTAATACCTATTCTTCTCAAACTATTTCAAAAAAAAAAAAAAATAGAAAAGGAAGGAAACTTCCAAATTCATTCTGAAGCCCAATTATCCTGATACCAAAGCCAGATAAAGACTCCCTCCCAAAAAAGAAAACTATGGCCAATATCCCTCATGAACATAGGTAAAAAAAAAAAATCTGAATAAAATACCACAAACAGAATCCAACAACACATTAAAAAAAATAATAATTCACCACAATCAAGTGGGATTTATTCCTGGGCTGGAAGTGGGTTTAATATTCACATATCAATCATTGCAATATACCATATTAATAAAAGAAAGGAAAGAACCATATGATGTTTTCCATAGATGCAGCAAAAGCATCTGACAAACTACAACGTCCATTCTTTATAAAAATCCTCAACAAAGTAAGGACGGAGGGAACATACCTCAACATAATAAAAGAAATAGATATAAAACCAACAGCTAACATCATCCTCAATGGGGAAAAACTGAGAGCTTCCCCTGTATAGTCAGGAACAAGACACGGTTGTCCACTCTCACCATTGTTGTTTAACTTAGTACTGGAGTGCTAGTCTCAGCAAACAACAAAAAGAAAAAAGGCATCTAAACTGGCAGGAAGAAGTCAACCTTTTACTAATTGCAGATGACATGATACTCTATGCAAAATACAAGAAAGACTTCACCAAAAAAATGCTAGAACCGATATATAAATTCAGCAAAATTTTAGGATATAAAATCAATGTACAGAAATCATTTGTATTTCTATACAGCAATAATAAAGCAGCCGAAAGAGAAATCAAGGAATCAAGCCCTTTTACAATTGCACCAAAAATCATAAGACATTGGCTATAGCAAGGTTTTTCTAAATATGTCTCCTGAGGCAAGAGAAATAAAAGCAAAAATAAATATTGAGACATCATCAAAATAAAAAGCTTCTTCATGTGAAAGAAACAATCAATAAAAATAAAAGGCAACTTACAGAATGAGAGACAATATTTGCAAATGACATATCTAATAAAGGATTAGTATCCAAAATATATAAAGAACTTATAAAATTCAACACCCAAAGAATGAATAATCTAATTAAAAATGGGCAGAAGACATGAATAGACACTTTTCCAAAGAAGACATCGAGATGGCCAACAGACACATGAAAAGGTGTTCAACATCACTTATTATCAGGGAAATATAAATCAAAACTACAATGAGATATCACCTCACACCTCACAGAATGGCTGAAAGCAACAAGAAACAATGGGTGTTGGCAAAGATGTGGAGAAAGGGGACCACTTTTGGGAATGCAAACTGGTGCAGCCCTATGGAAAACACCATGGGAGTCCCTCAAAAAGTTAAAAAAAAAAAAAAAACCTATAATCCAGCAATTGCACTATTAGGTTTTTATACAAAGAATAAAAAAATGCTAATTCAAAGGAATACATTCACCCCAATGTTTATAGCAGCATTATTTACCATAGCCAAAGTATCGAAAAAACCCAAGTGTCCAGCAACTGATGAATGGATAAGATATGGTAGATATATTCAATGGAATATTATTCAATGGAATATTATTATATTATATAATAATTATATTATTTTATGGCTGAACACATTCAGCCATAAAAAATAATGAAATCATGCCATTTGCAAACACATGGATTGAGCTAGAAAGTCTTATGCTAAGTGAAATAAGTCAATCAGAGAAACATAAATACAATATGATTTCCCTCATATGTGGAATTTAAGAAATAAAACAAATGAGCAAAGGAAAAAGAGAGGAGGCAAACCAAGAAACAGACTCTTAAGTATAAGAAAAAAATTGATGGTTACCAGAAGGGAAGTAGGTGAGGAGTTGGTTTAAACAGGTGATGGGGATTACGGAGTGCATTTGCTGTGATGAGCACCAGTGTTGTATATAAATATTGAATGACTAAATTGAACACCTGAACCTACTATAACACTGTAGGTTAACTGGAATTTGAATACAAATTTTAAAAAATAATAAAAATAAAAATAAAATGCACTCAAAAAAGATAAACAATTACTATTTTACAAAATATGGGTTATTAGATCTATAAGCGAACATAATGAAATGTATAGAAATTGAACAAAATGAACTGAACAAGCATACCATGGCAACCACAGAAGTTTATATTCATATCCACTAGGTATTAAATTTAATTTCTTCTCTTATCTGACACTAATGCAAAAGTTCTCTCTTTGTTAAGACATAATTATATCCTACAACCTATCCTACAAAGATTCTCAATAGTGGGAAAAATCAAGCTCTTTCAGCAGCATCATATATTCATATCCACATTTTGGTGGCAAAAATAAAATTGTTTGATATAATCTTTAATTTCTGAAATGAATAATTTTATTGAAAATGCTTATAGTCTTTAAGATGATTATTAAATTTCCTGACATATTAAGGTGAAATTTTTATTAGAGAGAAAGGAAAGGTAGGGAGAAAGTAAGAAGAAAAAAAGAGAGAAAGATTGATTTTAAGGAATTGACTTGCATGATTATAGAGATTGGTAAATCCCAAACTGCAGGGTGGGCAGCAGCCTAGAAACACACTCAGGTCCAAAGGCACACTACTGGCAGAATTCCCTCTTTCTTGGGGAGGTCATTCTTTCTCCAAGTCCTGCAACTGATTAGATGAGATCTATTCACAGTATGAGAGAATAATTTGCTTTAGTTGAAATCTATCAATTTAAATGTTGATCTTATCTAAAAATATCTCTGCAGCAACATTTAGACAAGTGTTTGACCAAATATCTAGATATAGTGGCTTAGCCAAGTTGACATATAAAATTAACTCTTCCAGTAGAAATATAAGGAGGGTATTTCACATAGATAGGTTATAATAAAAAAATATGGAAAGGAAAATGTAGAAAATTTCTTCTGAAGAAACTGTTCTAGAAAAAGAAACAGTGTGTTTTGCTGAATTATTGTGGACTGTGCTATTAATCAGGTTAACTATTTAAAATCATGACTCTTCTACTTGCTAAGTGTATGGCTTATGAAAAATATTAATATTTATAAACCTCTATTTTCCAGATATTTAAATTGACATTGATGTGAGGATTAAGTGATTTTAATGATGGAAAGCTATTAGAGTACAGCTTGGCACGTACTAAGTGCTTAATAGTTGAAAGATAGCATTTGAGGCATAGAGTCCAGACTCTGGAGCAAGTCTGAGGTCTTATCCTGGACCTATCATTTTTAAGTTGAACAACCTTGCACTAATTGCTTAATCTCTTTGTACTTGATTTCTCCTGTGAAAATAGGTGTAATAGTAAAGCACACAGAACATAGTCAGTGTTCAGTAAGGGTATATAAGTGTTAACTATTAGTATTAATAAGGTGACAGGATATTTTTTTAGGTTAGTTTGTGATGTTCTCCATCATCACTATTAGTCCCTAATTTGCTTTGCTCTTAGAGCTAACAGGAGATGAAAACATGAAAAGATGGCCAATTCTTTGTATTCTGACTTGTGGGATCACTAAACCCAAAGAAGTATAAGTGGCTTGTAAATCTCAGGGATTGAAACCAAGGTTGGCAGAAAGCATTCTTCATCCAGGATTCTTTTTTGGAATTTCACCTCACTTAAAGGGATAAAGTTGCACTTACCATTGATATAGAAGATGAAAGGAGGCTGGGAGGATGTAGCTTAAACCATACTTAAAGGAGGAAGCTGTTTGGGGGATTTCTATGAGTGGGGTAGGTGGAATCTCAAAAACTTCTATTGTATACATCAGAGGAATAACTCCTAATATCTTTTACTGACAATATAAGCAAAAGTATTTATGTTAAATATTCTTAGTGGTAAGTAAACAGAGTGAATAACTTTTGTTGTTGTTTTTATTTGATATATATATATATAGAGAGAGAGAGAGAGAGACAGAGACAGAGACAGAGACAGAGACAGAGAGAGAGCAAGGAAGGGGCGGGGGAGACAAAAGGAGAGAAACTTAAAAAGGTTGCACAGAGCCCAGCACAGGGCTCGATCCCACTACCCTGGGAACATGACCTGAGCTGAAATCAAGAGTGGGATGCTCAACCAAGTCACCCAGGCACCCCAGAGTGAATTTCTTTGATGATTCTGATAGTAGCAGTGCCATAGTGACTGTAGAAGACCAACATTTGACAGCAATATTATCTAACAGAAGGATTAATGGTGATGATGGAAACATCAGGAACTAAATACTACAGCCCAGTACCATTTTTTCCAGGTATTATTTAAGCCCTAGACCCTTTCTAAGCATTTCAAGGTGATGCTAATAGTGATAGTCCATGGGCCAAACTTTGAATAGGAAATTACTATGTTCGTATTTGTCCTTTAGGACAATCTTTTAATCTAGATATTTCTTCCTTGGGTTCTATTTTTTCCTTGCTTCTTGAAAAGAACCTGAAAAGAAAATCTTCTTATCAGCTGTACTTTTAAGTGTTCAATCTTAAAAAGGCATCTAGAATACTATGTAGATATTTATTGATCACTTATTCATTTATCATACACTTGTTAAATAATTAAATATTAATTATGAATCTCTTATGATGTGCCAGACAGTGTTTTAAGCACTGAAGATATAGTGAGGACAGGGAGAAGTAGTAACATCTTTTGAGTTAGGCATTAAAAAGGTAAGTTGTCAGCAAGTACATAAAAAGATGCTCAATGAGTCATCAAAGAAATGAAAATCAAAACCACAATAAGATACCGCTTCATATTCACTAGAATAACTAGAATTAAAAAGTCAGATAAAATGTTTTAGTGAGGCTTTAGAGAAATCAGAAATATCATACACTGCTTGGGAATGTAAATGATGGAGGTTTTTTGGAAGACAGTGTGGTAGTTTGTCAAATGATAAACACAGTTACCATATGATATGATAAGTATTTCTAGTCTTTAGTAAACACTCAAGATAAGTGAAAACATATGTCCACCCAGAAACTTATATATAAATATTCAGAACAAACATTAATCATAATAGTCAAAAGGTAAAAACAGCTCAAATGTCTGTTAATGGACAAATGCATCAACACATGGTTTATCTATACAAGAGAATATTTTTTTCAGCCATAAAAAGAATGAAGTAATGATATATTACAATATGAATGAACCTAAGTTCAGTATGCTAAGTAAAAGAAATGAATCACAAAAGACCATATACTACATTATTCCATTCCTATTAATGTCCAGATCAGGGAAATCTATTAGAGGTTACTTAGAGCAGGGGTCAGGGATGGGGGAATACAGGAGTGCTCACTGAAGAGCATGCAGGTTTTTTTTTTCTTTTGAGTGAGTTCTAAAATTGACTGTGATGAAGGTTTCACATATCTGTGTATATACTAAAATGCATTGAGTTATACACTTTAAATGCGTGAATGGCATAAGAATCATATTTCAGTAAAGCTTTTTATTTTTTTTAAGATTCCTTTTCCTGTTGTTTGGTGAAAAGACTAGGGGAGGAAAACAATGGAAACTGGAAGACTACATATGAGGTAATATCAGTAGCCCAGGGAGACACTAAAAAATCATTGACCAGAGTGGTAGCAATGGAGATAGAAAAAAGTGGATTAATTCCAGATTTATTTTGGAGAAATAGCTAGAAACTTCTCTCTAATGAAATAGAAAGGGAGAGAACGTGGTTGGCTGACACATTTTTGGCCTCAGCCACTTGATAATTAGGATGTGGTTATTGGCAAGAGATTTTCTAGAAATGAAGGCAGGGGAAATCCACATTACTATTTAATAATAAGTGATCAACTGAGTACGTGAATCTAAAGCTTAAATAAGAATAAGACTGGGGATATAAATGTCATTAATTTCTTGGTTATTCATATTAGTATTTTTTTTTTTCTGCACATGAATGGAACCAAGGCAATTGGCAAGGCACTGGTGAAGAAGAAACAAAGAAAATCAGATGCATTCCTGCCTTTAAGGAATTTACAATGAAGGACACATGGATCCTTTTATTAACCAAAATATTAGATTTGATAAATGTATGAGAACATGAAGTGTAATGCAGTAAAGCATTTGCTATTTAGTATTACTCTAATTACACTGATCATAGGGAGCTCTAAAATCTGGCATTATGGATCTTCTCAGCATGTAAAGAATGTGGGAGTTTTCAAACTCTAAGCCTATCCTCTGGAGCTATAAATAGAAATGATTGTGCAGAGAATCACTCTTACAGCTGCACACCTCACATAGAGATTAAGAATAAATAACAATGCTCAGATACACATCTGTACCCACAGATCCAAGATAAAAATTAGATCATCTTTTTTAAATTAAAAAAAAGTTTTATTTTTTTAACATGTATTTTTTTTTAAATCCTTAGCCCCAAGTGATTCTAATTTTATTTAGAGTTGAAAAATTCCAATGGCTTAAGGAAAAGGAAATGATGTTTACAAAAGCAGTTGAGATAACTGGGAAGAAAAGATGAAAATTGAAAAAAAACTAGTGTCAGCAGCAGAGTTATTCTAATTCTATGTGAGATCTAATATATTCTCCAAACTAAGCATTCCCAAAACTGTGAAAGAGATAGTCTGCAGTTTCACTCTCTCAGAAATTTAAGGTGCTTCTTTTAGCCCTGTTCTAGTGAGGGGAAAACAAGAAGACAATGAAACAAAAGGAATGAACCCATGATGTTTTGAGCCTGCCTATTCATTGAGCAGAAAAGCGAGAAGAGTTTATCTGAAATCATTTCTGTTGTTTTCCTTTTAGCAAAAGTCTAAGTTTCTATTTTTTCAGACAGAGCATCAATCCTGGTGCTGTCAGTGTCCTTTAGGACACTTTTGTTTTTAGAAAAAGAAGGGAGGGCAGTAATGACAGAGTGGTAATGTCATTACTATAGATAGTGTTAGTGACAAGGATGGATGTCAATGTTGATATGATGAGGATGACAGTGATGGCAATGGAGAAAGCATCCCAAAGCATCATGGATTTGTCACTGGCCCCAGAGATGATGTCTTTGTTTCATATAAATTCTAGTTAGTTAGCATAGTGCAATATTGATTTCAGCAGTAGAATTTAGTGATTCATCACTTACTTATATATAACACCCAGGGCTCAACACAAGTGCCCTCCTTAATACCTATCACCCATTTAACCCATTCCCCACCCACCTCCCTTCCATCAACCCTCAGTTTGTTTTCTATAGTTAAGAGTCTCTTATGGTTTTCATCCCTCTCTTTTTCCTTTCCCGCTTCCCCTATATTCATCTGTTTTCTTTCTTAAATTCCACATACAAGTTAAATCATATGGGATTTGCCTTTCTCTGACTGGCTTATTTAGCTTAGCTTAATACACTTTAGCTCCATCCATGTCTTTGTAAATGAAAGGATTTCATTTTTTGAATGATATATATACCACATCTTCTCTATTTCTTCATCAGTCATTGGACATTTGGGCTCTTTCTATAATTTAGCTATTGTTGTTAATGCTGCTATAAACATCAGGGTGCACGCGTCACTTCCAATCAGTATTTTTGTATTCATTGAGGAAATACCTCGTAGTGCAAATACTGAATTGTAGGATAGTTCTATTTTTTAATTTTTGAGAAAACTTTATACTGCTTTCCAGAGTAGCTGCACCAGTTTGCAATCCCAAAAGTGTAAGGGGATTCAGCTTTCTCCACATCCTCACCTAACCTGTTGCTTCCTGTGTTGTTAATATTGCTATTCTGACAGGTGTGAGGTGGTATCTCATTGTGTTTTAATTTGTATTTTCCTGATGATGAGTGATGTTGATAATCTTTTCATGTGTCTTCTGGTCATCTGCATGTCTTCTTTGGATCAATGTGTATTCATATTTTCTGCCCATTTTTAAATTGGATTATTTGTTTTATGAGTGTTGAGTTGGATAAGTTCTTTATAGATTTTGATACTAAGCCTTTATCAAATATGTCTTTTGCAAATATCTTTTCCCATTCCCTCAGCTGCCTTTTAGTTTTGTTGATTGTTTCTTTTGCTGGGCAGTTTTTTTCTTTATGAGTTCCCATAGTTCATTTTTGCTTTTGTTTCCCTTGACTCCAGTGACATATCTACTAAAAAGTTGCTACAGCTGAGGTCAAAGAAGTTGGTGCCTGTGTTTTCCTCTAAGATTTTGATGGTGTCCTGTCTCACACTAGGTCTTTTTATCCATTTTGAATTTATTTTTTTTATGGTGTAAGACAGTTTTCCAATTTCATTCTTCTGCATGTCGCTATCCAGTACTCCCAACAACATTTATTAAAGAGACTGTCTTTTTTTCCATTGGGTATTTTTTCCTGCTTTGTTGAAAATTAGTTGAGCATAGACTTGTGTGTTCATTTCTGGGTTTTCTATTCTGTCCCATTGATCTATGGGTCTGTTTCTGTGCCAGTAACACAATGTGTTGTTCACTACAGTTTTGTAATGTACCTTGAGGTCTGGAATTGTGACGCCTCCAGCATTGCTTTTGTTTTTCAAGGTTGCTTTGGTTATTTGAGGTCTTTTGTGTTTCCATACAAATTTTAGAACTGTTTGTTCTAGCTCTGTGAAAAATTCTGGTGGTATTTTGATAGGGATTGAATTAAATGTGTAGAATGCTTTGGGTATTATAGACATTTTCACAATATTTGTTCTTCCAGTCCATGAGCATGGAATGTGTTTCCTTTTTTGGTATTCTCTTCAATTTCTTTCATAAATATTCTATAGTTTTCATAGTAAAGATCTTTCACCTCTTTGGTTAGGTTTATTCCTAGATATATTATGTTTTTTGGTGCAATTGTAAAAGGGATTGATTCCTTGATTTCTCTTTCTGTTGCTTCATTACTGAGTGTGTAGAAATTCAACAGATTTCTGTACATTGATTTTATATTCTGAGACTTTGCTGAATTCAGTTCTAGCAGTTTTTTGATGGAGTCTTTTTGGTGTTCTACATAGAGTATCATATTATCTGCAAATAGTGAAAGTTTGGCTTCTTCCTTGCCTATTTGGAAGCCTTTTATTTATTATTGTTTTCTGATTGCTGAGGCCAGGACTTCCAGTACTACATTAAATAACAATAGTGAGAGTGGACATCTGTGTCTTGATTTGTGAATATATAACCACACATCCAGCTCAGGCATAAATCCTACTCGGTCATGATAAATAATTATTTTAATGTACTATTGGATTCAACTTGCTAGCATTTTGTTGAGAATTTTTGCATCCATGTTCATCAGGGACATTGGCTTTTAATTTTCCTTTTTAGTGGTGTCTTTGGTTTTGGAATCAAGGTAATTCTGACCTTGTAGAAGGAGTTAGGAGTTTTGTTTCCATTTCTATTTTTTGAAATAGTTTGAGAAGAATAGGTATTAACTGTTTTTGACATGTCTGGTAGAATTCCCCTGGGAAGCCATCTGGCTTTGGACTTGTTTGTTGGAAGAGTTTTGAATATTGATTCCTTCTGCTAGTTATGAGTCTGTTCAAATTTTCTAATTTTTCCTTTTACATTTTGGTAGTTTGTATGTTTCCATGAATTTATCAATTTCTTCCAGATTGCCCAATTTATTGGCGTACAGTTTTTCATAATACTCTCTTAAAACTGTGTTTATATGGTGTAGGTTTGATCTCTCCTCTTTCATTCATGATTTTATTTATTTGGATCCTTTATCTTTTCTTTTTGATAAGTCTGATTAGGGTTTGTCAATATTATTAATTCTTTCAAGGAACCAACTCTCAGTTTCATTGATCTCTTCTATTGTTTTTTATTTGTGTGTCATTTGTTGAGCTCTAATCTTTATTATTTCCCTTGTTCTGCTGGGTGTAGGCTTTATTTGCTGCTCCTTTTCTCTTTTAGGTATAAGTTAGGTTGAATATTTGAGACTTTTCTTGCTTCTTGAGGTAGGCCTGTATGGTATATACTTTCCTCTTATGACCATCTTTCTGCATTCAAAAGGTTCTGGACTATTGAGTTTTCATTTTTCTATGTTTCCATGTATTTTTTTTTATTTCTCCTTTATTTTCCTAGTTAATCCAATCACTCTTTAGTAGGATATTCTTTAACTCTATGTATTTATGGCCTTTCCAATTTTTTTTTTCATGTGTTTGACTTCAAATTTCATTGCATTTTGTTCTGAAAATATGCATGGTATGATCTCAATCTTTTTTTTTTTCTTTTATTGATGAGGGCTCATTTGTGACCCAGTACATGGTACATTCTGGAGAATGTTCCATGTGCACTTGAGAAGAATGTATATTCTGCTAGTTTAACATGAAATGTTCTGAATGTATCTATTAAGTCCATCTGGTCCAGTGTGTCATTCAAAACCTTTGTTTTCTTGTCGATTTTCTGCATTAATGATCTGTCCATTGTTGTAAGTGGGGTGTTTAAGTCCCCTACTATTATTATATGATTATCAATTAGTTTCTTATGTTTGTTATTAATTGTTTTATGCATTTGGGTGTTTTCATGTTAGGGGCAGAAATATTTATAATTGTTATATCTTCTTGTTAGATAGTCCCCTTAATTTTGATATAATTCTCCCTTCTTCATCTCTTGTTTCAGTCTTTGTTTTAAAATCTATTTTGTCTCATATAATTATGGCTACATTGGCTTTTTTGGATGTCCATTGGTATGATAGATGTTTCTCCATCTCCTCACTTTCAATATGGAAGTGTCTTGGGGTCCAAAATAAGTCTCTTGTAGGCAGCATAAAGATAAGTTTTGTTGTTGTTGTTGTTGTTGTTGTTGCTGTTGTTGTTTGTTTGTTTATTGTTAGGGGCCAAGGGGAATGACAGAGGAAAAGAAGCCCAAGCAGGCTCCATGCTCAGTGGGGAGCCTGACACAAGGCTCAAACCCATGAATCGTGAGATCATGACCTGAGCCAAAATCAATCAGATGCTTAACTGACTGGGCCACCTGGGCACCCCAGGTCTTTTTTTTTTATCCATTCTGATACCCTATGCCTTTGGATTAAAGTATTTAGTCCATTTACATTCAGAGTGATTACTGATAGACATGAATTTACTTCCATTGTATTACCTATAAAGTACCAGTTTTCTCTGGAAATTTTCTTTGTTCCTTTTTAGTCTTTATTGCTTTTGGTCTTTCTTTCCCACTCAAAGAGTCCCCTTTAATATTAGTTGCAGGGCTGGTTTAGTTGCAGGGCTGGTTGAGCTTCTTTAGTTTTTGATTGTCTGGAAAACTTTTTATCTCTCTTATTCTGAATGACAGCCTTGGTGCATAAAGTATTCTTGGCTGCATATTTTTCCCATTCATCATGTTGAATATATCATGCCACCCGCTTCTTGCCTGCCACGTTTCTGTGAAAAGATCTGCTGATAACCTTATTTATCTTCCCTTGTAGTTTAGGGATTTCTTTTCCCTTGCTGCTTTCATGATTATTTCCTTATCTGTGTATTTTGCAAATTTTACTATGATATGTCTTGGTGTTGGTCTGCTTTTTTAATTTTCATGGAAGTTCTCTGTGCCTCCTGGATTTAGATGTCTGTTTCTTTCCCTAGATTAGGGAAGTTTTCAGCTATAATTTGCTCAAATAAACCTTCCACTCTTTTTTTCCTTTCTTCTGGTATTCCTGTGATATGAATGTTATTAACCTTTATGGAGTTGCTGAGTTCTCCAACTCTCCATTTGCAATCCAATATTTTTCTTTCCCTCTTATTTTCCACTATATTATTTTCCATAATGTGATCTTCTACATCACTTATTCATTCCTCTGCTTCTTCTATCCTTGCAGCCATTACATCCAGTCAATTTTGCATCTGTTACAGCTTTTTAAATTTCAATCTGAATAGTTTTTAAGTCTTTTATCTCTTCAGTAAGGGTCTCTCTGGTTTATTTCATGCTCTTCTTAAGCCCAGTTATTATCTTTATTATTGTTGTTTTAAACTCTGGTTCAGGCATATTGCATATCTGTTTTTTATTAGCTCCCTAGCCATGACCTCTTCTTGTTCTTTCTTTTGGGAATTCCGACATCTTGGTATTTTGTCTAGGCCTCAGTCTTTTGTGTGTTAGGACTGATTGTGCCTGGTCTTATTTCCACTGCAGCAGAAGCTTTGCAGTAGTTTGTGTTCAGAAGACCTGTTTCATGCAAGGGGATTGTGCTGGTCATCTAGGGAGGGGCCCACTGCTTCTCTGACTTTCAGGTGCATTTTGCCCTAGTACAGATACTCCTGCAGAACATAAGGGGGTGGGGTTTGGTGTAAGGGGCTCAAGGCTCAATTGTGGGCATTGTGCTCCTTTTTGAAGTCCATCTGTGATGGTGGGAGGGGTGAAAAGTGGTGTCAACCCTCTCTCTTTACCAGAGGGGAGTTCACACCTTCCACTGTTCTGGAAGCCCTCAAAGAAAAGCAAACAACCTCTCTTGTATCCTAGGCTTCTGCCACTTCCTTGCCTTCAGCCTATATGTGACACCCTTCAGCTGTCTTCCCTTCTGGTCAAACAGTGCTCCTATGTTTTATCTCAGGTGCATGGCTGTGTTTTGAAACTCCAAATTTTAGGGCCTGGCATGGCATGGACTTGTATTGACCTTCTGGGGGAGCATCTTGCCAAATGGTGGCTGGCATCCATTCGTTGCAGAAACACTGTACCATGATTGTGCAGGGGCTTGGAGTTTATGGTAGAAAGAAGCCAAAAATTGTCTTCCCAATTATATGTCTTCAGCAGGAGCTTCGGCTGCTTTGCTAATTAATGGGGCAGCTTAGGGGTGCCTGCTGGCTCTTCTTCCCTGTGAGAGGCAGTGCCACCTCTCCTAGATGTACTCCCAGAAGGAAAACTGTCTTGATGCATGCAGGGGGTTTGTGCTGGTCTACTGAGGGTGGGGCCCATTGGTGCTCTGGCTCTCAATAACACTTGCAGTAATGAAAAAGACATCTGCAGAGTGCAAGGGCATAGGGTTTGGTGTAAATAGTTCAAGCTTCCACCGTGGGGGTTATGCCACTTACTGAAGTCCATTTGTGCTGATAGAAGGGTTGAAAAATGTCACCAGCTCACTCTCTTCCCTGAAGAGGGAAGTTTGTGCTGCCTCATTTTAGGAAGCCTTCACAGAAGAGTGAACAGACTCCCTCTTGTGTCCCAGACTTCTATCGTATCTCTGCCTTCACCTTGACTGCATCCAAGCCATCTACCTACCCAGCAGCACAGTGCTCCTGTGTTTTATCTAGGCACATGGCTGGGTTTCAAAATTCTAAATTTTAGGGACCTGGTGCAACACAGATACATGGTCAGAGATGACATCTTGACTTCAGTAAATTTCTAGCAGAACAGGAGGCTGAGGGGGTGACTCAAAATATTGTCCTTTTCTGTTAATAAGAAAGGAATCAGACATGACTTGGGACTTACTGAAGTATGGAGACAATGAACATTTCAGTATCCTTAAGTGTTTTATTTTTTAAACATGATTTGTATATATGTATGTTAGAGAATAGTTTTAAAAATAAAGTTAGGAATAATAAAGACAAATCACACTTCCTATAATTTGACTATACGTGAAGTTTCAAATATATCAAATAATAAATACTCACTTTAAAAAAGACATACTTCAGTCTTATGTTTATATATGTGCTTGAAAAAAATACAAAGAAAGTTATTGCAAATATTAATAAAGGCATCAAATGAAACTAGATATAAAGTTTATTAATTCAAATGTTATTAATGTTATTTTGCTCCTGTTTATTTTGTCATTTTTTTCAAAATTTTTATTCAGTTGCTTAAGTCATTTATTATTATCCATTATACAAGTATCATATTTTTTTAAAGTTTCTTTTTAAATATTTATTTATTTTGAAGAGAGAGAGAGCTGGGGAAGGGCAGAGAAAGGAGAACAGAGGATCCAAAGAGGGTCCATTGCTGACAACAGAGAGCCTGATGTGGGGCTCAAACTCATGGACCATGAGATCATGACCTGGGCCAAAGTTGGACACTTAACTGACTGATCCACCCAGGCACCCCTCAAAAGTAACATATTTTGTTTTCATTTTTTCTGCATGCTGTTTTAGAAACAGATTTATCCCAGATGTTATGATATGTAATGTTTTCACAACTGTTCTTTTCTAGGAAATCTGAAATTTTACTCAGCAATTAAAATTTTTAATTTCAGGGACACCTGGGTGGCTCAGTCAGTTGACCGTCCGACTTAGGCTCAGGTCTTGATCTTGCAGTCTGTGAGTTCAACCCCCCTGTCGGTTCTGTGCCGACAGCTCAGAGCCTGGAGCCTGCTTGGGATTCTGTGTCTCCCTCTCTCTCTGTCCCTCCCCCGCTCATGCTCTGTCTTTCTCTCTGTCAAAAATAAATAAAAACATTAAAAACAAAATTATTTTGTTTTAATTTCAGATGAAAATTATTTTTTATTAGTGTGTTTGCTATCTGATTTTGTTATTACTTAGATGGATGCATCATTACACTATGATCAGAGAAAACTATTTTTTTTAATATTTATTCATTTTTGAAAGCCAGAGAGAGACAGAGCACGAATGGGGGAGGGGCAGAGAGAGAGGGAGACACAGAAATAGAAGCAGGCTCCAGGCTCTGAGCTACCAGCACAGAGCCCGACGCGGGCCTCAAACTCATGGACTGCAATATCGTGACCTGAGTGGAAGTTGGCCTCTTAACTGACTGAGCCACAGAGGCTCCCTGATCAGAGAAAACTTTCTTATTTCCACTTTTTGAAATTTATTGAGATTTACTTTGTGGTCTAATGTATGGAAATTTAAAAAAATACATCATCAGACAACAGAAAGAAGATGATTTTTTTTTATTTGTAGAGCTTAGATTTCTATATGTAAACATTAAAACTATCCAATTGGAGTGCCTGGGTGTCTCAGTTGGTTAAGCATTCACATCAATTTTGTCTCAGGTCATGATCTCAAGGCTCATGGGACTGAGCCCACGTCAGGCTCTGTGCATCCTGACAGCATGGAGCCTGCTTGGATTTCTCTCTCTCCTTCTATTTCTGTCCCTCTCCCACTTGCATGCTCTCTCTCTCTCTCTCTCTCAAAATAAATAAATAAAACTAAAAATATATATCTGTTCAATTAATTGTGCCATTTACATTTTTTCATGTGGGACTCTAAGCTGACTTTGTTGATTTAAGTGCTATAAGCATCACTTAAATTTGAAGTTTGCATTTTCTTTCTTTATTTCATTAAATATGTGATGTGTGGATTTGTTTTGGTTTTAGTTTCCCTCCTATCCATGAAAAGTGAAAACTCAAACCTAATATATGCTTACTGAAACCTAATAAGATCCTGCTAATTAGAAAATTGCTAAAAAATGTGAACAGATACTGAGTTGAAGTTTAGCTTTGACTAATCTAAGCAACAACAAAAACAATCTCTATATTTCTTAAAACTGCTAAGGTAGAATAGTTTTCTATTTAATAGGACTGATATTGCCAGGTTTATCTATATTCCTAAATTAATAAAATGTGGGTTTATTTTTAAAATGTATCTTATAACACAGATGCTTTCCTAATTAAGTTGCCTTTCTACTGATTATTCTGAAATAAGGAGACTCTTATCTTCATTTATCATGTGATGCCAAAGAATGCATACCTCAGGATGCCATGGTTCTCAACACAATAGACTAAATCAAATCCACATCTTGCTGATCAAATAATCCATGAGTTGACATCAAATTTTTCAAGGAATTCTTCATAAACTATATGCAACAAATTTCCACTCTGCCTTGGTTATATAAACAAACATTAACATCAAAATGCTGAGGATATTCAAATAATTCTGTTGAATTATACTATGAATCAGGAAACCTGGACAACACTTGGTCCTCTCTTCTCTACTTATATAATTATAATTATATAAGGAATCATTAGGAATACCAGTGTATGAAAAAAAAATTTATTCCATAATTCCTTTTCTTCAGCTAAACAATTAGGGACATCTCTAAGGTGGCTGATTCAAGCAGGACCAATTCTTTAAGTGACTTTCTTGCAGTTGCTATTTCTTTGCCCCTTGGCTGAGCCAGCCTTTGCCAGTGGCATAAGCATTTTGTCGCAGTCAATGAAGTTGATAAATGAAGCAACCTTATGTAAGCAGGTACTATTAATAAAACTGCTCTTAATGGGTGGTCTGACTGCTTGTACCATGCAAGCTCATATACTGTCATACAGGAAGAAATAAAGGACTTATTCATCATTGTTTTTATTGATCAGCATGACAGTCTCACTTTGTGGGCAAATACTACAGCTAAATTTTATAGTTTATTGAATTGGTCAAAATGTTACTATCTTTCTAATATATGCAATAGGTCATTAAAAAATAAAGGAAATATACTTAACGGTGCCCATATGAGGCAATGATAGCATGTGATTTGTTGCAAACAGTTCTTTCTTAGTTCCATTTATTTTTGCCAGTAGAGGAAACAAAAAGGATTTATATAGTTCAGGCTTAAGTTGGTGATTTAATAGCCAAAGCCCATTGATCATTAAAACAATATATTCAATTGTATATTGTATATTATTTTACAAGGTACTTTGACTTACAGATCAGCATTGAGATATAAATTCTTAATTTTTGTAGTAAATTGTTATTTTTATCTCCCTGATAATAAATGTCCTCTTCAAAACATTTCAATCACAAGGTCATGAAAATAGTCTTTTCTAATATATTCTATATTTTTTAACTTTCAAATTTGAACTTATAATCTAATCTGTTGTAAATTGTTTTATGGCCGGATAATGCCAATTTGTTAAATATCCCATGTGTATTTGAATTTTGAATTAAATATCCCATGTGTTCTTGTTAATTGAGTTGTTTAGAATGTCTACTTATAGCTGTCTATATATCTTATCAGTTAATGAGCTATATTAAATTCTCTCACTGTGGTTTTAATTTTATTTCTTCTGTATATCTGTAAAATTTTTCATTATATAATTTGATGTTATTTTGTATAAGCATACATTTAGGATTTTGATATCTTTTTTATAGATTGATCCTATTATTGCTATTAAATATCCTTCCTTTTATGTAGTACTGCTATTTTCTTGAAAGACTGCTTTATCTGGCAGCTAGTCTCCTTTTAATTAATGCTTTCAGAGTTTCTATAATTTTACTTTCAAATATCTTTGTATATTTAAAGTCTGTTTCCTAGGGGCACCTGAGTGGCTCAGTTGTTTAAGCATTCGACTTTGGCTCAGGTCATGATCTCGCAGTTTGTGAATTCAAGCCCCTCATCGGGCTCTGTGCTGACAGCCTGAAGCCTGGAGCCTGCTTTGGATTCTGTGTCCCCCTCTCTCTGCCCCTCCCCCACTCATGCTGTCTCTCTCTCAAAAAAAAAATAAACATTTAAAAAAAGAATATTTAAAGTCTGTTTCTTAAAAATCAGTATATGGTCAACTTTTTAAATATTATCCAATCAGATAGTCTTTGTAATCTGGATTATTTTGTCCTCTTACTTTAATGAGGTTACTGATTTACCTATGCCTTAATTTATTATTTTACTATTTGTGTATTAGTGCTCTTTCATTTCCTGCTTTTTCTAGTAATGATTTTTTTTTTTATCATTTAATTTCACTCTTGTTTAGCTTCTTGGATGTACCATAGAGAATACAACATACACTCTTGATTTATTAGAATGTGTTAAAAGTTACTTTTAGGGTGTCTGAGTGGCTCAGTTGGTTAAGCATCTGACTCTTGATATAGGCTCAGGTCATGATCTCTCAGGGTGAGATCGAGTCCCCTATGTGGTTTTGTGTTGAGCATGGAACCTCTTTGGGATTATCTATGTGCGTGCCTGTCTCTCTGTCTCTCTGCCCCTTCCTCACTCATACTCTCTAAATAAATAAATAAATAAATAAATAAATAAATATTTTTTTTTAAAGTTACATTTAACTTGTAGACAATACCATGGACCTCAGACACTTTAGCTCAATTTTGGGAATATCTTTGATGCTATTATTATCATACATGTCAATATATATAACAAATATACCTTAGTAATATTGTTTTACAGTCAACATGAGTATAGGTTCATCTTAACATTAATATTAGAAGATATTGATAAATTCCAATGTGGTTGTTTCATTTTATATTACTACCAGTAATGTAGGAGAGTTCAAGTTGTTCTATATTTTTGCCTACAGTTGGATTTATCAAGTTTTAGAAAGTATGTATGTACACATGCATCCAAGTGGGAGTGAAGCATCATGACATCTTAAAAAGTTCTTAGTGGTCAGTGCAAGTGGGGAAGGGGCGGAGAAAGAGTGAGAGAGAGAGAGAGAGAGGGAGAGAGAGAGAATCCCAAACAGGCTCCATGCTGTCTGTACAGAGCCTGATGTGAGACTCAAACTCATGAAACCATGAGATGATGACCTAAGCCAAAATCAAGAGTTGGACACTTGACTGACTGAGCCACCCAGGCATCTCCCCAGCCCCATAATTTGTAATTTTCATTCTTAAAATATCTTTGTTGTGCTTTGGTACTAGAGTTTTTCTAGCTACATAAATTAAATTGAGAAGTGCTCCCTCCCTTTTTGTTTTGTTTTGTTTTCTTTTCTTTTCTTTTCTTTTTTCTTTTATTTTATACCCCTTTTTCTCTTGATTGGATATTTTGGTAAAAGACTGATATTAATTCTCTCTTTTGGGTCTTAAAATATTTGCTACTGAAGCCATCTGGGCCTGAAATTTTACATTGAAGAGCATTAAATGTACAGTCAAAATTTTAATATATATAAGACTGCATCAATTTTTTAAGTTTTAATTTTAACTCCAGTTAGTAACATACAGTGCTATACTAGTTTCAGGTGTGATTCAACAATTACATACATCACTCAGTGCTAATTACAACAAGTGTACTCCTTAATCCCTATCATTTATTTTACCCAGCCCCTCACCCCTCTCCCCTCTGTCAACCATCAGTTTGTTCCGTATAATATAAATATTATCTACAAAAGTCCTACAATCTCTATAATCTCTGTTTCTTGGTTTGTCTCTCTCTCTCTTTTCTTTTGCTCATTTTTTTATTAAATTCCACATATGAGAGAAATCATATGGTATTTGTCTTTCTCTGACTTATTTTGCTTAGCATTTTACTCTCCAGATCCATCATGTCCTTGCAAATGGAAAGATTTCATTTGTTTTTATGGCTGCATAATATTCTTATATATTTATGTTATAATCTAGAATGTGGACACAACATTCCACTTTAATAATGGCAAATATTCCTCCTGGAGCTGCTGTTAAGACATCTAATATCATTCTATTCTCTCTCTCTCTCTCTCTCTCTCTCTCTCTTTTTAAGTAGTCTTCATGCTCAGTGCAGAGCTTATGATGGGGCTTGAACTCACAACCCTGAGATTAAGGCTTGAGCTGAGATTATGAGTCAGATGCTTAACTGACAGAGCCACCCAGGTGCCCCTCATTTTATTTTCTAAAATTTCTTTACACGTTTGAGTTATTTTAGTGTTCAATAATGTAACGCTATTTTGAAAATCATGTAAGGCCTTCTTCATTTTGTATTTATCAAGAGCTCCATGTGCCATAAGACATCTTCTAAACCTACGGATGGAAGAAAAATAGATGTCACATAGCCATACAAAAGGAACATAGATGTTGTCCATCATTGTAAGATTAGCCAGACTTGTGATAGACTTAGTGTTACAGCCATTTTTCCAGGAATAAGCTATAATATATCTTCCAGTCCAGCCTGGTAGAAGCCATGGCCATTAATATGACCCACATAACCATTGTGTTCTATTATGTTCTAACTATCTAATTCCTAGTCCAGTCAGTAACAAACCAATCAGTTGCCTGTGAAATAATGGCACGTTCACAGGATTCTTGGGGAGCCATCCCATATTTGATATAATCCTCTGGGTGTATCCATAAGAAGGACTACATGGTCAGGAAATGTATTGTTGTGAGCCTACCTTCATAGAGAAAAGCATCTTATGGAAAATCCCATGTAATATTTACCATAAGCTAGCAAGAAACATTTTTTTTTTTTTACTAATAAGAATATCCTACATGTACTGGTATTGTGGTAATGTATCATACTGGCTATGTATTGATGTAAATAATGCCAATCTGTACCTTGTAATGGAGAAATCCACCAAGGGAGGTCTGAAGTGCTTGATATGGGGAGTAAACCACAAATCAAGCATGAAGATTGGTTTTGTAAATCAGTGTAATATTGTACCCATTGTAAAAAAGAGTTACCACTTAAGTCTTATGTGCACTTCTGCTAAAACTTTAGACTCATTAGCAGTCATTTGGAGTATATACACAACATTTAGTCTCAATATTAGTAGAGTAACATTTTCTTGGGCTTGCCGTGAGGATATTAAGGGCCATTAGGTTTTGGGAGGCCACTTTTTGAATTTGTGTAACTACATGTTGAGTTTGGTTAAAGGTGGCTACTACATGCTTATTTAAAGCCTTCATTTGTAATTTTACATCGATAGAGGTGGCTCTCAAGATAGATGTGACTAAGGAACAAACCATTAAGAAGGCTTCTTTGCCTGATGTGTAGTCTTAAAATTGTAATTATGAATATTCACTGACAAGTGGGAGATGACTTGTCTTGGAGAAAAGGGCTTCCCCAAGGGTATTATCTAATCCAATTATAAGAAAGGTAGGGACATATATTTCCATAAATGCATAGTTAACCACATGGAATGAGGTATGCTTTGACTTTTAAGGGGTGATTTCATTATCCGAGCTACATAGAATTGATCAGGGCATCTAGGTGGCTCAGTCAGTTAAGCATCCGATTTTGAGTCAGGTCCTGATCTCACAGTCGTGAGACTCAGCCCCATGTCAAAGATTTTCTCTCTCCCTCTCCTTCTAGCCTTCCAGTGCTCTCTCTGTCTTTCTCTCAAAAAAAAAAAAAAGAATTTATCAAGGTGACAGATGAGTTATATAATTGTTGAAGAGTCCATCCCATTGTCTGGCTCTTTAAATAATCATATGTCTATGGGTTCCTTTTTATTATTATCCCTGCAGAGTAACAAACAGGAAGATTGTCTGTATATGAGCCATTATGGCAATCTTTCTGAAGTTTACCTCAAGTTATCTAGCTTAGGCAACATTTAAAGACAATCAAAACTAGAATCTAACATCCATAAGGATGTGTAACTGAAACATACTTTCTCTAAATTCACCCTTATTTCCAGAGATAGCCAAATAAAGACTAATTTGTTTATAAAACAAGTCCAGTTTTAACAAACGTGGCCTAATTATTTACATAAACTCAGCAATAATAGTCAATGATCATATAGATCCTTTAAACTCTGTTTTGCTGGAACTTTTTATAAAGAATTTCTAGATTTAACTTTTAATAGTCTCTTGAGGCCAGAACCAAGCCAAATACTTGCTCTCAGACTTGCCTGCAATATCTATTGATTTGGGTGAATTCCCAATTCTCAAGGTCCCCAAAGTATTCTGAGGTTCCCACACCTTCCAGGAAGTGACATTCTTTACTCACCTAGGCACTGCTAGGAACTTTGTAAACAAAGTATCAGGTAAACATTTCCAAGGGACTCCATTGGCTCCATAAAGTCAATAAAACTGCCTGGTCATATCTGAGTCTATGCATGTCTCTCTCAAATATTACAATCCACTCAAAGCCTTGGTAATATAGCCAATGTTTCCAATGGTGTCCTGTTACACAGGGAACAAATTCTTATTGAACTTATAACTGTAATTGCCATGAAAGAAAGAATTCTCACTATGAGGGTTTAGAAAGGGAGAAAAGTTAAATGATTTAATTTATTCACAAAAGAATATTTAACATCTTTTTTTTTAAATTTTATTTTATTTATTTATTTTGAGAGAGAGAGAGAGAGAGAGCGCACACACAAGTGGGGGAGGGGCAGAGACAGAGGGAGAGAAAGAAACCAAAGCAGGCTCTGCACCAGCAACACAGAACTGGGTAAGAATTTCCAGAACTATGGAAATTCTTACCCATAATTTTAGAGATATCAAAACCCTGCGTTTGTCAAAAGTCCTTTTTAGAATCTCCTTGAAGATGAAACACATTCTGTGACAGCATCAGAACAATAACTATAAATGACAAAAAAAAAACCTTCAAAAAATGGACATAGTTAAAGATCTGAATGAGAGTTCATTATAATGCAATTAACAAAGAATATAGTTATTTCTGTGACACACATTTCAATAATTTAAGTAATGACCATTTACCAGGACATATTAAAATGTCAGGAATTTCATGTATTTTCTAGAATAGGCAGAGAATTTATCCATAGAACACAACATAAGTTTTATCATCACTGGTTTGACAGTGCTTTCCAAGTAACTTAGCACACCAAATAAATAAACCTAATTAATTAAAAAGACTTAATTTCCCATTTAAATCTCAAGAAGTTTGGTAAAAACCTCAGAAAGTTTTAAATAACATGCTTACATAGGATTACAGATCATTATAAATTTAATATTTTATTACCTATTTACCCAGGATGGCAATAATAGATTCTACAGAAGGCTATACAGTTGTCAGCAAAACTTAACTCCTTTAATATTGAGAAGTTGCAGTTCTCTTAAGTAATCAAAGACCTGATAAAGACAAACATAGAAACTGTGGTTTTGGGTCAGATAAAGAAAAAAAAAAAACAACTTTGTTTATATTTTCTTATCATGAGAAGACCAACAATCCAAGAACACTTTGTCTTCTTAAGAGAGAAAAAAGCAGAATTTCCCTCTTATATCATTGTACTTTTAAGAGCCATTCATTTCAACTTATTCCTGGCCATATATAAAATTATTTTCCAAAGCTTTTCCTTCACCAACATTCTGCAACTTTCTTTTTCATTCAGATTTTTTTCTAAGCCTTTTCTCTCCAAAAAACCAGTCTCATTTTAGAACAAAATTACTTTCTTTTTCCCTCATCAAAATATATTCCCATTCTTGTATCTTTCTTATTAAACACACATCTTTTCTTGCATATAGAGTTGCTTCTCTTATTTCCATCAGTCTTAATTACATTTTGTAGAATTTTAACTCTTATAAACCTTAGTCTCTGCTGAAAATTATGTAGTAACCAATTGTGAATTGCCTGCAGATTTCATAATTTCTAAAAACATATTTTTCCATAGGCAATCTTTTAATAAAGCATAAACCATACTTAGCAACAGACATAGGTATCCTCAGCTTCTCTGCAGTAAGAAACCAAAAGCACAAACCAATATTTAGTAATCAATGCTTTAGTATTTTATCTTATTTGGAAAATACTTGAATATCCAATGAATTTAACCCAATTTGTCATCTAACTTTGCAAACTTTAAAATTTTCAGTTTACCAAAGATTTTGAAAGCTATCTTAACAATTATCCATGAGAACTTTGTGAGACAGATAAAACTAATCGTCATTTTAAGTCATATTTTTGCTGACAAGTTGCAACAGAGATAACATGAACTTATTTGACTTATAGTAAACCTTGGTAGAATAAAAGTATTACATTTAATGCTAATCATTCTAAAGACATGCCTGAATTAAGCTAACAAACTTTAAAAAAAATTTTTTTACGTTTATTTATTTTTGAGACAGAGAGAGTCAGAGCATGAACGGGGGAGGGTCAGAGAGAGAGAGAGACACAGAATCTGAAACAGGCTCCAGGCTCTGAGCGGTCAGCACAGAGCCTGACGCGGGGCTTGAACTCACGGACCGCAAGATCATGACCTGAGCCGAAGTCGGACGCTTAACCGACTGAGCCACCCAGGCACCCCCAAGCTAACAAACTTTTAAAAAATAAAAAAAAATAAATAAAAACAAATTTAAAAATTAAGCTTACAAACTTAAATTAGCTTTAATACAGAGTATGTTGCCCCTATGTCCATTCAAAAATCAATTTGTTCTCCATTGTCAATTTTTATGTGGGGCACCAGTGGGGAAATTTGAAGTGGATTTATTTAAGTCCAGGGAGGTGTGCTCTTTGCTCTTGGAGAGCAAGGGTAAGAGGAGCAGGAACTGATGGCATTGGAGGTACAGAGGATAGTATAGGAGCTGGTTTTTCAAGCCTTGCTCATGGTGGTGCAGAAACAGGAGAAAAGAGAAGGGTAGGCAGAAGAGGTAAGGTGCCTCCAGCAAGTCTGAAGGCAGATAAAAGCCAAGCGGGCAGAAAAAGAGGATTCCTGATCTTAAAGCTCATCAGTTCAGACAGATGAACAGAGGCATGCTTTTTCCACCAACAAAAAGTGAAAATAGGCAGTCCATGTTGGGCCAGAGAAGACAAGCAACTTCCCAAAAACAAAATGAGTTTTGGAAACTGCTTGGGAATATTCCTTACAGTCCCTGTCCTGAGGTAGACTAACCACAGATAATTGCCTCCAATTATCATATCCATCAACCCAAGAAATAAATGAGGGAGAAGCCCCACATACAACAAGAGTAACATGGGTCAATTAGAAGGAGAAACAGTGAAAGACTTAGCATTTTTTTTTTCATTAGGGATGGTCTGTGTTTCCTCCAGCAACCTGGGTTTATTAGGAGAAAGAAGTCTATTTAGATAATCATCATCCAGTATGTTGGGAGGGTGTTTATTAGCCTGGTTAGTGGACAAACACATTCTACAAGAGGCCATTAGGATGAGATCCTGATCTAGGGCTGCGAAGGCCTGGACATAGGGTATCTCAGTCCTTTTGCCTTGTTTCCTACAGAAGAGATCTAACTTACAGATCATACTGAGGCTTAATGACCGATAATGGGCCATTTTTTTTTTTCATTTCCTGAGGAGGATTGAGGCCATTCAGTGTTACAGAAGATCAGTCCTTTCTTAAATCTTACAATCCAAATTATTTCCAGTAAGTTAAAAGACATCCCAACAGATAGTCCTTGGCGGCTGAAAGAAGGAGAACCCTTGTTTCTAAAAATTAGAGAAGGTCCATTACCAAGAATCCCCCCTGACTCCCAGGTGGTGTAGAACACAGGATATGCCAGAGGCTCCTAGAGTCAAACTGACTAGAGTATCCTTCAAACAAAAATGCTAAGAACATAGCCTTTGCCATGTAGAAGGCATGCCAGAGTCTCTTCACTTCCCTCATTGCATTCTAGACTACAAATGGGTGCCTCTGAATGGACAGAAAGACCATGCTATGCCATGAGGAACCCACCAATTTTAATCCATGGAAAGTATTAGAAAAGTTTTACAAGGGGAAATTACCTAATATCATAATTTAAATAGTCAGTGGGGGACACTGATGAAAAATAGTAAAGATAGAAATCCATCATGGTCTAAGCAATATTGCAACACATGTAATCTTTACAGCTGACTTCCTTAGGAAACAGTTCCCAGTTGGGTTTTAATTCAATAGGGTATTGGCCAGCTCTGAACAGATATCCCATGATCAGAAGTGGCTAGACCACAGATGTGGAGGGGATCATATTAGACCCATGAGGAGGAAACCTTACACAGGAGTTTTAACATTAGCAATTGTCCTGCTGACATAGAAAGACAACTTTCTATAAGAATAGGGATAAAGAGAGGGCATCAAATTTCTGGGTCTCATCACCATTCTGGCCAGAATATTAATTTCCATTCAAAAGGCAGGATTTTTTTCCCTCCCCGTAGAATAGCCACAGGCTAGAGGATTGCAGCCTGAACAATTCACGTGGAAGTGTTCCAACAAGACCCTATTCCTTGAAAAGCCCCAGGAATGAAAGTAAAAGAAGAAGGAATAAATCACTGAGTTTGCACAAGGGCTTGAAGTTCAGCTAAGAGGACAAGCCCTACGTTGGGCACCAAAATGACGTGGGGCTGAGAGTGCATGGCCAAGAATGAATTCTTGAGATATTTTTGGTGCAAAAAGATGCTTTAATTATAGCATGGGGATGTGACCTATGGGCAGAAATTGCTGCACTCTTGCTGTATGAAGCTGGTGGTTCTATGCTTAGTGTTCAAGGGGGAGGGAACATGCAGAGAATATTAGATCATAAATGTCTTCTTTGAATTTTTACTGATAATACTGCTTTTTCAGGCAGTTTTCTGATGCTTATCTTTCAGCTCCATATTAAATGCTGGGGAGATTTGCAGGCAGCCATGAGACCCTTTAAGAACATAGCAGCCACCACGTATTGGATTGTTATGGAAAGTATAAAGGCTATAGGTCAGACCTCTGAGCTAAAGGTGAAAATTTTTTTTCTGCTTCCACCCCTCATCATTGTGGTTCTTATCTTTTATCTGATTGATGTGATGTATCACATTGATTTGTTTCCAGATATTGAATGACCCTTCCAATCCAGGAATAAATCCCACTTGATTGTGGTGAATTATTTTTTTTAATAATTGTTAAATTCTTTTGCATCAATGGTCATCGGAGATATGCATGGATGTTCATCTGTCCGTTAGGGTTTTTTTTTTTTTTTTAGTGGTGTCTTTATCTAGTTTTGGTATTGGGATAATGCTGGCCTCACCAAAAGAATTTTCAAGTTTTCCTTTTTTTGTACTTTTTGCAATAGTTTGAGAAGAGATCTTAACTTTTGTTTAAAGGTTTGACAGAACTCACTTGTGAAGTCATCTGGTTCTCGACTTTTATTTTTTGGGAGTTTTTTGATTACTGATTTAATTTCATTGCTGGTTATAAGTCCACTCAAATTTTCTATTTCTTTCTGTTTCAGTATTGGTGAGTTTTATGCTTCTAGGAATTTATCCATTTCTTGTAGGTTGTCCAATGTGTTGGCATATAATTTTTCATAATATCCTCTTATAATTGTTTGTATTTCTGTGGTGTTTGTTGTTATTTCTTTTCTCTCATTTGTGAGTTTAGTTATTTGAATACTTTCTCTTTTTTACTTCATAAGTCTGGCTACAGTTTATCAATTTTATTGATTTTTTTCAAAGAACTAGCTCCTGGTTTTATTGATTTGTTCTATTTTTGTTTGTGTGTTTTTAGTTTCTATATCATTTATTTCTGCTCTAATCTTTATTATTTATTTCCTTCTGCTGCCTTTAGATTTGTTTTTTTTGTTTGTTTTGTTTGTTTGTTTGTTGTTTTTCTGGGTCCTTTAGGTGTAAGGTTAGGTTGTTTATTTGAGATTTTTCTTGCTTCTTGAAGTAGACCTGTATTGCTATGAACTTCCTTCTTAGAACAGTTTTTGCTGCATCCCAAAAGTTTTGGACCATGGTGATTTCATCTTCAATTGTTTCTATGCACGTTTTTATTTCTTCTTTTATTTCCCGATTTACCTATTCATTGTTTAGTAGCATATTCTTTAACCTCCATGTAGTTGTGGACTTTTCTGACTTTTTTTATTGTGACTGACTTCTAGTTTCATAGTGTTGTGGTCAGAAAAGATGCAAAGTATATTCTCTGTATTAGGATGGAATGTTCTGAATAAACTCTGTTAAGTCTATCTGGTCCAATGTGTCATTTAAAGCCTTTGTTTCCCTGTTGATTTTCTGTTTGGATAATCTGCCCATTGATGTAAATGCAGTGTTAAAGTCCTCCACTATTATTCTATTACTATTCATTAGTTTCTTTATTTTGTTTTTAACTGTTTTCTGTATTTGGGTTCTCTTACGTTGAGTGCATAAATATTTATAGTTGTTATATATTTTTATTGAATTGTTACCTTTATTATTATATAGTGTCTTTTTTTGTCTCTTATTAAAATCTTTGTTTTGAAATCATTTTGTCTGATATAAGTTTTGCTACTCTGGCTTTCTTTTGGGATCCATTTTTAAGATAGATATTTCTCCATTCCCTTAGTTTCAATTTCCAGGTGTCTTTAGGTATAAAACGTCTCTTGTAGGCAACATATAGACAGGTCTTATTTCTTTATCCGTTCTTTCACACTATGTCTTTTGACTGGTGAATTCTGTCCATTTACATTCAAAGTTTTAAAAAAACCTGAAAATGATGTAAATATTCACTATCAAAGGTATATACTTCTCCTCTGAGGTAATTGTTTTTGTTTGGGTTTTGTATTTAGCTCTATTTAAAAACTAGTTTGAGGGGCACCTGGGTGGCTCAGTTGGTTAAGCATCCAACTTCAGCTCAGGTCATGACCTCATGGTTTGTGAGTTTGAGCCCCATGTCAAGTTGTGTTCTGACAGCTCAGAGTCTGTAACCTGCTTCAGACTCTGCGTCTCCTTCTCTCTGTGTCCCTCTCCCACTCCTACTCCCTCCTAAAAATAAATAAACATTAAAATAATTGAATAAATTAAAAAGTCTGCCTGTACTCATTTCCACTTTCTATCTATACATCTTTCCTTGAACCTATTAACTCAGACTTTCACGAAGAACAAAGCTGAAGGTATCACAGTTATAGATTTTAAGATATACTACAAAGCTGTGGTAATCAAAACAGTATGGTACAAAAATAGACACATAGATCAATAGAACAGAATAGAGTCCAGAAACAAACCCATGCTTATGACAACAGGGGAAAGAATATACTATATGGAAAAGACAGTCTTTTTAATAAAGAGTGCTGGGAAAGCTAGACAGCTACATGCAAAAAGGATGACACTGGACCACTTCCTAACACAATTCACAAAAATAAATTCAAAATGAATTAAAGACCTAAATATAAGACATGAAACCATAAAAATTTTAGAAGAGAACACAGGCATTAATTTTTCTTACATCAGTAGTAGAAATAGTTTTCTGGTTATGTCTCCTAAGATGAGGGAAACAAAAGCCAAAATAATTTTGGGACTATCTCAAATAAAAGGAAGACATCAACAAATCAAAATATCAACCTGCTGAATGAGAGAGAATATTGGCAAATGATATAATTGGGGTTTATGTCCAAAATATATAAAACATTTTATAACTCAACACCAAAAAAAAAACAAAAACAAAAACAAATAATCCAATTAAAAAATGGGTAGTGGATCATAATAAACATTTTTTTGAAAGAACACACACAAGTGATCAACACAATACTGACAAGATCCTCAACATCACTAATCATTAGGGAAATGCAAATCAAAACCAGAAGGAGATATCACTTTATACCTGTCAGAATGACTAAAATAAAAAAATTAAAAAAGAACAAATATGGGTGGGGATATGGAGAAAAAGAAATCCTCAACACTGTTGATGAGAATGTAAATTTGTAAAATCACTGTGGAAAACTGAATGGAGATTGCTCAAAAACTTAGAAATACCATATGATCCAATAATTCTACTACTGGGTATTTACTCAAAGAACACAAAATCACCAATTCAAATGTATGTACCTTTATGTTTATTGCAGCATTATTTCTAAGATCCAAGATATAGAAGTAGCCTAAGTGTCCACTGATAGAGGAATGGATAAGGAAGATGTAATATATGTATACATGGTACAGCCATAAAAAAGCATGAGATATCGCCATTTGCAACAGCATGGATGGACCTACAGGGTATAAGTGAAATAGGTCAAATTAAGAAAGACAAATATTATATTATCTTCTTCATATGTGGAGTCTAAAAACAAAACAAATAAACAAAAAATCAGAGAATCAGAGCTATAAATACAGAAAACAAGCTAATGGTTGCCAGACAGAAGGGCTTGGAGGAATGGGCAAAGTGAATTAAGGGGAGTGGGATATATAGGCCTCCAGGTATGGAATTAAGAAGCCACGGGAACAAAAGGCACAGCATAGGAACATAGTCAATGATATTTAATAATATCGTATGGTGACATATGGTAGCTTCACTTGGGAGCATAAGCTAACATGGAGAATTAGTTTTCTTTTCTTTTTTTTAAATGTTTATTTATTTTTGAAGGAGAGAGAGAGATAGAGCACGAGCAGGAGAGGGAGACACAAAATCTGAAACAGGCTCCAAGCTCCGAGCTGTCAGCACAGAGCCCAATGTGGGCTCAAACCAATGAACTATGGGATCATGACCCGAGCCAAAGTTGGACACCTAACCGACTGAGCCACCCAGGCACCCCAACATGGAGAATTTAAATCATTATATTTTACACCTGAAGATTATGTAACATTCTATGTCAACTATAGTCAAAAAATTATTATTAAAAAAAAAATCAGGCTTTCATGTTACTGTTTAAGCAATTTTGTTCCTTTGAAGGTCAATAACAACTTCCCCATCATTAAATTCTTGGTCATCTTCATAGTTGACCTACGAATATTTTCAACAAAGTTTTATACTCCTCTCCTCCTAACCGAAATAGTTTCTTTCATTGTCTCTCATAACGTCATATTCTTCTGGTTCTTCACATACTTCACTTTTTAGGCCCCTCTGCATTTCCTCTCTCGTGTTTTTTTTTTTTTTTTCCTTTTCTTTCTTTCTTTCTTTCTTTTTTTTTTTTAATTGGGGTTTGTTCTGCATTATCTGTAGATTTTTATATCTGCACAGACTTCCTTGTTTTTATTTTGTTTTTTAGTTTTGTGGCTTCAGATGTTATCTACTCACTGATTACTTTCTTGTGTATAATTATAGCCTAGGTCTTTCTTTTTTATTCTAAAGTTGTATTTTGAACAGCCACTTTGGATGTTAAAAAGATGCTTCAAATATATATTCCCAGTGAAACTCCTGGTTGGTATTCTCCTCTAAATTGGGTGTTCCTGCAATTCCCCCCCCCCACCTCATTAGTTATTAATAACTGAGCTTCCATTTGCTAAGGTCAATAACATTTAGAGTAATCCTTAATTTATCTTTTTCTCATCCCACATGCAATTAGCATATATTACTGCCTCTTTCTTCCTTTTCCTTTCTTTTATTTGATCATCACCAAGGCACTGCTACTACCTTAGTCCAAGACATCATTAACTTTCAACTAGATTGTTATCATAGTCTACTAATTTGTCTCTTTACTTTTGTCCATCTTGTCTGTTCCAATTACAGTAGCTAGAGTCATCTTTTCCATTCCTACTCCTTTGTCTTAAGTTTTCCTTTAGCTTTCCTTTGTGCTCAGTGTATCTTTTTTCAATGACTTGTTCAGCAAATCCAGTTCTATTATCTCTCTGTCCTGAGCTTCTACTACTTCCCTCTTCATCCATCCACATTGACTTCCTTGGTGTTCTCAATGTACCAACACACATTTACCAAAGAGGCTTAATATACTTAATATACTTAATATTTCATTTTCCTGGAATGCTCTTCTACCGTATATCCACATATCTCACTACTTCCCCTGGTTTATACCTAGCAGAACTTATTCTACTTCCCTGCTTACATTTTCTTGATAGTTAAATTCTTAGTCATCTAAAAGTATACCCAAAAGTGCATATCCATACTTAATTTATGTCTCTTCTGAGAAAAAGGTAAATACCACATGAATGCAGAGATATATACCTGTTTTGTTCACAAAAGCATGTCAGAATACTTTCTCCAGTGAAAGGCAAGTTGCTTCATTGTGATCCTGTATCATTAATCATTAAAAAAAAAAAAAAAAAGACATGATGTGTAGAAAGCCTTTTGGATACTGGAGAAAATTTATTTGAGTATGCTCTTCCAACTTAATTACAGGTCATAAAAAAAAAAAAAAAAGCTAACTTTGAGTGAGCTTATAGCATGAAAATGTCCATCTAATGGTTTTGTTGCAATTCAGTCACTCTATCACTCAGTCCTTCTGATCCAGCAAACTGAATTGTGCTGAATGTTTCTGTGATAGTTTGAGTGTATTGTGGTGACTGACAACCCCTACAATATTATTATGTTACTATTAGTTTGCTAAAGTTAGCATAATAAAGTACAGCAAAAGATGGCTTATGCAGCACAAATTTATTGTCTCACAGTTTCAGAGACTAGATTTCAAAATCAAAATGTTGCAAAATTGCTTCCTTTTGAAGGCTGTGAGGGACGGATCTGTTTTAGGCCTCTATTTGTGGCTTGTATTTGGATGTCTTTTCTTTATGTCTCTTTATATTATCTTCCTTCTATACATGTCTCTGTGTTCAAGTTTCCCCTTCATGTATAATACCAGTCACATTTGATTAGGGCCCACCTTAATGACCTCATTGTAACTTGATTACCTCTGTATAACCCCTATCTCCACATAAGGTTACATTCTGGGGTACTTGGGGTTAGAAATCCAACATATGAATTTGAGACTGTAGGGGACACAATTCAACCCATAACACACAGATGATAAACTACTGCATAAGACCAAATTCAGTCTCCTAATTGCTTTCATAAATTCTTTTATTTTATTTTATTTATTTTATTTACTTTATTTTATTTTATTTTTCAAGTAAAATAAAATGTGTCCAATGTGGGATCGAACATGACCCTGAAATCAAGGGTCACATGCTTCTCTGACTGAGTCAACCAGGTTCCCCTACAAATCAAGTTTAATTTTAACATAACCCTTGATTGGGTCTCTCTACTGCTATGCTAAATAAATTCAAAGTTGTAGTAAATATTTAGCCTTTATATTCCTTTACCTTGTTATCCTTTTTAGAACATTAAGGAGATTTAAAAACAGTAAATTCTTGGAAAATCCAAGATCAGAAACTAAAACTTCATACCTCATTTCTATCCTTTTTTTTTTAATAAACTTTATTTTTAGAGCAGTTTTGTTGAGCAATATTGAGCAGAAGATAGAACGATTTTCCTGATATTTCCTTCTCCCATACCTACATGTTCTCACTCATTACCAACACCCCCTACCAGACTGGAACATTTGTTAAAATTGATAAACCTACATTGACACATCATTATCACCCAAAGTCCATAGTCTACATTAAAACACACTTTCCGTGTTGTACATTCTTTGGGTTTGGACAAATTTATAATAATGTATGTCCACTAATATAGTATAATGTAGAATATTTTCCTTGCTTTAAAAATCATCTGTTGTCTGCTTATTCATCCCTTAGTCTCCCTTAACTTCTTGTAGACACTAATCCTTGTCCCCACAGTTTTACCTTTTCCAGAATGTCACACATTTGGAATAATACAATATGTAACCTCTTCATATTGGCTTCTTTCATTTAGTAATATGCATGTAAGATTCCTCATCCTTTTTCATGGCTTGATAGCTCATTTCTGTTTAGCACTGAATAGTATTCCATTGTTTGGATATAATACAGTTTATTTATCCATTCACCCACTGAATGACATCTTAGATGTTTCCACATTTTGGCAATTATGAATAAACCTGATATAAATATCTATGTGTAAGTTTTTGTGTGGATATGAGTTTTTAACTCTTTTGGGTAAAATCTAAGGAATATTACTTTTTCTCCATGGCAGGGGTGTTGTTAGTTTTATAAAAAACTGTCAAACTGACTTTTAAAGTGTCTGTATCATTTTGCATCCCTACCAGCAATAGATAAGAGTACTTGTTTCTCCAAATCCTTCCCAGCGTTTGATGTCAGTGTTTTCGATTTTGGCTATTTGAAAAGGTGTGTGGTAGTATTCTGTTTTAATTTCCATTTTCCTGATGACATATGATGTGGAACGTCTTTTAATGTACTTATTTGCCATTGATGTATCCTCTTTAGGAAGATGTTTATTAAAGTCTTTGGTCCATTTTTTTTAATCAGGCTTTTTTTTTTATTATTATTGTATTGAGTTCTGAGAATTCTTTCTATATTTTGCAAAACAGTCCTTTATCAGATTTGTCTTTGCAAATATTTTTCCCAGTCTGGGCTTTTCTTTTCATTCTCTCAACAATGTCTTTTGTAGACCAGAAAATTTTAATTTAATGAAATCTATTTTAGCAATTCCCTCTTTCATGGATTATGCTTTTGATGTTGTATCTAGGAAGTCATAACCAAACCCAAGGTCACTAGGTTCTCTTAATTTATCTTCCAAGTGTTTTATAGTTTTGTATTTTCCTACTCTTCTTTTAAAGTATGTGGTTATCACTAAAGGTGAATGCTTTTTACTTTTTTTTCTGCTAAAACAAAGTTAAATTATGCATGGCATACTTCATAAATATTCATAATACTCTGATAGCTATTTTCTCCAAATCTAACTTTATTTCTCTGGCTGTAAAACCTGTAATCATAGGGGGGCGCCTGGGTGGCTCAGTCGGTTAAGCGGCAGACTTTGGCTCAGGTCACATTCTTGTGGTCTGTGATTCGAACCCCGCGTCAGGCTCTGTGCTGACAGCTCAGAGCCTGGAGCCTCTTTCGGATTCTGTGTCTCCCTCTCTCTCTGCTCCTCCCCTGTTCATGCTCTGTCTCTCTCTGTCTCAAAAATAAATAAACGTTAAAAAAATTTTTTTTTAAAAAATAAAAAAAAAACCTGTAATCATAGGGAGTGATAAAAATATCTCCATTAGAGTAATAAATTTAGTCATAAAAAGCAAAATCATTAAAAATTTTGATTCTTTTATTCTATCATATATTCATTCATTCATACAGTCATTTATTTATTCACTCCATTATGTATACAACAAATATCTATCAAGCCAAGCTTTGTCTAGACATGAGATTACTAATAAACTGCATGCTACACACTACAGAGTCATCATTGCACATTAGTATATCATGATTTCTTTTCTTTTTCTTTTTCTTTTTCTTTTCTTTTCTTTTTTTTTTTTTTTTTTTTTTTTTTTAGAGAGAGAGAGAGAGAGAATAAGAGAGCACCAGCAGAGAAGGGGCAGAGGGAGAAGAGAAGGGGTAGAGGGAGAGGGAGACAATCTAAAGCAGGCTCCAAGCCCAGCAAGGAGCCTGATGCTGTACTACATCTCACTATATTTGCCCATGAGATCTTGATCTGAGCTGTAATCAAGAGTTGAGAGCTAACCAAGGGAACTACCCAGGTGTCCCAGTGATTTCTTGATTAAGAATCTTATATAATGTCAGGGCACCTGGGTGGCTCTCATCAATTAAGTGTCTGACTCTTTATTTTTGGCTCAGGTTATGATCTCCCACCCAGTTCATGAGATCAAGCCCTGCCTCAGATTTTGCATTGACTGCATGGAGTCTGCTAGGGATTCTCTATTTTCCTCTCTTTCTGCTGCACCTCCCTCCCTGCCCACCACTCACACAATCTTTCTCTCCCTCTCAAAAGAAATGAATAAACATTAACAAAACAAACAAACAACAACAACAAAAAGAATCTTAGATAATATCATAGTGATTAAAAGTTTAGGGTAGGGAGAAATTTGTGTAAGCTGAAATTGTATGTGTGGATTCAGAAAGGTGGTTGGTTTGAAATTAATTATATAGGATTGATTGGGTTGTACAATCAAGGAGGTTATTTTCCAAGTTATTACAGTTTATTTGATCATGTAGTAATTACTCATTCAACAATATTAATTTGTTAATGCAGTTAATACTTTGAAGGTTAATCCACAGTTAGAAACTTTTTTTATTGAAGTGTAATTGAATTGACATACTGTTACACTAATTTCAATTATAAAACATACTGATATGGCAACTCTTTACATTAGGCTATGCTTATTATGATAACTGTAGTTACCATCTACAACCATACAATATTATCACAACATTATTGACTATATTCCATATACTGTATTTTTCATCCCTGTGACTTATTTATTTTATAACTCGAAGTTAAAATGCATAAACTTAGGGGTGCCTGGGTGGCTCAGTCGGTTAAGCGGCTGATTTAGGCTCAGGTCATAATCTCACGGTCCGTGAATTCAAGCCCCAGGTCAGGCTCTGTGCTGACAGCTCAGAGCCTGGAGCCTGTTTCAGATTCTATGTCTCCCTTTCTCTGACCCTCCCCCATTCATGCTCTGTCTCTTTCTATCTCAAAAATAAATAAATGTTAAAAATTTTTTTTAAATAAAAAAATAAAAAATAATAAAATGCATAAACTTATTTAACAATTCTTATTTCTCACTATGGAAATTCAAGGCTTCAGTAGGCATCTCAATTTAAAATTTTTAAATGGAAACTTTTTGTAAATAAACAAAATATAATCCCACAGATCTGAGCGCACATTGAGTCTAGAGTTAGCTTCATAAACAATCAATATGTCTAGTTTGGAATTTGAGTCGCTAAGAAAAGAAAAGGAATGTCTCATGGCTGACAGTGTCACCTACCTGATCCTCATTAACAGTGTATAGTATGACATATGCAGGTCCATTCAAAGTCATTGCTCTGGTCTATGAAAACAAATTTTCTTTGCTGTTTCAATGTTGACATAAAACTGCCCAAATATTTCTGATTCTCTTTGGTAGAGATTTTAAGCTGCTAAACTGTGATGAATTTTGAAATTACATTTTTGTGAAGGGCATAGTAAACTGCATTAGAGAAAAAAAAAATCAAAGCATCAAGACAACAAAAGGGCTTACTAGATGTTTTGATGAATGTAAAATTGCATACAGAAGAAATTACCGACCTTTTATTCATGTTCATAACTAATTTGGCTCAGATTGCTTTTAATGCTTTTATTAATTTGATTTTGATGGATAAAATATCTTGAATATATAAACAAATAGGAATATGCAATTCTATTAGCTCAAATTTTAAAACATTATTCTATGTAGATTCAGATATCAGGCTTATTGAAACATTTTATATAAATCAAAGTTCTACATCATGTGAATTTAAACATAAGCATCATATATAATCACTGTGTTAGCACGTTTATAGGAAATGTTGGTCAACCTTTCAATTAAAGCAGAAAATGCTAGCAAATATTTCTTAAACATACTTTACAAAATTCCCTGGAAATTAGTTAGTAAAGGTACTCTATGAATATTTTGTAGAAATTTTAATTATAACACTAAATCCTGAAATTAAGAAAAAAATTTGTTTCATATCATGTATAGAAATTATTGACAGAACAGGTAGAAGTTTTCTTTTCAATAAAACATGGAATAACAGAAATCAAACCAAAGGTTATTAATTTGGCAACAAACATGTATTGACATCTCTCTGGCATCAGCTGTATAATATAATATCAAATTACACATCTATAGATGTATGTACCTATAATATACACACCTATGTATACAGGTGTGTATATATGTATTAAACTATAATATAAATATTTTATCTGTACTGACCTATGTTGAAGAGTGAAAAAATCACACATATATATCAATAAGTCAAAACTTTCTCAGCATTGATGATAGAAAATAAATTATTAAGAATATATTATATTTTGGGTAAAAACCTAGTAGTGCAATTGCTGGATCATAGGGTAGCACTTTATTATTCAAATTATTAGGCAAATAGTTATCTCACAAAACTCCATAAAATTTTGATGAGAAATTAATTGTTGCATTTGGGAAACCATGAGTTTCCCAGAGTTTCTCACAGTCTCTAATTCTCTAAGCTTGAAAAGTAAAAGACAGTTATGGAAAAATGTCCAAATTTAGTTTTCTGGACTCTATCGCAGAAGAGAGTGATTTGAAAATCTAGGGTTGGGTCTAATTGTGATTTTTATTTTAAAGCCCAAGTGTTACATATTTGAAGATAAGTTTTTAGATTTATTATGTGTAATCACATAACAATTATATACAATCCTGAAATAATGTAAGAGTTATCTTAAAGATTTGTCCTATTTATGTATCACTTACAGGATGAAGGTGATACAGTGGAAAAAACAGATTTAGGTCCAAATCCTAGCTGTGCTATAATAACTGTGTGACTATGGAACAGATACTTAAATTCTTAGAGCATCCATTTTATCATTTATAAAATGGAAATCTTAACATCAACCTTATGTTATGGTCATGCTGAATTAAATGAGGGTAGAAATCTAACTGTAAGATAATACATTGTATTTAGGAGTTTCTAAATCCAATTCATCACCTTTAATTGAATTTAGAGTACATTTTATTTAAGAAGATTATTCAGAAAAATTTATTGCTTCCTGATAGATTATTTCTGATTGTAATAATAGAGAAAAAAATCTTAGTTTCTGTAGTCCAAATGCCTACTCAGTCTAATTTTATCATCTTTATCTCACATTAAATAAACATTATTGGAAGTTAAAAAATGGTCTCATCTAACATTTTGCTGCAATATGATTATGCTTGCTTCATGTAGATTTGGATATAAATAATAGCATGGAATTAACCTGCCTTTGAACCTTACTGTAGATCATCTGTACTAGTAGTCGGTGATTAGTTGCTATGAGGAAGATTTGTTATATTTGAGTAACCCCAGTGGACATTCTGAAGCCTGGTCTATGGAAAACTGTTCAGTGAATAATCAGAAGAACATATTGGGACAATCAATTAAATATTTCTGCCATTTATATGGTTGAGAGAAGTATAATTGTTAAGGAAAAAATCTGTCACTGACATATATATTTATAAAACACATATACATATATATTCTTGAAAAGATTGAGTAAATAAATGCATTTATTCAACAAATATTCATTAGAGCCAGGTATAATATTATGCAATGTTATGGGTACAAAAATTACTAGAACAAAATGAAATGGATCCAACAAAGATTCATTTGCATGACAATAATAATACATTTGAGTAATACAAAAAATACATCTGAGTAACACAACTGTTATAGTACTAAAGTATCCAAATCTGACATTGCATTAGAGCACTCTAAAGATTTGTTTTATTTTGTAAATTTCAAATTTCCTGTTCCTTAATCATAGGTCCACATATTCTGAAGTTGAGAAGTCTGCATTTTTTTTAATGTTTATTTATTTTTTAAAGAGAACGAGTGTGAGAGGGGGAGGGGAGAGAGAGAGAGGGAGACACAGAATCTGAAGGAGGCTCCAGGCTCTGAGCTGTCAGCACAGAGCCCGATGAAGGGCTCGGACCCATCAACCATGAGATCATGACCTGAGCCGAAGTCAGACGCTCAACCAACTGAGCTACCCAGACGCCCAAGAGGTCTGCATTTTTTAAGGTTTCTTTTTGAAATTGATGTGGATGATATTTGACAATTACTACTGGTAGATTTCAGAGGTTGAAGATACCTTGTTGTTGGTCAGTGGGGAGTTCTTTGTGGTTGTATTAATGTAGATATGGAATAATATGATGATTGCTGTTGTTACTGTCATTTGTGCTTGGGTGTTCAATATATAAATGTTACACTGCTTTTCCTCCATTTCCTGAGACGTTGTACATGTTCACAATTGTTCAGCTTTATTTCATTTTTTCTTCTCTTTTTAAAAATTAATTTTTCTAATTCATAACCCACCTAAGAATGGAATACTATTTTTTTTATTTTAACTATTTTGCATTTTTATATCCCATTTAAATATCTTGGGAAAAATGCTGCATTTCTTAATGCTTAGAATGAGCTAGAGTCCTACATCAGGCTAATCTATTTTAGAAGTAAGTAATTTCCACTGATGCGTGATTAACATTTTCTTCCTATCACTGTTTACAACTTTTTTTCTACAATGTTCCGAAGAGCAACCTCTGTTGAGTGACATAGATGTACCTTGTATTCCTCAAATATGCCATGTTATCCCAACCCTCTGAGTCTTTTCACATGCTGTTCCCTGTGATAACACCTGGCTATTACGTTAATTTACACTTTAATAATACTGAGCTCTTGGAAGATATTCATGGCCCACAGATGCAGTTTCTCTTTACATACATCTAATTATCCTACTCATCATACTGTATTGTAATTGCCTATAATTTCTTGATAGAAGAGATATGTCTTTTTCATCTTTATTCCAGAACCCAATATCATTCAGACATATAAAGCATAACTTTTTATGTGAGAGGATAAATAAATATTTGAAAATAAGTTTTTATTTGTAAGTAAAATAGAAGGCTGCATGAAATACTATCAAGTACATTGTAAAATATGTGTTGTCTTCATTTCTTTGTTGAATAAATTAAACATGTTGTTAACAAAAGTTCTGAATTATAAAATCAAGAGTTAAACACAGGTAATATGTTTCTCAAGTTCAGTCATACTGAAGTTAGTTTGAGGAATGCTGTATATTTTGAGTAGTGAGATAAAAGCTGTAAAAGTTAGGAATGTGAGTTCATATTGCTGAGTTCTCTACCACAATTATAGAAATTGATTCTAGTGTTTATGTCTAAATACACACTCTTTCAACAAAATACAAATAAATAGCTCCCCATACAAAATTGTTTAGAATTCCAAAAACCTATTTTTTCATGAATAATTTAATTAGAATTACATTGTCTTCAAATAATTTATTTCTGAATTTATTTCTGGCAGAAAGATACATAGAAACTTATGTTACCAACCTAAGTCCATTGCTATGTTGATATGAATGACTGCCATTCATATAGGAGTGCTAAAAACATGGGTTGTTATTAATTTATGTACTTTCACTTTCTCCGTTTTTCCTTTCAAAATATGAAAGGAAATTCAAATGTAATGAAAAAGCAGGGTTTTTTTTCTCAAATCAACAAGCATTTATTAATCTGACTTTATTCGTTAAAAGTTATCAATCGACTCTATGGCTTTGTCTCAATGTTAGTCAAGCAAATATTTGACAGCTATTCCCCGAGGCTGAGGAAAATTTGGTCTAGAAATAGAATTTGGCAACATTTGACTTGTATGATGCTCCAGGGGCTTTCTCACAGGCAAAACTTTCATAGTGTGCAAGGTTTCATTATTCTTTTTAAAAATTTGTATCATTATTATTTTACATTTCTTTTGATTGAGAACAAAGCATTGCATGCTGTTAAAATCACTAAAAGCAAAATCCATAGTTCTTGGCTCCATATCTTAAAGCATTCTATACTTAGCAGTTCTGACAACACAGCTGACAACTAATATTTCTTCTATGTTCTTGCATTTCTGTCTTGCTGTTTCTGCTATTCCCTAATAAGGTCAGCATTCCAAAGAGTATCTTAGTGTTGAAGAGGACCTATCAGAAATGATTGCTTTGGATGACTGGTAAACCAGTGACAACTTAGGAGGTGTCCATGATTCAGCTGTCAGATTTTGACAGAAGCATTTTTTTCAATAAAATCTTAGCTTCAGTTTGCTGATTTGAATGCCTTTCTACAATCATGCTAGGAAAAATGAACTTTTCTTGCTTAACATTATTATTTTGTAAGTCATGTTTCTCTTAATTTGGTCTTAAAATTTTACTTACACTATAATTTATAAAACTTTTCAGACAAGAAAACAAAGAAGTGAGAAAATTAAATTACCTGTTTCACAAAACTAACAAATGCCAGAGCTTGTTATATGGCTTTCACCCCAGTTGTTCATTCCCCTTATTTAGCCAGGAGTTGCTTTTCTAACCCTTAACACTAAATGGTATACTATAACATTTTATACATTTCACACCACTTACCACAGTAGTATTTAAATACTTGTTTATATTTTTCCTCCTCTTTAAAAATATGTTTGAGAGGAATGTTCTGTGCTGTTCACCATTAGAGACGTTATATCACTCAATGATATTTGTTGACTAACTCACAGTGGGAGAAACTAAGAAGCTCAAAACATTTTTCTTGATATTGATATTTAAGAACTGCTTTCTTCCTTTCTTCTCCAACTGGTACACCCACATATCAGGCTGCAGTCCATCTACCTAGTTCTTGCTTTTGATATTCTGCCTCTTTCTCCCTCCCTCATATAATAAGTCTTCTCCCCTACCTTATTCCTAATAATGTCCTCCTCCCTCAAAAGAACATTCTTAGTTCTGGCTCCTCTTTGGGCATGCCAAATGACCTACACTAAAACAATAATGCATAAATTGCTATCTTCATGCTACCAAATTCTCTCTGCCCAGAAATGATACAGTTGCAGCCTAATTTTAAAGTTGTTCTTATACCCAAAGGAATTCACATAGTAAAGTGGATTAGTAACAGCTTTGTAGTAAAGGCAGATTTGAATTCACATTCTAGGTGAGCCTTTAGTCTCAGTTTCCTCAAATTTAAAATAAGAGTAATAAAACCTAACACAAAGTGTTGTTAAAAACCGAATATATCAAGCACCTGATATACAGCAGACAGTTGTTCTCCATCTTTTATCTTCCACATTGATAAATCATAACCCCTTTTTCTAACAACGCTCCTCCTGATCAGCACACTCAAATATTTTGTACTTTTCATTTCCACAGAATGTATCCCCACCATGAGTGCCAGCTCCACTATTAACACTTTCTTGTGTAATGCCAGTCCTCTCTAATTGTTGGTTTCCCTCGGTGCTCCTCTAATTGCAATCACAGCTGCAGTGAATAGTTTTGTGAGAACTCAGACTTGTCTCATACTGTCAGCAACGAACTTCTCCATTCTATCTCAAGGTCTTCTACAGTCCAGGGCACATACTGGACCTAGGGCAAGCACAGCCAAGACATGTAGAGGAGTTAATTCCATGGAGTCTCCACAAACACTGAGGGATTAGAGCTAACAGAGAAACATTCGAATCACCCATACCTTAAATGCATAATTCTGGAAAGCATCCTTGACACCTCTAGGGGATTCCCTGGATCAAACCTCTATTTCTCACATAAGTAACCTCAAAAACAGATTCTGATATTGAGTAGTCCTCTTTCTTGGTCCCAATTTATTGTTTCCTCACTTTCCTTCTTGATATCCTTTCTCAAATAAACTACTTGCACTCCTATCTTTGACAAAAGTTCTCCTACCAGGAGAATACAAACGAACACACATAAACTCTCAAGGATGTGAGTATGTAACCCATTATCTTTACTCCCCTTTTCTCTTGATGTTACATTTCTTCTAGCCTACTAACATAATCAAGTGCAATCTCTATTCCTTCCTATTTTTTTTCCTCCCAAAATAGTAAACTTCCTATTGTGTTTACATGTATTCTTTACCACTTGAAATCCAGATTTCTCCCTTGCTACCTTGAAACTGCTCCCTGAAAGTTATTAAATGCATTCTAGTTGCCACATTTAATAAGCCATTTTTCTGTTCTTATTCTCCTTGACATTTTGGGGCTTTTATAATGTAGGGGCTAAGGGTAGGTTGCCCCAAGATGGGTCACTTTGTCATAAAGATTATTGTGAGTTAAAAACAATCAGAACACAGGAAAAGCTCTAAGCCTCCCTCTCAACTGCCTAAAGGGAGACTGTACCAAGAAAAGGGCTATTAACAGACTCTCCTTTACCTAAGAAACTTATCTGCATAATAGAGGCCCTTTGTTTTTCCAAACATCTCCTTTCACCTTCCTGCTAATGGCCTCCCTCCCCTTTGTGACCTCAGGCCCTGCTCCTCTCTGTAGCTCATATAAGCTTCATGCTGCCTCACTGTTTTTGCAATTCCATGTCTGTGTGAATTTCCTGTACATATGTCTATTAAATTTGATTTCCTCTTGTTAATCTGCCTCATGTCAATTTTATTCTAAATCCAGTTAGAAGAACCACAGGACAGGGGGAAGTCTTCATCCCCCAAAATCACAATGTCCGGTGTCCCTTCCCTTGGTTATGGAACATAGTTGTCTTTTGCCTATAGATCCTCTTCTCTGATAATTTCACATATCCTATTGAATTATGTTTGAATGCTTTCCCCTGAGATTTAAATTCCTCTACAATTTAACTACAATCTAACTTTCCTCTTAGAATGCTTATTTTTTATTTTTATTTTTTATACTCTAAACCAGTGGGTCTCAAAACCTGCTGCACACTGGGATCTTTAAAAAATACTAATGCCTAGCTCATCTCTCAGATGTATGAATTGGTATGAATGAAAACCTAGGCACTGGGAATTTTAAAGGCTTCTCAGATGACTCTAATATTCAGTAAAATTTGAGAACCACTGTTTTAAATTAAAGATAAATATAGCTCTTAAATTTTTCAGTATTTTCTCAACATCTTGTCTTCATCTATTTTTGGTTTATATTGTTTCTAAAAATGCTTTTCCACCCCCATTTCCACTTTGCCAAATCTTACCTTTCTTTAAGGTCCACTGGAAATAGTATTTTATGTATTAATTGTGTTCTAGTTTCTTCCTTAAACAGGTCTGACTAATTTTGAGGCATTAAACATGTTATTAGTAAATCTTTTATGGACTTTTCTTCCATAAGATAAATTTAAATTCTTTGTTGTCCACTATATATCCCACGGTCTAGACAATACCTGAAATCATCTATGGGAATCTCAGGAAAATCCTTGCTGAATGACTGACCTACTAACTACTTAACTAAGCCAACTGAAGAATGGCAAATGAGCTCAAATGTCCTTTTTAAGGGCCTACTTTGTGAGGGAAATATCTACCTCTAATTTCTTAATATGCTTATCAAATCCTGGAGACTACCTTTTACATATGTGTTGCTAGACAATTAACCACTTTTGGATGGATAATTAAAAGAAGTGTGAATGGCTTTAAACTTAATTATTCTAATTTTTTAAATAATAGATTCATTTGAAGTTGACCAAGTTACAATCTGTCCAGACTTCAGTTTACTGTTTTTGAATAGAAAGACTGTGATAGAAGACTTCTGTTTTCTACTTTCTAAATAATCATGGGGTGCCTGAGTGGCTCAGTCAGTTAATCATCTGACTTTGGTTCAGGTCATGATCTCAAGGTCCTTGAGTTCCAGCCCCACATTAGGTTCTGTGCTGACAGCTCAGGGCCTGGAGCCTGCTTTAGATTCTGTCTCCCTCTCTCTCCAACTCTCCCCCATTCACGCTCTGTTCTCTCTGTCTCTCAAAAATGAATAAATGTTAAAATATTTTAAATAATCTGTTCTATTAACTTAAGATTCTATAGGTATCATTTATTGAACACTGTGTGCCAACTATTGAGATAAGTTGGTCAATGGTATTGTTCACTTAATTCTCACAAAGAGTGGCTATAGTGCACAAGGCTAAGGGCATGAAATTGGGATCCAGACTATTAGGTACAAATCCAAGTCTCATCAGTCAATTAATCATGGTCACCAACAAATTAATCTCTCTAACTCTCATTCACTAACTATAAAATTAAGATAATAATACAACTCATTGAAATGTGTTATTGTAGGAATTAAAAGGAAGATGCTTAGACAGGGTCTGGTACTGAATAAATGCTTGCAATTTTGAGCTATTAATTTAGTCGTTGTCAGTTAATGCTGATTATCTGATAAAAAATGGTAATTAGAAAATGAATATTTCTCAGGTTCTCAGAACTTTAAATGGAATAGTCTAAATTCAAACAAAATTAGGAAAGTTTAGAATCCTAAACTAGATTTTTATGCTTCCCTAGTTTTGAAATAAAGAACACTGAATCTAATTAATTTTTCCATACCAACATCTAGTACAGTGTCATATATAGGAAGTAACATCAGTGGAAAATCAAAGATAAAAGAGATTGATTTTCTCACAGTAATAAACAGGGAGATATATGAGACAATGTTTTGTAATACACACAAGATTTACTGAAATGATGTTTAGTTATCCTGTAATTCCCAAAACCCTTCAGAAAAGACTAAGTGAGAAGTGAGAAAGCTCAAGCTTCAAGTCAATGATACAAAGAGGCCAAATGTGTATCCGTATAAACGTAAAACTCACTTGGGGATTTGTTATTTCTCATCAGAAATCATCATGTCCCATGGAAACTTTTCTGGACTATCTTTGTACACAGTACTAAGACAGGGAGAAATTCAGTGTTGCGAGCTTGCCATGGTTGATAAAAAAGTTTCCACTATGAAAAAAAGAGAATATTTTAAGTTTATAATTGGTGAGTAAAGTGAAAAAAATCAAGAGTAGAACCCTGTACATGGACTGGGCATACACAAATAATGATTTCTGCTACAAAAATTAATCCAAATATTGGGTAGGGAATTGGAAAAATACAGCATGGATAAGCTTTATTGAGAAATTGAAAGCACCAGTTAAAAGAATCTAATCCTGCCTATAAATTACCACAGAACTTCCCATCTGTCACCCTATCTCTACAAGTGTCAGTCACAGGTTTTTGTTGCTGTTGTTGCTGTTGTTGTTTGGTTTTTTCTTTGTTTGTTTGTTTTTCAAAAATTGTACTTTTAGGAGCACCTGACTGGCTTAGTTGGTAGAGACTCTTGATCTCGGAGTTGTGAGTTTGAGCCCCACATTGGGCATAGAGATTACTTCCTAATATTGGACTGTTACCATAACTCTACATACTGGCCTCCTGTTTTCTAAAGCTATATTGCTTGATACTCTTCAGAAAGAAATTTGGATCCATTCCGTGATTAAAACTATTACAAAGTTATTAAGTCCCCAAAACAGGTTTACAATGGAAATCTTGACATAACATTAGCTGTAAGTGACACTAAAATAAAAAGTGTCTTTGCTCCAGTTCTGAATCTACTCAGGTATAAAATATCTGTCTTAGCTGGGTGTGCAGTCACACAAAACAGCTTAGTAAATTGTAAAGAATGTTCTGGCACTATTGCTTGTGCAAGTGCAGCATTTATTCAGGATTATACGTATTTAAATTTGAGATTAACTTGCTGATTCTGTGTTAACATTTATAAGACAAGCTTTTGAAATACAGTTAACTTTTAATTTCCATTTCTACTGTAACAGTCAAAGCTTATTATAACTAAGGAAAGGATATGTAGTAATACATAATCCCCTTTAAAAAATTGTGAATCATATCTACTCAAGTACAGAGCCCATCTCTGTAAGATGATTGCAAGATCCTATAAGCAGGATTTGTTGACTGTCATGTAACATTTTGAAACTCAGTAATTGTGTCCCCTGCAAACCCCAAGAAGTGTGTAGAACAAAGAGTGCATGTCTTCTTAGGAGCGTACTTCAGAACACATATCAGTTCTTACCTTATCACATCCATACAATTTACACAAAATTGTTAATTTCTAAAGAATTACATGAGCATAAGAGTGATATGACTTTGATAATTACCCAGTATTCCCAGTGTTTCCACACATGACTAAAATGTAAAATAAGTAAGTACAATTCTCAGTAAAGAATGCTCAACTTTAACACAACTTAAGCCAAATTTTATTTCAGGAATTTCCTGTTTTCTGTCTTAGGATTTATCTGATATATGTTCTGCTGGTACTTGCATTATGGAGATATAACCCTTCATTTATTAAGTCTCTAAGACAATGATCAGAGTGCTTCAGTTACTATTTTATAAATTTTTGGATATTCTCATACATGTGTAAATATCATCTAAACTAGAAAATGGCATATAAATGCAAAGAATTATTAAAATAATTTACAGTCATTCTCCTTACGATAAATGGAAGGTTAAAGGTCAACCATGAGTAATATACATTTCTTTGGGCCATGATTAGTAAGCATTCTATTATGAGAAGATTTCTTTTTGCATATATAGAGTTCACTTTCCCTACCACTTTTTCATGTTTTCACTTCCCTCCTAATACAGTTTAGAATCCATGGTATATTACTAAAATTAATTTTATGTAAATCCTTTACTCCCCACCCCTTTTCTGTTCATTGTAGTAGTCTTCTTTATATCAAATTCCAACTGTTGTTAAATAATTCCCAGGGCTGTAATCAGGAAGCTGAATGCTGCCATCTTTTCCTGTGAGGACCCTAACTGTCCACTTAGTCACTGGCTTCTAGCTTTCATTCTGCTTTTCTGCTAGAATTCTAAAAATACTTTATTTCTCCATCAATAATTTTCTTTCGTTATATCCAATCTAATCCCTTCAAATTATGTACTCTGTATACAATGACTCCCATATTTTCCATCTCATGCGATTACAAATATTTTTTTTCACAAAGAGCATCAAAAATTTATATTTTCTGTAATTGACCTTTTTGTTGTTTTTGTCTGATATGGATTTTTAATAATGATTCGTATATATGTGAATGTTAAATATTTATTCATTACATACACATAATTTTCTTTAATTTTTTCTTTTGTGTATGATTTGTTTTTCCTTGCAGAAGTTTTACTTTATGCCATATCAAATCATCTATATAATGTTTAGTATTGCTGAAAAGTTACTGTATATATATATATATATATGTGTGTGTGTGTGTGTGTGTACACTGCATAGTATAATTTTTAGTGTTGCAGTTTGTTTCATTAGATTTATGTGATAATCTTAAATTTGACCAAACTTGAATATCCACAGGCACATGATTGAAAATTGGAAAATCTAACCTATAGGTGTACAGGATATAATTTCCTTTAAAACTCTTCTTAGGTTTTTGGATTATATGCATAAATCATTGTGAAAATTGTAAAATAGATTTGGGATATTTATTTATCTGTTGATTTTCTGATTTTCATTATATAATGCAGTACAAATAAGTAAATTATTGCACAGAAAAACCATTGGTGGAAGAAAAAAAGAAAAATCATTCATAAAAGCTGTGTTTTCATGTACATTCTCAGGATCATTCCCAAAGTTTTATTTCAAAAATATTGGTGACTAGGTCTAGGAATCTCTATTTTAATAAGCACCCCTGACCTTTTTTTTTTTTTTTTTTGGTATTCACCTCAAGAAATCGCTAACATCCAATTTTGTTATAAATGGAATTTTGCATACAATTTTGATTATTAATGAGATTTCTATTAGCTATAGTATAAGCAATTAAAAGATAATTATATAAAATATATATTCAATGTTCCAATGAAAACAGAATAATAAGTAGGAGATAATACACAAAAAAGTCACAAAACATGTCAGAGATTTTTTCCCCCTATTTTTGTAATACTACACGGCAAATGAGTTTGTATTCTTAAGGTTTTATTATAATTCCAGTAAGTTAAAATAGAGTATTATATTAGTTTTAGATGTATAATATAGTGATTCAACAGTTCTGTACATCACGCTGTACTCATCATCACAAGTGCCCTCCTTAATCTCCAACACATATTTTACCCATTCCCTCAATCGCCTCTCCTGCAGTAACCATCAGGCTGTTCTTTACAGTTAAGTGTCTGGTTCTTGGCTCCTCTCTCTCTCTCTCTCTCTCTCTCACCATTGCTGATTTGTTTTGTTTCTTACATTCCATATAAGAATGAAATCGTATGGTATCTGTATTTCTCTGCCTAAATTATTTCTCTTAGCATTATACTATTTAACTCATTCCATGTCGTTACAACTAACAAGATTTTATTCTTTTTTTAGAGCTGAAGGCTATTCTTATATATATAAGATACATATGCATATATATACATATATATGTATATTTGTGTATATATATATATGTGTGTGTGTGTGTGTATTTAAAAATAAGAATTAATAGAAAATTTGAACAGACTGATTGCATACATGTGGCATGTATGCCCTTGTTTTAGTTGGTAGTTACATGTTTCTAGGAACTTACCTATTTATTTTAGATCGTCCAGTTTGTTGGCATATAGTTTTTTATAATATTATCTTATAATTTTTTGTATTTCTATGATATTGGTTGTTATTTCTCCTTTGTGGTTTTATTTATTTAAAAGCTTTCTCTCTCTTTTATTTATTTATTGTTGTTGTTGTTGTTGTTGTTGTTGTTGTTGTCTTTTTTGAGTATGACTGGAGGTTTATCAATTTTATTGATTTTTCAAAGAATCAGCTCTTGGTTTATTGATCTGTTCTATTATATTTTTAGTTTCTATATTTTTTTTCTGGTTTAATCCTATTATTTACTTCCTTCTGCTGGTTTGGGTTTTCTTTGTTGTTCTCTTTCTTGCTCCTTTAGGTGTAAGTTTAGGCTATTTGAGATGTTTCTCGCTTCTTAATATAGACCTGTATTGCTATAAACTTCCTTCTTAAAACAGCTTTGGCTGCATCCCAAGGGTTTTGGACCATTGTGTTTTTATTTTTATGTGTTTCCATGCCCGGTTTTATTTCTTCTTTTATTGCCTGGTTGACCCACTCATTGTTTAGTAACATGTTGTTTAACCTCCTTATATGTGTGGTCTTTCCTGATTATTTCTTGTGCTTTTCTTTTTCTGTGGTCAGAAAAGATGTGTGGTATGATATCAAACTTCTTGAATTTGCTGAGGCTTATGGCCTAATATGTGATGTATTCTAAAGAATGCTCTGTGTGCTCTTGAATAGATTGTATATTCTGCTGTTTGAAGATGGAATGTTATTGGTTAGTTTCTTTATGTGTTTTATTAACTATTTATCTGTGTGCTTCCTTTTTGGGTGCATAATGTTTACAATTGTCATATCTTCTTGTTGGATTGTTACCTTTCTTATTATATAGCATACTTTTCTCATTATGGCCTTTATTATCAAGTCTATGTTATCCAACATAAGTAATGTTTCTCCAGCTTTCTTTTGGCATCCATTTCCATGATAAATCCTTCACCATCCCCTTAATTTCAATTTGCAGGTGTCTTTAGGTCTACAATGAGTTTCTTGTATGCAACGTATAGATGGGTCTTGTTTTTGGTTTTTGTTTTTTGTTTTTGTATCTACTTGGTAACCTATGCTTTTGATTGGAATGTTTAGTCCATTTATATTCAAAGTACTTGATAGGTATGTATCTATTGCCATTTTGTTATTTGATTTTTGGTTCTTCTTGTAGTTTTCCTGATCCTTTCTTCTTTTGTTGTTTTCATGGTTTGCTGGGATTTTTTAGTGATATACATGTATTCCTTTCTCTTTATTCTTTGCATATCTATTAATGGTTTTTCGATTTTTGTTTATCATTAGGTTTGTATATAATATCTTCTGCATATAACAGTCTATATTAAGTTGATGGTCACTTAAGTTTGGACCCATTCTTTACACTTCTTCCTCACATATTTTGAGCGTATTTTGCAAACATCTAGAGTCTTTCATTTTTGAATTCCTTGACTAATTTATTACAGAAATATTTGTTTTTACTGCTTTTGTGTTTTCTACTTTGCATACTCTCACTTATGATCTTTCCTTTCCACTTGAAGTGTCCTTTTTAATATTTCTTGTAGATTGGTGCAGTGGCCATGAACTCCTTTAATTTGTTTGTTTGAGAGACTATTCATCTCTCCTTCTATTCTGAATGACAACCTTGCTGGATAGAGCATTCTTATATTTTACCCTTCCAGTACTTTGAATATATTATGCCTCTCCTTTTTAGCTTACAAAGTTTCTGCTGAAAAAAATCAGCTGATATCCTTATGTGTTTCTTTTTCATGTAACTGCATTCTTTCTCTTGCAGCCTTTAAGATTCTTTATCACTATTTTTTGCCATTGTAATGATTATTTGTCTTGGTGTGGACTTCCTTGAATTTGTTGAGGGATCTCTTGGATGTGGATCTGTTTCCTTCCCCAGATTTGGGAAGTTTTCACCTATTATTTCTTCAAATACATTTTATGTTCCTATTCCTCTCTCCTCTTCCTGGGATCCCAATAATGAAAATGTTATTACACTTGTTGGTGTCACTGAGTTCTCTAATTTGATTCTCATTATGCAGTACTTGTCACCTATTCAGCTTGATTGCTTTCCCATATTCTATCCTCTAGGTCACACATTAGCTCTTTGGCTTCCTGTAGTCTGCTATTTATTCCATCTATTGTGTTTTTAAATTTCATTATTGAGTTCTTTTCTGATGTTGTTTGTCATTTCTTTGTTAAGGATCTCACTGATGTCCTCCACGCTCTTCTCAAGTCCAGTGATCTTTATGATCATTACTTTAAATATTGCATCAGGGTTATTACTTCTATCTATTTCATTTAGATCTCCTGCTGTGACTGTCTTGTTGTTTTATTTCAGACATATTTCTCTGTCTCTTCATTTTGTCTTCTTCTCTGTTTCTATTTCTGTTCATTAAAAAAGTCTAGTATGTCTTCTCTTCTTGAAAGTAGGGACTTTATGAAGAAGAGGTCCTGGTGTGCCTTGCATTATAGTGTTCTCTGTTCACCAGATCCTGGCACTTCAGAAGAGTATCCTATGTGTGTTGCTTGTGCCCTGTTATTGTGTCTGAGCCACTTTTCCTTTCATTTCAGTCATCTTCATTCTGTGCCTGCTGTGGGTTGTGCTTGCTGTCTGTGGTGTTAGAGGGACCCAGGCAGGCCAGCTCTGAGGGAGTGGGTCCACTTGAGAATTAGGGGTAGAATACCAGTGTTAGCAAGATTTGCACTGGGCAACTAGTCCTAGACATAGTCCCCAAAGCACAATGGCAGTTGGGGGCTGTGTATGGGGGCAGCTACAGGCACAAACTTACAGAGCACAGTGGTCTAATCCCGAGGCTGAAGCTAGCAGCCATGCAGTGGGTGAGTCCTCATGAGAACATATGGGCTTGGCACAACCCTAGCTGGTTAGGTAGCAAGTGTCTTGGCACACCCCTAGACAGGAGCCCTGTCTCCTGCAGGTGGCCCTGTTTATTCTGGAAGACAGAGAAGAAAAATAGTGACTGCCAGCTTCTTTGTTCCGTGAGAATTTCCCCACACTCTCTCCAAATTCAGTATAAAAATATCGGTCTCCTGTTTGTCCCTGGTGTTGTGTAAATTGCCATTTTTATGTTGCCTCTCCACACAGCTGCTATTTCTTTATAGGTGGTGACCCTGCTATCACTCACCCTCCCGGCTCTCCTAGTCCTGAGTCAGCTAAATTTTACAGTTCCAGGCTCTGATCCCAATGGTTATATAAACTTATGGAATTCATCTCCTCTGGTTTTCAAAGCCAAATATTATGGGGATTAGTCTTCCCCCGTGAGCCACCTGGTGCAAGGGCCCATTTCTCTGCCCTGTCTGTGCACACAGATCCCTCCCTCCTGTGGGCATCCTCCCTCTACCTTTATGAGCTTCATCACCTTTCAGGTGCAGCTTCTTCTCTATATTTAGTTTCGGAGTTTGTTCTTCCAGTCTTTGGATCACTCTCTGGTTTTTTAACTTGGATATGGGAGATATCTAGTTGTACATATGGGATGGGGTGAGCTCAGAGTCCTCCTACTCCACCATCTTACCAAGCTCCTAAAAACACTTATCAAGTTTGAGCTTTTTTTGTTTTGTTTTGTTTTTTACTTCTCTATATGTAAACTAACTTTTTCCTCTTGAAAATATAGCTCAAATATAGGAAAAGAAAAAGCTTACTGCTGACCATGATATTGTTATATTGCTTTATCTGGCTTGTTTTCTAAAATACAGATATGAAAGGATAGATTTCCTACCAGAGTCTTTTTAAGTTTTATTTAGAGAGTACACGTATGGGTGTATATGGTTTTTCTTTTCCTTGCCAAAGTACTACTGGGGATATTGCAGAGGATATTGTGATAGTTTTATATTATTATAGCAATGGCCATAAGTGAATTATGATATGTAAAAGTAACTCCAGAAGAGAGATATTAAACTATTTGGAAATACTATCATTTGATTTTAAAATGTGTTTCCATTTTATGGTTCTAGAAAGCTATAGGAAAAAAGGAATATGAACCTCAAGAGATATTAGTGTGATATGTCATAAAACATATTAGGAACTAAAACGAGGTCTTCTTGAATGGGCTAATAAACCGTACAGTTCTGTTTCTTGTCTCTCACATGTCCAATAAGAAAAATAATAAGAACAGAAAAGTAAAGCAATTTTTAAAATAAAGCTATACAATGGATTTTGTTTTCATTTTTCTCATTTAGTACCCTGATTATACCCAGCTTATTCTTAGATGGACATCAAAGATGGTTTAAAAACAAGATAATGATAACTGTCAGTTACTCATATCTTATATTTTGATTACTCATAATGATCCTATGAAGTTGGTAGTTTTGAGCAAGGTTTGCAAATTGGAAACAGAAGTTAAGAACAATTAAGCAACTAGCCTAATCTTGTTAATGCCAGAGCCACTATTCTTATTAAATTATACTTAATTTTTAAACCCATGCTTTTTCATAGTAACATAGAGAATTTTGCATGTAGTAATTGTGCAAATTAAAATAGTATTCTTATAAGTCAGTCAGAGAAAGACAAATACCATATGACTTCACTTATATGTAGAATTTAAGAAATAAAACAGATAAACATTGGAGAAAAAGAGAGGTAAACCATAAAACAGACTCTTAACTATAGAGAACAAGCTGAGGGTTACTAGAGGGGAAATGATGGAGGTATGGATTAAATGGGTGATGGGATTAAGTGTAGTTGTCATAATGAGCACTGGGTGTTGTATATAAGTGGTCAATCGCTACATCCTCCACCTGAAACTAATATTCACTATGTTAACTAACTGGAGTTTAAATAAAAACTTGAAACAAGAAAAAAATAATTCTTAACTTTAAGGGTTTTAAGTATTATGCTTTCTGTAAATTTATTCATCTAATTTTCATAAATTTACCCCTTAATAAGATATCAATAAATTAAGCAACATATGTCAAACATATTAAAAATGGTAATTCTTAAATATTATATTTCAATATGATGGCCTACTCCTCTGATCTTTTTAAATGTGCTATCTGTTCTCTAGGTTTTAGTTCCTTCTAAAGTAATAAAATATCTAAATCAATAGTCCATAAAAGTAACTCCTAATATAAGAAAAAGGGGAAATATCCTCTTGTTTATAACCTACTTTATTTTTAAAATATTATTGATTACTCATGCAGAGAATGGCATACATATTTAACACTTCTAGGAGGTTAGACTTTTTCATTGCTTTGTTCATTTTTTTTTTTAGATTTATGAATAACCCAGCTTCAGCAATTTTAATATCATCAAAATTGTTAATTACATGTAAACTTTATTAAACTATTGTGAGTAAACAACATACCTAAAATGAAACAAGAGATTATCTTACATCCACATATATCTAATGACTAAAGATTTTGTAAAAGAGCATCTATAAGCAGAGATATTTCCACTATGCAGAGAAAATACATACATTATAACAAAAATTCTCTCTAATGATGTGTTACATTTAAATTTAGAAGAATAATAATGATAAAATAATGTGCAAAATAAAAGGAAATGCTAATTTGTACATCATTTCTTTTTTAAGTTTTTTAATGTTTTATTTATTTTTGACACAGTGTAAGCAGGGGAGGAGCAGAGAGAGAGAGGGAGACAGTGGATCCAAAGCAGGCTCTGTGCTGACAGCGGCGAGCTTAATGTGGGGCTTGAACTCCGGACACTTGAGATCATGACCTGAGCCAAAGTCAGATGTTCAAGTGACTGAGCCACACAGGTGGCCCTGGACATTATTTTTTTAAAAAAAACAGCTGAAAGGAATAAAACAAAATTGAATTATTTTAAAATGTAAACCTTTATGTAAAAATTTGAAGCGATGAAAGAAATAGGAATCAAAATAAGAAACAAACAAAAAGGAACAGCTGCTTTTTAAATACTCATATTAACAAGAAGATAGAAACTACACAGAAAGGCAAAGCATGATGGAAAGCACACACATAAGCTTAGAGAACTGATATCCCAGTATAAGAAAGAAGTTGCTCCCTTGTAATGAAATTATTTAACATATATAGTAGAAAATATAAAAAGTTGGAAAAGAGACAAGTAAAACTGCAAAAATTCCACATAGGGCACAAAAGACCTTTAAATCATCAACCAATCAATTAATCCACACATATACATGCATTTTTTAATGGAATTAATATTTGCTAAACATCATTACAAGCCATCACTGTGGTAAGATTTTCATAGTTCTAGGGTTAGTGGGTACAAATATTGGTGTCTTAGGTTCATCATGTAGGTGATGTCATTGTAAACTCACTATAATTTAAGATGAGATTCTATAAGGTCTACATCATATGGTCAGTGATGACCTAGGAAATAGTCCAACTTTCTAACAGCCTGAAGTCCTGAAAAGAATCAGTTCAATGCCTGTAAATAGATTACAGCACTCAGCATTTGATAGTGCTTTTCTTATTTAATTTGTAAGTTTAAGAGAAGAAATGAGAAACCAGAAAGTAGTTAACATTATTTGCTTACTATTGTACATATTGACAAATACTCCTAGAAAATAATATGTTCAGAAATGATTTGGCCTCTTGGCCAGCAGAAAAAAAGGAAATAGAGAGAGACAATAAATGCCAGGTTTGTAGTGGTACATCAAAGAATGCTTCTCAATTCCAAGTGGTAAAAGATAAACTAAAAAGTCACTGGACAAAACAAAGCATTTACAACTCAGTCTCAAGCAAGAATGACTTCAAGATTATATATATTGCAACTAAAAAAAATAAATTCAAAAATCCCCTGAATCTACTAGTATTATAAAATCCTTTCAGTCACATAGAATGGCTGAGGAGAAAGAGGCTAAGTAAGTAGGTTTCTCACAGAAGTTTTTAGGCTTAGCATAACTCCATTCAAGCCCAGAGGGAAGGGGAACATCTCACATAAATTTATTGGTGCTCTTATTGGTACATGTAGTAGCTTGGAATCAAATAGATAAAAGACCACCATGGTTTTGGGGAAAAAAAAAAAGTTGTACTTTCAAGAGAACCAATAACTTGGACTAAAAGAGACTCTGACAAAAAATCTGACCCATTGGCACTCAGATCTCTGGAAGCAGGGAAAATAATATTCTTCAAAATTTTCTTGAGGTATGGCCAGTGGAAACATCGAGAAAAAAAGTGCCTTCCAGGACCATGAAAAAATATTGGAATGAAAAGATTTCCTCCAGGATCAAGGGCAAACAAAAAGGAGAAGGAAGTAAAGGAGGAGGAAACTCTTCCCCTTTGAAAATTGGGAGGGCTTGTTTACATATATTAAATTCTGGTGACTTCATTGGTTCTTTAGCTCTTTTGGACAGGATGACTGTGTTCTGCATATAAGAAGATAGCCAAATATTTTTGTGGCCAAAAATATGAACTATGGAATTTGTATTAGGATCCCATTTAACTTCTGTTCTTGGTGGGGCTTTCCTGTAGGAGAATCACACTTTTCACCCAATTTGACATCAAGTTTGGCCATATAACTTGCTTTAGGTAATGCTATGTGAGTAAAAGTGATATAAGCCTTTTTTGAGTGGAAGTTTTAAGATGCAATCAAATGACTGCCATTTTTATTTTCCTTCTGCTTAAGTCTGCTAATATATATATATATATATATATGTGTGTGTGTGTGTGTGTGTGTATACATATATATATATGTATATATGTATATATATATTTAGCTTGGATACTGGCAGAATGATGGAGAGCCATAGATCTACCAAAAGCTGAAATCTTTGATGATCTTCACCATCATATCAGACTAAACTAGTCTCCAACTGAGGATAAATTTCATTTCACTTATACCTCTACCTTATCTTGTTTCCTTGCCTCCATTCCCATTCTCTTTGAGAGCATTGCCTAAGTAAGTCTCTTGAGCTAGATTCCCCATGTAAGGTTCTTCTTTTAGGAACTTGACCTAAGCAGTTGATATCAGGAACAGACTCTGAGAAAGGGATTTTAAAGCTGAGTAAAAGTTCTTCAACTATATTCAGATGATGTGAGGTCATGACTTATTTAAAACTTGACTAACATTGTTTCCATCAATTGTATTCATTTGAAAGGGATTTAAATGTGGAATTGTTGTAGGGAATGAGACATTTCTTTTGGTGACCATTTAAATGTTAAATTTTAATTTTCTTTAGAGCCATACATATACATTATATTCTTAAAAATAATAACTACTAGTATTTTTGTTGATAGAGATTGCCTTGCTAGCCTCAACTAACAATAGTAATAAAAATAGTAGATATTCACCAATATTACATGCCAAGCATGTTATAAACATTACCGTCTCTTTTAAAAGTCATAGCAATCTTATATGTGAAGTAATTATGATAGGAAACATACATGTACAAATCTATATATTACCTTTTTTTTTAAGTTAGAGAGTGTTTTTCTAGGTTAAGACCAACAGTGATCTGTTAATTAAAAAAATAATAATTATAGGGGCACCTAGGTTGTTCCGTTGGTTAAGCATCCAACTCTTGTTTTTGGCTCAGGTCATGATATCACAGTTCATGGATTCAAGGTTCCATGCTGATTGTGCAGAGACTGCTTGGGATTCTCTCTCTCCCTCTCTCTCTTCCCTGGATATCTCTCTCTCCCTTCCTCTCTCTCTCTCAAAATAAATAAATAAACTTAAAAAAATAAAGAAAAGATATTATACTCTTCAGGAAATTAAAATACATGCACATTGAACTAATTGAGATTATGAATTGTTATCTTTCAACATGATAATAAATTTCCTCTACCCACCCCCTCAATTCTATCTCCCTCTCTCTTGTGTATGTATGTATGTATGTATGTGTGTATCCATTCATCCATTCATCCTTCCATCCATCAATTATCTACCTACTTATCTGTATCTACCAGAAACTGTATTTATATAAACTCAATCTTCTCAGAAAGTACAGAAGGTAATTTTTAATTCCAGCATAAATGTTCTAATTAATGAATAACAGTATGAGGCTTCTATCCTTATTTCCCGATGCTGAGCAAAATCTAGCACATTAAATTACATGGCCTGTTTACAAACTACAGCCGTTTGGTTGCTCTAACAACTGAGGCTAATGAGGCTCTTTTCTCACCTCTTTATCTTCTACAGATTTTCAGTTCAGATTAAGCTGGGTAAAATCAATTTAACTCCCATCTTCTAGTTAGGAACATAAGTGTATAAACGACCAGACTACATTAAGTCAACCAGGGAGAACAGCAATGCAAAAGCCCTAAGGAAGGAAAGAGCTTTTGTGCTATAAACCTCATCCCCAGGAAGAAGAGGATATGAGGTTGAGAGATCGCCAGAGCCAGCTGAGGTGGAGGCTTGTATACCATGATAGGTATTTCAGAGTTCCTCTGACTGTGACAGGAAGCCAATGGAAGGTTCTATGCAGAATGGGAGTGACAGGTCTTAATTTATATTTTAAAAAGATGAACAACCATGTTAACTGCTGCTGTTTTAAATAATTCCAACAGAATATGCATTTATAATTAAATGAACACATAAATAATTATGTCTGGCCACTCAGTCCTTTAAGGATAAAATCTCTATTTTTGTTTCTTAAGTAAGAATAAAATAACATTAAAACCAAATTTGTTTTCCTCAAAACATCCATAGATTCACAATTAAATTAGCAAAGCACTTTTTACTGTGTTTTTTTTATGCATAACAACATGAATACAAAGAAACAATGATTAAATACACCAGTGCATTTAATTCTAACCATTTTGTTGATACTTATGTTTCACTTTTACAATCAAAGTTAGATATGGTTTCCTTTCAAACACCTGAATCAGCACTTGACTTATGCCATTATGCCTAGGTAGTATTTTCAAATTGAGCAAAGATACCATTAAGTATTAGACAACAAACTATGAGAGGGTTATTTTGAAATTTAATGTCAATAATTATGGTTAGCTTTATGCAATTCTTCACCTATGATTTATAGGCAATTATTTCATAACCCATCTGAGTAGGTGGTTGTGAACATTAAGGGCAAAGAAGGGTACCTGGGTGTTTCAGTTGGTTAAGCCTCTGACTTCAGCTCAGGTCACGATCTCGCAGTTCTTGAGTTCAAGCCCCACATCAGGCTCTGTGCTGACAGTGCAGAGCCTGGAGCCTGTTTCAGATTCTATGTCTTGCTCTCTCTCTGCCCCTCCCCCTGCTCATGCTCTGTTTCTCTCTCTGTGTCTCTCTTAAAAATAGACACTAAAAAAAATTTAAAGAAAAAAAAGTTATATTTCCAGTTCCAGATACTGCTTGTAGTATTGGCATATGATTTGAAGACAAAGAAATTTCTAGGTTTCTCATGATTTACTTGGGATCATTAATATATTGTTGTTAAGAATGTTTATAGGAAAAAACATTACAAAACCATACTAAACCATGAGATTACTATAATGATATTTCTCAAAAACATGCTTATTGAATATAAAAACATGAAACCAACAGCAGGCAATTCTATATTAAGTGCTCTACAAGCAAAGGAAAAAAATGACTAATATATTATTTGTTATAAATGGGAAGAAAATAAAATCACATTAGTACACAAACTAGTGTAAAAAGGAAAGTGTCTGACCAAAGTTTGAGTGTTCCACTTTCTCTACATCCTCACCAACATCTGTTGTTTCCTGTGTTAATTTTAGCCATTCTGATGGGCATGAAATGACATCTCATTGCAGTTTTGGTTTGTATTTCCCTCATGATGAGTGATGTTGAGCATCTTTTCATATCTGTTAGCACTCCATAAAACAGTATGGAGTTTCCTCAAAAAGTTAAAAATAGAACTACCCTACAGTCCAGCAATTCCATTAGTAGGTATTTACCCAAAGGGCACAAAAATACTGATTCAAAGAGACACAAGCACCCTGATATTAATAGCAGCATTATCAATGATAGCCAAATTATGGAAAGAGCCCAAATGTCCACTGACTGGTGAATGGATAAAGAAGATGTAGTACATATACAATAGAACATTACTCAGCCATAAAAAGAATGAGATATTGCCATTTGCAGTGATGTGTATGGAGCTAAAGTGTATTATGCTAAGTAAAATAAGACAGGCGGAGAAAGACAAATACCTTATTATTTCATTCATTTGTGGAATTTAGTAAACCAAACAGATGAACATGGCAGGGGGTAGTGAAAGGCAAACCATGAAACAAACTCTTAACTACAGAGAACACCTGAGGGTTGCTGGAGCAGAGATGGACAAGGGTTTGAGTAAATGGGTGATGGGTATTAAGGAGGGAATTTGTGATGAACACTGGGTGTTGTATGTAAGTGATGAATCACTAAATTCTATACCTGAAATTAACTAAATTTTAAATAAAAACTTAAAACAAAACAAAACAAAAAACAAAAAAACAAAGGCAAAAAAGCAAAGTGCCTGCATATATTTTTTTTAATTTGAAGTGTTACAACTGAAACTACCTTACATAGTCATAAACTATTGTTTTGTTACTTTTATATAGTGTAAGAGTTGGAGGACTTTTACTCTAAAGCATGAGTTAGTAAATTTGTAGGTTTGGGGGCCAGATGGTCAGAGACCACTACTCCGTCTATGACTGTACTGTGAAAGCAGCCATGAGCAACATGTAAGTGAACCACATAGCTTATTCCAATAAAATGTTGTCTACAAAATGAGACAAAAGGCCAGCCATAGTTTGCCTACTCCTGATCTATTAGAATGTCAAAATGGATAAGTAATTTACAAAATTTGATTACAACGCTTTTAAGAATCTGAAAAACAACAACACAGTTCAAGCTATTAGGACAAATAAGACTCTATAAATGTATCTATATATAAATATAATTGTCAATTTGGCAATCACCGCAGATTAAGATGTCAATGTCTGGGCACCTGGGTGGTTCAGTTGGTTAAGTATCTGACTTTGACTCAGGTCATGACCTCACAGTTCGTGGATTCAAGCCTTGCTTTGAGCTCTGTGCTGACAGCTCAGAACCTGAAGCCTGCTTTGGATTCTCTGTCTCCCTTGCTCTTTCTGCCCCTCCCCAGCTCATGCTCTATCTCTGCCCCTCAAAAATAAATAAACATTAAAAAAATTAGATAAGAAAATTAAAAAAAATAAACATGTATTTGCTTAAAAAATGATGTTAATGTCAATATTGTTTTGCCAAATAAAAAGGTCAGGGAAGTCTTTTATTTATTTTATTTATTTTTTATTTGTTTATTCACTTGTTTCTTTTCTTGCACCTGACTAGTCATCAAAGTTGTCAAAATTATTCTATGAGTAAAAATTTTGAGGATTTCTATCCTGAATTAAAATTGTATAAATAGTTACTTGGGAAAACACACACACACACACACACACACACACACACACACACTTATGCACATATACTTCAACTAAATTGAATATATCTATTTTACCATCGATTTTTCAATTCTTCAAAACTTGCTGCCATATATGTAGCTATATTTAGCAATGAATTAAGATGGCTTCTTAACAAAAAAATTAGAATTTCTATTACAAACCCAGATTTTGGTTTAGGTTTTCTAAATTAATTACTTTTCTGTCTTCCTAAAGTTTTTGAAGGAAAATAGTCCATGTAAAATTATAAGTATCATAAATATCAGCACCAGATGATTTTTGTAAATTCTGGTCTGTGTCTCCACTTCCCTCCAGTACATGTGGTAAGGAAGCTAGGTAAGACATTCTAGGTGGAGTCTGAGCTCATAAGCCTTTGGATCTAAATGGACAATGCCCAGAAAGGAAAACTTCCAAACATTGTTTATTTGCCAAATATTGTTTCCAGGAGTTTTATTTTCACAGGTAATATAAAATGAGGTAGAGGATTCACAAATTACAAAAACATGACCTCTGTGTTTAAGGAGTTTATAATTTTATAGAAAAATCAGGGCAATGAATAGAATTGCTGGGTTTCAGATTCAGATTCAACAGAAAGAGGGCTAAGCATTTTCACATGGATTGTTCCAATTAGCCAGGATTCTTAATATCAAATGCCTGACAATGTCAGGTGATACCACATGAGAATGATGCTGGCTGAATAGCTATAGTAATAGAAGGTACAGCCTATGCTTCTCTAAAGGGAGTTACTCAGCTCCAGCCTTGTGTTTCCATGTATTCCTATAACTCAACTGAAGCCAGATAATCATGATTTTCTATCCAAAAATGAATATGGTGCAGGCCAAGCAAAATATATCTGAGAGCTGGAGTAAATTTTCGGTAATAGATTCATCAATGGTGTTGACATATCAATTTTGTATAATCATTTTCTCACATTTAACATAACTATGCATCATAGATATTGGGACATATTCTTAAATTTATTCAACTATATGATAGAGAAAGAGTTCTCATGATAACAAATACAGGGTGAAACCTGACTAATGAGGCCCTTCAGGGGACACTAAAGATACTACATTAAATGTACCCACAATTGATGCATACAGAATCGTGGACAAAGGAATTGCCAGGGAAGCAATCCTAATTTTCTCATATGCTTTATTAAGTGCACATAATGTGTATGTCGACTTATTTATACTTGAAGTTAGAAGCCAGTGTTATATATTCATATGCTGTCTGCCTAAGCTTGATTCCAGTCTAATGGGTCTCCCAAATATAAGGCTCCTCTTTGTTTTCTGGTATGACTTTCCATAGCCTAGTTGGGATCGTCCTATGACCAATCAGAGCATTTTCTGTTAATTTTGAACTTGGATATTAAACAGCCTATAGGTAAATTCTATCTGAGTAGATGTTGTGAGATGTGAAGTTACAAACTTCTCCAGGACAATGTTTCTTACTATACGAGAGGAGCCAGTCTGCAAAGAGAAAAAACTTTAAATGATCCAGAGTGAGAAGTATAGGCAAAATATATAGGAAGTGCTGGCATTATTCAGCTTCCTGAGACCCAGTTAAATCTCTTTTTCTTAAACTTTGATTGATGTACTCTGGTTTTAATTGTCAATATACTCCTTTCACTTCTATGTTTGTCTAAAATATTCAGAACTGGATTTTTCTCACTTATTATCAACAGAGTCTTGTCAAACACTATATACACACTTTTTTTTTCCTGCCATATAAAGACATATATTTATTTCAATGTATCCAAAAAAAGTGACTTTAATGGAAAGGTTTGAAGACATGAAAATTCAAACTAACTTGATTATTTTCTGCTAAGTCTTTAATCGGGCTCCAGTGACAATAAAATGCTAAACTTGGTAGACATAGGGTGGTTACATGAAGAAATGTGGGGAGAAAGACTGAGAGGAAAGGGAAAACATTACTATGGAACTCTCATAGATCCAGGTCCTATACTGGATCTATATATACTGAGTGTCTTCAGTAGAGTGTGGGTCTTTGCTGCCTAGAATCTTCTGAAAAGAGGGTGGTCTTTATTCTCCTCAGGAACATTAAGGAAAGCACCATCTAAGTCTTCCTCTACCATTTCCCTTAGAGGCAAAAGAGAACCAACCACAATGGTTTGAAAAGAGGTTGTTTTGTCAGTTTCCAACAAACACTGAGATCTACAGGAGCCTAAGTGAGTTGATTGCATATGACAATATATACATTTTATTATTGGGAACAGCACTCATTATTTTGTGGTTCTATCTGTCAACATAGAAAATAGAAAGAGTTAGGCTAGTTCAAAGATTACAAAAGGAGATAGATTCTACAAATATTAAAAGGATAAGTAAATATTGCAAAAAACATTATACCAGTAAATGAACAAATTAAATGAAATGGGAAAATTTCATGCCAATAATGGTCAAAAAGAAATCCATTACCAGGACAACACTAATTTTATTAAAGCAGAAATTAGCAAATGAAACTTTACATATGGTCTAGGCACTTTCCAATTGGCTACTTTTGCATTGGGTCCCAGGGTGAATGAGTCTGAATGCAAACCCGTTAAGAGAGGAATCTCCATCCCCTACAGCCCTGTGTCCTGGACATAAGTCTTGTTGGCGTTTGAACTATGCGTTTGAAAGCTCATCTTTCTGGTGCAAAGCCTAAGAGATGGGGTGCCTGATGTGGGGCCCAAACCCACTTTCTTCAGAGAGAAGCTTCATATTTGTGACATCCCTCCCAACGGTGTGCCACTGCACCAGGGATTGGGTTTTTAGTGAGACCTTGTTTCTGTCTCTCCTACCCTTTTCATTCGTTTAGTCCTTTGTTGTGGAGATGCTGTTCAGCTTGTTTTCACATCTTTTTCATGGGTAATTTTTCCATCTGCAGTTGTAGATTTGTTGCATCAGTGGGAGGAGATGATTTCAAGATCTTTTTTTTTAAATGTTTATTTATTTTTGAGAGAGAGAGAGAAAGAGTACAAGTGAGGGAGGGGCAGAGAGTGAGGGAGACACAGAATCTGAAGCAGGCTCCAGGCTCTGAGCTGTCAGCACAGAGCCTAATGTGTGGCTCAAAGTCATGAATTTCGAGATCATGACCTGAGCCAAAGTTGGACTCAACTGACTGAGCCACTCAGGTGTCCCTCAAGATCTTTCTATACCTTGCTTCCTTGGCTTCTGACAGTAATCACCGAGTATTTATCCACTGCCTACAATCTGCCAAGAACAGTTCTAGGTGTTCAAAGATTATTTGTTGCAACTCTATGTTAATGGATTTTGTGAATCTGAAATGACAGTCTTGTTTATATTCTATGCGTATTCTTGTAGCCCCAATAATTTGTGGCAGATTTTATTTTATGTGAAATTATACTGTAGCTCTTCTATACTTCACCATGCAGCATGTGTTCTAGGCACTAAATATATATGTACTATATGGAATTGAGGACTCTTGAAGTGAAGAGTCACAGCTTTTTCAAGGTCCCAAATTAGTGCAAAACCCCTCGCATTGAGGTGAGACCTGCAGGTTTGCACACAGCTGCAGGGTACGTTTGAGGTATTCACTAGAGAGAAAACTCACAGAGGAGAAAACTAATACTGGCCAAATGCCTGCTGTTTTATACTGAACTTTTAAGGAAAAGTTGCATGACACCCTCTCTTTATCACTGTTGCCTTTTGAAATTAAAAAAAAATAATAATTAACTATCCTAGTTTCAGTAAAAGGTCATAGAAAGGTCATGGGATAAAAAGCTGGGATAAGATCACAGAGGATTTTTCTTTAAAGAGCTCTAAGCCTATTACATAGATGATCTAATGAATCCCTGCAATGGCTATATGAAATAGATATGGGGTGAGTATTGTTATTCTTTTAGTGCTTTGCAGGGGAAATATAAAAATCATCAAATAGCATTTTCAAGCCCCTCACTCAAAGAGCTTCAGTGTTGTATTTGTCTTCTTAGCTTTGGAATGCTCCCCCAGATGTCAGAAAAGATGAACCATAATCTCTCAGGGGCATGTTTGATGTGATTCACGTAGGGCAAAATGGATTGCAGAAATTTATAACCTCTTTGGAGGAGAAAATAGAAGCTATATTCAACAAGAGATGGAGGAAAGTGAATGCTATTGAGCAATAATCACTAGCAAGCTGAGAGAACTGCAAAGGCTTTAACTCAGACTTCTGAACAGAATAATTTTTGATCATACACAAGGTAAAAATAATTCTTAAGAGCTATAGAGAAACTTGAGAGAAGCATCTAAGATCTTGAAATATAAAGATATAGAAACTCCCCCAAGGGGGGAAAAACTGTGCCCTTAAACCACATTAGTGGAGCAGATAGTTCCTGGATTTTTAAATTTTAACAAAGGAATATCTTCCATGTGAGGAAAAGGATATCAATTTTTATGTGAATATAAGACAGAAAGAGAAATCAGAGCCCAGTGATTGCCACTTCTAGTGGACTACGTAACTGAAATGGAGTTTCTGGTCTGGTTTCAAAATGAAATCTACCTAAGAAGGGATGTTACATTGTCTTCTTTTTAATATCCACTTTTATATCTTAAAGACACCACATGCACAAGTGCACACATATACAGATTCATATTACTGTATTGAATATATTGAGCAACTTCTATGTGCTAGTCGTGTATTTGCCATTGTTATGTGTATTTTGTTATTCTAGTCCCATACTAACACAGAAGCTCATTTTAACCATTTTCAATTTTTATAAAACCACTTAATGAGGCTGAATTACCTATAATTTGGATATTACTGATGTAAACAACATGTTGTCATTTATTCAACACTGTATTTCCAGATAATTTAGATTTATAAACATCCCTATGTAGTATCCACACTTCCATCTTTTTTTTCCAGTTGAATAGCTTTTTCTTCTTATTATTTGTCATAGTCATTTCTCCTCTTTCCTTAAATGCAATTGTGAAGAATCTGTGCTATTTTCATTCTGGTGACTATTTATATCTAAAGGGGTGTCATTTATTTTCCTGGATCTGCCAATACTAGCACTAATTGTAGGGGAACACAAGAAAAGTGGGACTATAGTTTACTGGTCAATATGAAATTCATGTTCTCTCTTTCCTGTGAAGCCTCTATGATGGGAGTAAGGTTCATTTCAGGGCTAATGGAAAATTTTGCCTCCCATATTAGAGGTACTTAGCCCTGCATTTATGCCTAAAAATACGTGTAGGTCAATTGTTTCTTCTACTGATCAAGAACATTTGCTATAGAGATAATTTTTAATTGTTTTTTCTCCTCCAGCTATCCTATCCACACAAGACTTTGTGAGTGAATACTTGAATAGTTACATGAATGAAAATACTAGTCCCATTTCCTGCCAATGGAAAGAAATGACCCTGGATAATTTGCAATTGTACTAAATACTCAACCTGCTGGTTCTAAGTAGATATTTTGGTTTGGGTTTTTAATCCTCTGGATGTTTATCCTAAAGCTGTATATCTCTGCCTGTGGCCAGAATTCTACCCCAACATGTGTCCACTTTCAAATTCATCTCTCAGACAGATTTGTTCTTTTATTTGTTCATTCAGTAGATATTTATGGAACATGCACCACTTTAAAGACCCTATATGCAGCACTGGATGTTCCATAGCAATGCAAAATGTTCACCTTTTACTGCAAATCGACTTCTTTTTATTTTCTGGGGCTATGGCTTATAAAAGCTTTCTCTTTCAATGTAAGATAGAGTTTTTGATACTTTTTCAATGTCCTGATTTCTAAAGATTGCTTTTAGTGTAGAGATAGAATGAAGGTGTCTATTCTGCACCATGATTCATGTATTATCTCCATCATAGATCATAAACAAACCAGAATTTTAATTTGAAAGGGAAATAATATTTAAGTAGTTGAGTAATTTCAAGATGCTTTGGAAATTCATTTTAATTAGTGGATTTACCTGACTTCAGTGAGGTTAGCACATACAGTCACTCACCCTTACATTCACAGTGACACTTATGTCCCCTAACCCATGATAAATCTTACATTACTACTTATGAAATAAATGTTTTCAAATGAATAGTTTAAAAGCTAAGTTTGAAGTTGTAATAGTGAGAATATTCATCTTCCTTGTTATATAAATTCAATATTATCTTATATATTGCTTGTATAGACATAAATTATGTCAACATGTATTTTAGTATGAATCACATAACCTCTAGATTATCTCAAATAGATATTTCAAAGATTCAATTTGTAGTAGTTATCAAATAAGTTAAATATACCAGGAGTAGGGATAATTCTTATCTTGATGCTCACGAAAGCAAAGTGCTAGATTTTCAATCTAACCTGAAATTAAAATGCTTATGTTTAAAAAAAAATGGATTCTGAATACATAGAAAATCAAGTAGAAAGAAACTTCTAAAGAAGGAAGGAAAAGAAAAGAAAAGAAAAGAAAAGAAAAGAAAAGAAAAGAAAAGAAAAAAAAAAGAGAAGGGCACCTGGGTAACTCAGTCTGTTACACATCTGACTCTTGATTGTGGCTCAGGTTATAATCTCAGAGTTTGTGAGACTGAGCCCTGTGTTGGGCTCTGAGCTGTGCTGACAGCAGTGCTAAGTGTACTTGGGATCCTCTCTCTCCCCATCTCTCCCAGCCCCTCCCCTGCTCCTGTGAACACGTGCACTCTTTCACTTCTCTCAATATAAATAGACTTTCAAAAAAGGCAGGAAGGAAAGAAAATTTTCTTTCTAAATATTTTATACATAATAACTTACTCTATCTTCAATAAACTTCTACAAAGTAGATACTATTACTACTGCCTTTGAAAAGATGATAAAAGAAAGCAAAACAGATGAAAAGATGAGAAAAAAAATAGTGATATCATGTAATTCCCCATAGTATATAGTCAGAAAGTGATAGAACAATAATTTGAAGCCAGGCAAGCACATATCAAAGCTAAAACTCTTAACCACTACATGCTGCTGTCTCTACGAGGGAAAGAAAGTATAAGATACAGTGACATTATCAACATCCTTCAATTAGTAAGCATATTTTAAGTCATGTTTCAGCATTTTCCTCCTTATTGAAGTGATTTCCCCAGTGCAAGATACTTGGCTTTTGAGTCAGATAGACCTGATTTCTCTCCTCAAGCTGCCACTTAAAACTTTTAAAGCTGATTTAGCTTACTTGAACTGATCTAAACTTATTTAACCTGTGGCTCTTAAGTGCCAAGATAAGATGTTTCCAAATTTCTAACAATAATAATAAAAGCATATGTTCCCTTGAAACATATACATAAATTTTTATAACAGCTTTATTTGTAGTAGCCCCAAAGTAGAAACAACTCAAATATTCAACAAATAAACAAATTTACCTTTTGACTAATAAATCTATCAATTAGAGAGAAGTGTATTAAAATTGTCCACTACATTGTCTATATGCTTTATAAGCTAAATTCTTATTTCAGTAGAGACTTAAAATTACTACATATTTCTTATAATTAAACTTTTATCAGTATGTGAATAAGACGTTATTTTTGTAAATAGAATATAATTAGATTTTTAAACTTTTGGACATAGCCTCTGTCTCTTAACTGCAGTGTTTAACCACTTATTCTGATAGCTGATCTACTAGAAGTTTCTTTTCACAATATTTCATTCATATTTTTTAAATGTCTGATTTTTTCTATGTTTACCTTCATCTATCATCTGCTTTTGAGAGTGATGATGTTGTCATATTATTTTTTTCTCCCTCATCTTAGTTGCTTATCTCTAATAACTTGAAGATGTAAACTAAAAGGCACTTAGTCTAATTGTCATTTTTTAAATTATTTTTAAGGTTTATTCATTTTTAACACAGAGAGAAAGACAGAGTGTGAGCCAGGGAGGACAGAAAGAGACACACACACATAGAATCTGATGCAGGCTCCAGGCTCTGAGCTGTCAACACAGAGCCCAACACGGGGCTCGCACTCACAAACTGTGAGATCAGGACCTGAGCCAAAGTTGGACACCCAACTGACTGAGCCACCAGGCACCCCTAATTGTCATTTTTAAAGTCATCATCTTGAGGCACCCAGGTGTTGGTTGAGCATCAAACTCCTGGTTCTGGCTCAGATGATGATCTCACAGTTTGTAAGTTCGAGCCCTGCCTCTGATGGTAGTGCAGAGCATGCTTGGGATTCTCTCTCCCTCTCTCTCTCTTTCTCTCTCTCTCAAAATAAATAAATCAACTCAAAAAAAAAAAAAGTGATTTTCTCTACCCCTTACCAACTGTCTGTAGTGCCATTTAGATTTTTCTCATTTTCTTGCTATTTGCATTGTCTCTACAATGTGCACCTTTTAAAAAAGCATCTGTGAGATTCACTGGGCTCCATACCTGAAGATATATATTTGTTCCATTAATCAAATTGTGTTGACTCTAATACTGCATTTTGTTCATTACTGTAGCTTTGCAAAGTCTTGAAAGGAGATAATGTGTCTTCCAACTTTGTTCTTATTAAAAGTGATTTAGACTGTTTCAGATACATTGTATTTCCATACAAATTTTAGAATGAGCTAATAAATTTCAACAGAATCCTGCTGGAAGTTTTATTGAAACTGAATTAAAACTGTAGGTCAATTTGGGAAGAATTGGACATGTTGAACATATCAAGTCTTCTGATTCTTAAGCACAGTATATCCCTCCTTTAATTTCTCTCAGTAGTGTTTTCCAGCTTTTAGTGTACAGTTCTTTCATCTACTTTGTCAGATTTACCTTTAAATATTTCATATTTGTTGATACTATAGTAACTAGTATTTTTTTAATTTTTTTTCTTTCCAATTGTTGGAATCATTGCTAGGATACAGAAACACAATTGCTTTTTATAGTTGATCTTGCAGCCTGAAACCTTGATAAAGTCTAGTAGCTAATTTGTAGATTTCATAGAATTTCCAACATAGATGGTCATGTTTCATTTATTTTTGCCTTATTTCTTTCTTATGTCTTTTTTCTTCTTAATTTTTATCTGTGTGTATCTATCAATCATCAATCTATCTATTTATTAATCATCATCTATCATTCTACCATCTACCATCTATTTATTGCATTGGCTAGAAACTCTTGTATATTATTGAATAAAGCTGTTATTAATAATCCTCCTTGCCTTGTTTCTTATCTTAGGGGAAAGCATTCAGACTTTCACTTTGAATTCCTGGGATAAGCCCAAATTGACAATGATTTTTGACCATTTTCATATATTGTTGCATTTAATTTGCTACATATTAGAACTTTTTTCTCAATGTTGATGAGGAATATTGTTCTGTAGTATTCTTTATTTGTAGTGTCTGTGTCTGGTGTTTATAACAGGATAATTATGGCCTCATAAGATTAGTTACATATTTCCTCCTCATCAATTTTCTGGAGGCGATTTTATAAAATTGGTAATTTTTCCTTAAACATTTGGTATAATTCATCAGCAAAGTCATCTGAGTATGGAATTTTCTTTGTGAAAATATTTTAACTGAAACTTTAGTTTATTTTCTAGAGACAGAGCTATTTTGGTTTGTTATATACACTTGTTTCTTGCTTCCTTGCTAAGAGAACCCTGATTTCAATTGGATATGAAAACATACCCAGCCAAACCTATTTGACTTCCCAGCCCCGCTTCAGTTAAGAATGAACCATGTGACACATTTATGGCCAATGAAATGTAAGAAGTCCGCAAGGCATTTTAGAGGAAGGGTTTTCTTTCATAATACAAATTCTACTCCTCCACTTTCTCCATTTGAATTTTCCAAAGACAAAAGCTAAGTTATGTGTTTGATAGAACAAAAAGACAGAAGGAATCTAAGTCTTTGATGATACACTCGATCAGCAAGTATAATATCTTTGGGGTGGCTAAACTTTATATTTGTTATGAGTTTAATAACCTTGTAATTTAAAGCCATGGATGAAAAATCCTACTTTATTTTATCTGAATTTTTACTTAATGATATATTGGCTACATATAAATACCTATATCTAATACTTTAATTGAACTAATTCTATAAGATTTTACTCTTCATTTTAAGTATTAATTTTTCTTTGTTTTTATACCAGTTGCATATTTACTAGAGTTTCATTTCAAACTAGTAGTTTGATCTTTTCTATACTATCACATAATAATTTCAGTATTTTGTCAGTCTCTTTGCATGTGGTCTGGCCATTTATTTTATTCTCAAAATTTTAAAACAAATATATAAATATCCAAAATACTTAGCATTCTCTGAGATGGTTAACAAGTGCTCAGGATCACATAAAAATCTCAGAATCATAATATATTATTTAAAGCTATCACCATTTTTAACATAATAATACTGGTTTTCACAGACTTGAGTATTTCTTGTTTATACTCATTGCAGAAAATTTCAATGTGAATTTGAGGAAACTTACTGGTATTGCATATAAATATAGATGTTCACTGAGATATACAGTTAGGAATTGTTACACAATTCTGTTAAAATTTTCAAACCATAGATTTAATTTGCATAAATACATACTATACTATAGTATATAAGAAGAATGGGAAATTATGTAGTGTTTAAAACAATGTTGTAAATCTATGTTCATTACAAAAACATACATCTACAAAAATCAGTAAATGGAAAATCAAGTCACAAATGGTATGTTACATATAATTAAACTATTTTTTTAATTAATTTATTTATTTTGAGAGAGAGATAGAGGGAGAGGCAGAGAGAGAGGGGGAGAGAGAGAGAGTCCCAAGCAGGCTCTGAGCTGTCAGCACAGAGCCCCATGCAAGGCTCAAACCCACAAACTGCTAAATCATGACCTGAGCTAAAATCAAGAGTGCAATGCTTAACCAACTGAAAGCCCAAGGTGCCCACCATATAATTAAACTGTTAAAAACAGATAATACACTTGATCTTAGCCAAAAAGCCAAGTGAGATATATATATATATATATATATATAATTAAATTCTTAATAAAAATATGATATAAATGTATGCTAATTAAAGTTACACAAAGTTATATCATATTATATATTTTATTATGTTCTTTTGATTAAGTTATATTAAAACAGAACACAAAAGTATCTGGAAGGAATTTTACCAAATTTTTAAGTGGCGTATCTTTTGGTTATTTTTTAATTCTTTAGATTTTCAGTACTATCTGCATATATGTTTTAAATATATTACTCATTAATCATGCAGACAATGAGGTTAAAATATTCCAATGTGGCTTAATGTTTGTTTATCACCAAGAAGATCAAGTCTAAAGTGTGTCCATGCACTATGTTGCTGATTTAAAATGAAGTAAAAGACTTGAGGCACCTGGGTGGCTCAGTCAGTTGAACATCTGACTTCGGCTCAGGTCATGATCTTGCAGTTTGTGAGTTCAAGCGTTCAAGTCCCGCGTTGGGCTCTGTGCTGACAGCTCAGAGCCTGGAGCCTGTTTCAGATCCTGTAGCTCCCTCTCTCTCTGCCCCTCCCCTGCTCTCCCTATCTCTCTCAATAAATAAATAAACATTAAAATAATAAAAGTAAAAATAAATAAATAAAATGAAGCCAAAGAGTACTGGAGTTGAGCATGTAAGTATCTAATCAGCATGGATTTTAGAGGACTAAATGTCTATGGGGGCATATAAGACCATTTGTTTAGATGTAATTGGCTTCCAGAAGGTATAGAAAGAAGTAGAGAGAGGATGAGGTAGAGGAGGAAGACCAAACTGGTCCAATGGAAGAACAATAGGGGTAACTGGTAGCCAGAGAAGGAATGAGAGACATGGTTGGCTTTTGATCAAACTTAACATTTTTCTTGAGTTTCACTATAAAGATATTTTCATTCCGATTCATTCAGAGACTTTCTAAATGACAGTCACTAACCTAGGCTTCTCTGCCTTGTCTCTCATTGCCTGCCCAACAAACCTTGCCACATTGATTCCTCATAATCTTATTCATCCCTTGCCTTATTGCCTTCAACCATACTGTAACCTCTCTGAAACCTCTTTAACTGCTTTCCAGCTTCCAAAGTTACATTTCTACTGTGAAGACTTTCCTATCACCCTGATGATGAATCACTATTTTTCTTTTTTGGTACCCCAGCAGAATTTTACAGAGTTCCTTGCTATAGAAATTGTATATTAAATCATGCTATTGTGTAGGGAAAATATGGCACTTGTTGAGAGCCTACAATTGTGCCAGACAGACAGTAAACATTTTAAATAAATAATTTCATTTAAATTAGTGGTAATTATGCGCATGTGGAGTAATGCATTATGTCAATTTTGTAGATAATAAAATGAGGCTTATAGTTGAATAAACCTGCTCAAAACCACAGAGCTGATTAATGGTAAACAAGCATTTAATATCAGGTGCATTTGCCACCAAAGCCTATAATTTACTCTCCTTAGTTACATACCTACTTCCTCTGATTGAATATACATCTTTCCAGAGTAGAGGTTTGGCCTTAGTCATCTTAATGAGAAGCACTTGACTTAAGACCTTGAATATTGTAGTTGCCCTATTTTTTTTTTAAAGAGTAAATGATTTACTCCCTACAATAACTTTAAATTTTTGTTTTGTTTCTCTGGACACTTTAACACCAAATGATAAGTTATTTGGTTGTATAAGTAAACACAAATAATAAATAAATATCATATCAACTATAGTTAAATTTTGAAACAAAAACGGTTTTATTGGCATTGTGTCAATGAATGTAGGTGAACATGGAGCATGAATAAATTGTGTGAAGAGAGAAACAAATCAGGTTTTAAAGATATGTTATTTATTTGGAAATTACACATTTCTTGTTTTAAAATAGTAAAGTTTATTAAGACAAAGATTACTAGCTGGAGTAGCTATATTTATATCAGACAAACTAGACTTTAAATAAAAGGCTGTAACAAGAGATGAAGAAGGGCATTATATAATAATTACAGGGTCTATCCATCGGGAAGAGCTAACAATTATAAATGTCTATGCGCCGAATATGGGAGCCCCCAAATATATAAAACAATTACTCACAAACATAAGCAACCTTATTGATAAGAATATAGTAATAGCAGGGACCTTAACACTCCACTTACAGAAATGGATAGATCATCTAGACACACGGTAAATAAAGAAACAAGGGCCCTGAATGATACATTGGATCAGATGGACTTGACAGATCTATTTAGAACTCTGCATCCCAAAGCAACAGTACATACTGTCTTCTCGAGTGCACATGGAACATTCTCCAAGATAGATCATATACTGGGTCACAAAATGCCCTTCATAAGTATACAAGAATTGAAATCATACCATGCATTCTTTCAGACCACAATGCTATGAAGCTTGAAATGAACCACAGGAAAAAGTCTGGAAAACCTCCAAAAGCAAGGAGGTTAAAGAACACCCTACTAAAGAATGAGTGGGTCAACCAGGCAATTAAAGAAGAAATTAAAAAATATATGGAAACAAATGAAAATGAAAATACAACAATCCAAACGCTTTGGGATGCAGCGAAGGCAGTCCTGAGAGGAAAATACATTGCAACCCAGGCCTATCTCAAGAAACAAGAAAAATCCCAAATACAAAATCTAACAGCACACCCAAAGGAAATAGAAGCAGAACAGCAAAGACAGCCTAAACCCAGCAGAAGAAGAGAAATAATAAAGATCAGAGCAGAAATAAACAATATAGAATCTAAAAAAAACTGTAGAACAGATCAACGAAACCAAGAGTTGGTGTTTTGAAAAAATAAACAAATTTGACAAACCTCTAGCCAGGCTTCCCAAAAAGAAAAGGGAGATGACCCAAATAGATAAAATCATGAATGAAAATGGAATTATTACAACCAATCCCTCAGAGATACAAACAATTATCAGGGAATACTATGAAAAATTATATGCCAACAAACTGGACAACCTGGAAGAAATGGACAAATTCCTAAACACCCACACACTTCCAAAACTCAATCAGGAGGAAATAGAAAGCTTGAACAGACTCATAACCAGCGAAGAAATTGAATCGGTTATCAAAAATCTCCCAACAAGTAAGAGTCCAGGACCAGATGCCTTCCCAGGGGAATTCTACCAGACGTTTAAAGCAGAGATAATACCTATCCTTCTCAAGCTAGTCCAAAAAATAGAAAGGGAAGGAAAACTTCCAGCCTCATTCTATGAAGCCAGTATTACTTTGATTCCTAAACCAGACAGAGACCGAGTAAAAAAAGAGAACTACAGGCCATTATCCCTGATGAATATGGATGCAAAAATTCTCAAAAAGATACTAGCAAATCAAATTCAACAGCATATAAAAAGAATTATTCACCATGATCAAGTGGGATTCATTCCTGGGATACAAGGCTGGTTCAACATTCACAAATCAATCAATGTGATACATCACATTAATAAAAGAAAAGATAAGAACCATATGACCCTGTCAATTGATGCAGAAAAGGCCTTTGACAAAATTCAGCAATGTTTCTTAATAAAAACCCTCGAGAAAGTCGGGATAGAAGGAGCATACTTAAACATCATAAAAGCCATTTATGAAAAGCCCACAGCTAACATCATCCTCAACGGGGAAAAACTGAGAGCTTTTTCCCTGAGATCAGGAACATGACAGGGATGTCCACTCTCCCCGTTAACATAGTGTTGGAAGTTCTAGCATCAGCAATCAGACAACAAAAGGAAATCAAAAGCATCAAAATTGGCAAGGATGAAGTCAAGCTTTCACTTTTTGCAGATGACATAATGCTATACATGGAAAATCCAATAGACTCCACCAAAAGTCTGCTAGAACTGGTACATGAATTCAGCAAAGTTGCAGGATACAAAGTCAAAATACAGAAATCAGTTGCATTCTTATACACTAATAATGAAGCCACAGAAAGACAAATAAAAAAACTGATCCCATTCACAATTGCACCAAGAACCATAAAATACCTAGGAATAAATCTAACCAAAGATGTAAAAGATATGTATGCTGAAACTATAGAAAGCTTATGAAGGAAATTGAAGAAGATATAAAGAAATGGAAAAACATTCCGTGCTCATGGATTGGAAGAATAAATATTGTCAAAATGTCAATACTACCCAAAGCTATCTACACATTCAATGCAATCCCAATCAAAATTGCACTAGCATTCTTCTCGAAAATAGAACAAGCAATCCTAAAATTCATATGGAACCACAAAAGGCCCCGAATAACCAAAGTAATTTTGAAGAAGAAGACCAAAGAAGTAAGCATCACAATCCCAGACATTAGCCTCTACTACAAAGCTGTAATCATCAAGACAACATGGTATTGGCACAAAAACAGACACATAGAGCAATGGAATAGAATAGAAACCCCAGAACTAGACCCACAAACGTATGGCCAACTAATCTTTGACAAAGCAGGAAAGAACATCCAATGGAAAAAAGACAGTCTCTTTAACAAATGGTGCTGGGAGAACTGGACAGCAACATGCAGAAGGTTGAAACTAGACCACTTTTTCACACCATTCACAAAAATAAACTCAAAATGGAGAAAAGGACCTGAATGTGAGACAGGAAACCATCAAAACCCTAGAGGAGAAAGCAGGAAAAGACCTCTCTGACCTCAGCCGTAGCAATCTTGTACTCGACACATCCCCAAAGGCAAGGGAATTAAAAGCAAAAATGAATTACTGGGACCTTATGAAGATAAAAAGCTTCTGCACAGCAAAGGAAACAACCAACAAAACTAAAAGGCAACCAACGGAATGGGAAAAGATATTTGCAAATGACATATTGGACAAAGGGCTAGTATCCAAAATCTATAAAAAACTCAGCAAACTCCACACCCAGCAAACAAATAACCCAGTGAAGAAATGGGCAGAAAACATGAATAGACACTTCTCTAAAGAAGACATCCAGATAGCCAACAGGCACATGAAAAGATGCTCAACGTCGTTCCTCATCAGGGAAATACAAATCAAAACCACACTCAGATATCACCTCACACCAGTCAGAGTGGCCAAAATGAACAAATCAGGAGACTATAGATGCTGGAGAGGATGTGGAGAAACGGGAACCCTCTTGCACTGTTGGTGGGAATGCAAATTGGTGCAGCCACTCTGGAAAACAGTGTGGAGGTTCCTCAAAAAATTAAAAATAGACCTACCCTATGACCCAGCAATAGCACTGCTAGGAATTTATCCAAGGGATACAGGAGTACTGATGCATAGGGGCACTTGTACCCCAATGTTTATAGCAGCACTCTCAACAATAGCCAAATTAATGGAAAGAGCCTAAATGTCCATCAACTGATGACTGGATAAAGAAATTGTGGTTTATATACACAATGGAGTACTATGTGGCAATGAGAAAGAATGAAATATGGCCCTTTGTAGCAGCGTGGATGGAACTGGAGAGTGTGATGCTAAGTGAAATAAGCCATACAGAGAAAGACAGATACCATATGTTTTCACTCTTATGTGGATCCTGAGAAACGTAACAGAAACCCATGGGGGAGGGGAAGGAAAAAAAAAAAAAAGGAGGTTAGAGTGGGAGAGAGCCAAAGCATAAGAGACTCTTAAAAACCGAGAACAAACTGAAGGTTGACGGGGGGTGGGAGGGAAGGGTGGGTGGGGGATGGGTATTGAGAAGGGCACATTTTGGGATAAGCATGGGTGTTGTATGGAAACCTATTTGACAATAATTTTTATATATTGGGGAAAAAAACAAAGATTAGTTATCACCTGTTATGTTATATTTTCAAAAAAATAACCAAATCTCAAGTGTATTCTTAAACAGGTATAAAAATAGATCCAGTATAAGTTCATATTGCAGTATCTATCTGCTCTAAGACATATATTGAACACTATTGAAGTTTCTTTCTTTTATATATTTTTTAAGTGCTATATTTTATATGGTGCTTTAAACAGAAAAAAAAATACAAATGTCCTTTCCTAAAAGATAGTTTTGGAATCCTAATGATGTGCTTACAGTAGATTAAAACATCTTGACTAATGGAAAACAATATAAAACTTTCTTTATTTGATTATCCAGACATGATATGAAAACACTATACATAGAAACATAATGCCAAATTAATAATTGTTATAAAACCCTTAAACTCCATTTTTCTTCCCTTTCAACCTCAAGTGGGATATGATGCACACACGTAGAGGACAGAAAAGCAGCGAAGTGTAACGCTACAGTTTTCTAAAATGACTCATCTTAATTCTCTCCAATTTATTTTGACAAATCTAAGGACTCGTGCTTATATGAAAGAGAAAGGGATAGGAAAGAAAACAGACATATTAAAATGTTATATATAGGACACAGTGATCCCAGTTTAGAGCTCAGCAGTATTTACAGGAAGGTTTATTACCTGCATTTAATAATGAGAAAACTGAAGCATTAAAAATTATATGTAATTCATTTAAAAAGTTTTACCAGAGAAAATAAAAACTGAAAAACAATGAGTGAATAATTCTAATCTCCATTAAATCATATTATGTTTTAGAATGTACAAATTCACAAAGTTATATGTGGATGAAACTACATGAAATAGTAACCTCTCCAAAAAATAAAATTGTGACAGCAAAGGAGAATTAATATTTAAATTCACTATAAATAAAAAAAATGAAAGATTTTTCAATTATTTTTCCATACACTGAATTATTGTCCTAAAAATGTTTTTCTGTTGAAAAACACAGATGATTTATAATAATGCATGTCAATGGATTACCAGAAAATATAATAATCTTGAGGCAACATTGTTTTGTTATATATTCTAAAGCTACAATACTTTATTACATATTTAGAATGAAATGAGAAATTTATTCAAAGACAAGCAGCAGTTATAATTTTGTCAGGCTGACAGCGTATAATTGGTTAAAAGCATCCATAGATTAAGTAAATACTGGATTTTGGATAGAGGTGTCAAAACAGGCTTGCTTTATGAGACTTTTTTTGGGTATTGGTTATTTATTATTATGAATATCAGAGCTATCATGCATTTCGTTAAACTTCTGAAGGTTCTCCACTTCCCAACCATATAAACTTTGACAGTTTACTTATAGCAGACAGAAATCCATTGATCAAATCCTTCCTCGAGAAAGGTCTTTCTGAGCAACTGGGAGGAATCTGTCTAGTTGACAGCATCTTCTTTCCTCCTTTTGGTTTACCTCTGCTTTTGAGTTTTTGGTTTACCTCTGCTTTTGAGTTTTTGGTTTACCTCTGCTTTTGAGTTTAGATTACACTCTTCTAGGGGTGACCCTAGCCAGGGACCAGACAGGACTGAAGCATAAGCTCCTGGCCACTAAGGTGAGTATGACAGTCTTTTTATTAGCAGTCTTTGCTGCAAAGCTCTCCTTTGATCTAGCAGAGACTTTGCCAGATCTACTTCATGATTCAACAGCTTCCCCTAACCAACGTCACTTTCTCCCTTTTCTTTTTTTCAGGTATAATCCCTAATAAATCTTGTGTACTCTTAACTCCATTTCAGTATCTCCTTTCCAAAGGACAAAACTGTCACAGAATTTCAGAGAATAAGATAGAGTTCCAAGACTTGGTGACTCATCGGCCTGGCAATGAGGACACTATGTTAGGGATTATGTGAGGTGGAGGTTGTCCTGGGAACAAAGTGGTAGCTCAATTGCTAAAACTCTAGCAGGTGGTTATTGCAGGGAATGTCCCAAGAAAAGAAAAGACCTTGGTCTGTTCAATGATATAGGTATTGGAAAAATATGGGGATGCAAGTTTGAGAGGAAGAGGATAGGGAAGTTACATAAAAGGAAAATAGAATAGGTTGGCTTTGTAAAGTTGTATTGATGCTCTACCTAAGGACAATGAAAAGCTTAACAAACAACTATAAAGTAAGTGTGAAGTCCAGAGGCTTTCTTGTGTGGTTTACAAAAAGAGAAAAAAGCAGCTGAACACCAAACTTAGAATTTAGTAACCAAATGAGTAAATTTCAAACATGATGTAATGGTAATCTAAAGCACAACTGTAATGACAAAATCTGGGCCTGAGCAGTGGCCAAATGCCTGACTAACTGGTCAGGCATCTAGAAAAGAAAAGGTTGCAAGATAGAGACAAGGAGGTCTGTATAGAATCGTGTGGAAGAGCCTATGGGAGTGGATACGAAGTGTAAATATTTTAGTATTACATCTTAATGTCCTCAGGATAGTATACTCCACAGAGAAAGCACTAAAAAGCCAAACAGATAAAATGAAATGAGCCAGCCTTTGTTATCAGCCATTATAGAAGTGGGACAATACCCCCATGCAAGGAGTAGCTACAAAAAGGTCAGCAATTCATTTTAATAGGAAAAAACACCTGTTCTTAGTATATTTAATTGTCTTTCCAATTGGAAGATCTTCAAACATAGTTATCATTAGAGTACTTACAACATTTCACACATCATAATTTTCAATCAGGGGAACTCTTCATAGCCGAAGAAATGTGAGTGTAATCAACTGGTCCTATGACATGCTGCAGTACCCTAATGCAGCTGGCCTTATTGAATGCTGGCATGACCTTCTAATCGTGCAGTTGAAATGACATCTCAGAGATGGCACTCAGGATTTATGAAGTGTTATTTCTCAGGTCACAATGCATTTATGAAACCAGAGTTTTACATAGTGTTATATCCCCAAAAAGAAACATACATGGGACAAAGAACCAATGAGTAGAAATGTCCTACCTAGAATCATTTTCAGTGACTTGTGGGACAATTTCTGTTTCCTATCACAAGTCTTGGCTCTGTAGAGATGGAGTTTTTGGACCCAAACAGGAGCACACACTTGACAGGAAACCCAAAAAATTTCTCATTGAAACTACATGTTCCGGTTGCTGCCAGTTCATATGAATTTCCTATATCTAGACACCAACAGAGAAGAGGTATGACTATATTGGCAAAGCTAATTAACCATGGTCAACAGTAAAAAGTAGGGTTGACTTTCACAATGATGGCAGAAAGGAACATGTTTTGAACCCAGATGATCCCCTTGGGTGCATCCTGACATTTCCATACTTCATTGTATAAGTCAGTAGACATATGAAGTAACTTGAAAGTGAAGAGACATGATTTTAAAGGATTCAGGTGCTTTGAAATAAAGACTTGGATCATATTGCCAAATAAGCCACAAACTAAGGTATTATCTGAGGGTCAGGAGGTTTAGAATAGATTGTAGAAGAGAAAGGATATGCATACCAGTGGTGGCCCTGAGATCAACTGCAGGGATGGAGACTGTATTTCATATTACTATGCTTTCATTTCCGAGTTTCCCTTCAGGAAGAAGGGCACACAGAAACCATGAAGAGCTGATTCTGGAAATTGTGCAGAGAAGGTATGCCTTGTATAAAAATTTGACAGAGATTTCCATGAGAATTTTTAACATACCTCAAACTGTGGGGATTATAATTGATATAGTATCACAGCTGCTACACTTTGAAATCCATCTCCATGTTTATACAAAGGTTGTACTTGCCACAGATTGTGGTAGCCAATAACTGGATGTGATACAGAGGAAGGCCCATTCTTGAAAGACATATGACTGTTCTAATGACTGACTTTGGCTTGAAGATACCACACAGTCTTGCCAATCTCTTCTAACTGCATAACAGTGAAGGGCATGTCTATCCAACTTTATTTTCTTTCCTTCCTCGGGGTCAGGTTTGCATCTGTACCGTCAGCTCCCTACCTTCTAAAACTCCATCCCCATTTTGTTTCACAGAAGCATTTTCCATAACAAAATACCTGCATGTTTAATTTGGTCTTGGTGTTGTTTCTTGGAGTACCCAGGCTAAGACATTCCAAAAGATCAGAATATCCACTACAGGATTATGTTTCATAGACAAACCTACAGGATACAATAGTTAACACAGCATCAGAAATTTGCTTGTGAGATAAGATAAGATAAGATAATAAAAATTCAGGATTTTTTTTTCCAGTTTTCAGATACTGAATCTGTTGGTTGATTGATTGAATAACCAGGTTCTAGGAATACATCAGTCCCTGCTACATGATGGCAAGTATACACAGTTTTATTCATCGAGCCCTACCTTAAAGAGACCAACAGACAAAACTGAATATGGAATTTGTGGACCCAATGTTAAATAAATGTGAGGGAAACAGTGTTCCAACATTATTAAGAATGTTAAGACAGTAACAGCAGAACATAAAACCAAGGGCAAGACCCTCTGATTGTAGGCTCTGTGTAACTGTGCAGGTCACATGCCCATACAATTGGCCCTGCTCACACTTCTTAACTTGCACAACTCTACATTGAGAAATGATGATAATAAGGCAATTTGAAGACAATTGGATGAAGGGTCTGATTTGATATTGACACCCAAATCCTAACACCTCCCATGGTTCAGTTGTTTGTGTGAGAAAAATTGAAGTTAGATAGTAAATGGAGTCGTGGCCCCAAATTTAGCATACAGTTGGTCTATTGGGTTCTTAGATCTTACCCAGTGATCATTTTACTGAGTCACATCTTCTAAGCCTGCCATTTTCATTCATTCATTACTTTCAGGAGCTAGATGGCAAGAATTTGATGATAAGAGGAGTCGGTGAAAATTATGAGCTTGCTCTTATTTCATTGTATCAAAACCTGTGCATACTTTAAACATAGAAAAGAATCCAAGTGCCTGCAGGACACTCACAATTAATTTTGGAGGAGAAGTGTTAAAGAAAACATAAAATTTAGTTTAATGGATCTATTCATTAACTAGATCTTTAATTAAAATATTGTAAAATTGTAAAACAGCTATTCTCATTTTATAATAGAATCTTGTGTTATAATACCTCATTTTTCTTTTTTACTCATTTTATTCTTTCATTTACAAACAAAAGCAAAATTTTCCCATTTTGCTTTTTTAAGTTCATTTATTTATTTTGAAAGACAGAGAGAGAGAGCATGTGCATGCAAGTTGGGAGGAGAGGCAAAGAGAGAAGGAGAGAGAGAGAGAGAGAGAGAGAGAGAGAGAGAATCCCAATCACAGCATGGAACTTGGTGCAGAACTCCGTCTCATGTACCTTGAGATCATGACCTGAGCTGAAGTCAAGAGTCGGACACTGAACTGACTGAGCCACCCAGGTACCCCCCAAATCTTCCTATTATAGTAATAATTTAAAATGTTTTTTCTAAGTACACATTTTTTATTCGCATTAATCTGGTCCAATTTTTCAATATGTAAAAACATGCATTATTTACTTTGTTTAATCTCTGTAATTTAACTTGATGTACTTGCATATCCTAAATTTGTGCTAAAAATTATTTCAAATTTTTTTACTGGAAATAAATATAATACTCCCTAAGTGTCCAGTGAAATTCATAAATCTAAATATTTTACTACATGCTAACATAATTATTGATAAAATTGATTCTCAATATTTGCCACTTTTACTTGGAATTATATTTTAGATAATTATGTAATCACTTTTTTTTTTTTGGCTGAATATATGGCCACGTTTGATGTGTATTTGCCCTTGTTTTCCTTATTTCTTTTCTCTTAGAAAAACTAATAACTCTAGACAATTCTAGTAGTTCTTTCCTAAACTTTTATTTGTACCTTCAAGAAATTCTTGATATATGCTTCCTAGACTGGAGATACACCAAAAGTACAAAATACAAATCTAAAATTCTCTCAATTTTTGAATTTTAATATAATCAGCTTTCTTGAAATACATATAAAATGTTAGTGCCTCTTGGGGCTCAGTCGGTTAAGCATCCAACTCTTGACTTCCTCTCAGTCATGATCTCATGGCTGTGGGAGCAAGCTCTGCGTTGGGCTCTGTGCTGAGTATGGAGACCGCTTGAGACTCTCTCCCTCTCTCTCTGCTCCTCTTACCACTCTCTCTCTCTCAAAAAAATATTTAAAATGTTAGTTCCTTTTAATTACATAATTTTATGTGTTCATAAGGAATAATTCAAAGTGTCATTCTTACTTCAGAAAGCTTGCTATGAAGTTTCAAATAAAGTGCATGGTAAACATAGAAATACCTTGCAATAGAAAAAAGAAAGAAAGAAAGAATCTGATATGAAAACACCTACTATTCGAAAGCAATAAAAAAATAAAAGGTGCCTTTTTATTTAGTTTTGTTTTTTAAGATTTGAAGAGTAAGAGAATAGTAAGTTCATGCCTTTTCATTCATATTTGTTGAACCAAATTTATTGTTTTAATCATAAGACACATTAGGTAAACAGAGAAAGCATGATAGATTATTTTGTGCTGCAAACAGCTCACTTCAGATTTGTATTAAATATGAACATGCCTACAAAGTTTAGTGGATGAGAGCCATTTCACAAAGTGAAGAAACGGAAACTTGATTTCAACATTTAACTTTGTATATTTAAATACCAATAGTCCTCTGTCCTTCTCCCTAACAACTATTTTCATTCAACTTAATTTTCTCTTCATTGGTTGGTTTTCTCCTACTGAAGTTGAGTTTTCTCCATACAGTGGGACACTATAACCAGATACACCAAATCATATAAACTCCAGCCTATGTCATCCTAACCCCAATATAACCACAATAAAAATCACAAGCTACTCTTCTTTCTCAAGACTTTTCAGATGTGCTTTGGGGGACTGCTTTGTTCTCCCCAGAAAAAAAAAACAACAACTCAATTATGGAAGCAAAACCTTTTCATATCTTCCTGCTGTGTGTGGGGTCATCAATCTTGACATCTGAATCAAACTTTGGTGGTATTCTCTCTTATTTATATAAAGTGAGAATTATATAGTGTCCCTGTACTATATATCTATGATTCAATGTTGATACTTTATATATTGACATATATGAGAAATAATGCAAGTTAGATAACTTCAGGTATTTTGTAATGGAAAAAAAAGTCATTCCAATTTATGGCTCAAAGCCAGGCTTTTTGCACATTTTGTAAACTTTTTTCACATATACCCAATAAAGAAAAAAAAAAAAAACCCTCTGATTTTGTTGTTAAAGAAATAATTACATTAGCTTTTGACTACTGTATGCTTTACCCAGCTATTCAATATCTTTCTCCCAAGCTAAAATGTAATTTTTTCCCAAGGTAAAAAAATACAACCTACTGCAGTTTGGTCCTCAAATAGAATAAACTATATCTAAATATAAAAATATATAGTTTTATTATGCAAATGGTTTTAATCTCAGATCTTTTGAACCCATTATAGAAATCCATTTTAAATGATACCATGGGGTGCCTGGATTGCTCCATCTGTTAAGCATCCAACTTTTTATTGTGGCTCAGGTCATGTTCTCATGGTTCATGAGATCAAGCCCCAAGTTGGGATCCATGCTAACAACATGGAGCCACTTGGGATTCTCTCTCTCTCTCTCTCTCTCTCTCTCCCCTCCCCTGCTTATGCATGCACACACACTCTCTCTCTTTCAAAAAAATAATTAAAATAAACTTTAAAAAATGACTCCACTATGATTATTAAATTATTTAGTTTAGTTTTGTAGTTGAGAAGAATTCATTTATTGATCCTCGATTAAATTGACAATACAATGATATAAAAAATAACAAGAAAGGCTGTATTTTCTGAGCCTATATTTTTCAATGTATTTTACATGTTATTCAGTCTGCTTTTAATTTTTTCTTTTATCTACATAAAGGAAAACCATTGTGTCTGCTGACTGGAGGATTATAATTTTATTAGTCTTTTTTAGGCAGGTTAGATACCAAAAATATTTTCTTCTGATCTATGATATTTATTTATCTGTTTTGTAGTTTTTTTCCATTCTGCATTTGAAAAACAGTCTTTCTGAAAAAAAGCACTATTTTATTATTTTTGTTGATAATTTTTGTTTTTTGAAACTTTTTTTTTCTAGATTCCAAAATATTGTCTCTGTTTTCATCAGAGATAATTCCCTTTTATCCATGAACTCATTTGAATTTACTAACTTGGTTTCATTTCTCAACATAAATCATCACAAAGAGTTTTATTTCTAATGTTGACTCCTAGATCCCTAAACTGAAATGGTGAGTTTGAGGTTTTACTACTTTTTAAAAACTCATAATACTTTTTACCCTGAAGTAACTTGTCATTGCCTTGTTAATTTCTTAATTAAAAGTTCTTTTATTTGGAAGTGTGGTTTGGGAATCATCCATGTACAATATATGCTGATTAAAAATAGCAAAAGCAGAATTATCTTTCAAAGTCCAATAAATATTCAGCAATCCTATTACAAAATAGAAAAAAATATTCTTGACAATAAAAGCAACATTTATTTATAAAGAAGAAATTATAGTAACTGCTTTCCACCTTTAGGAAATCAAAGTCTCCTCCCATTCATGAAGCAAATTAAGCTTTTTCTCCTCCTTTCTCTCTCGAGGTTCCTCTGGAGATCTTTTGTTAGAACCCACTGAATATTTGATCTGTCAGAAAGCCCTCATCTCCTGGTAAACTTAACATTAGCAAATCATTATAGGTGTAAGCAGCAATGTTCATGGATAAAGATAACTTCAGGAATCACTGCTTAAATCATGCAAATTCTTGTTCTCATCTCATTCTTGTTCTTTTATATAAAATATACTCATTACGCACCTAAGATATTTCTGAATTTTGCAAAAGCTAGTGGGAACATAGAGTAAGGAACATTGAAGTATTCCCAGAAATGGTAGGCAAAGAAAACAGGGTTGGAATTGAGTTAAGTACAGGTCATTATGGGTGTCCTCCTCAATCCAACATCACATCCCAACTGCAGGAGGGGTGGGTTGGTGCATGGAGAAGTACTCCAGACAAATAAAGCATTGTAGATCAACTAGTAAATAGTATTAAATGCTGTAGGGACAGGAAGTAAAAGAAACTCTAGGCTACTAGGATTTCACTGGCATAGCTTAGGAAATTTCAAAAGGTTATATTCAATTAAGACATAAAGAGAAAGTAATGTACATAAAACAAAAATTACCAGCTTATATTAAGGCATGTACTATTTTTCATAGAGAAAGTTTGCAAATCAGTGTCAGAAGAGGGTGAAAGCAACAAGGAAATGAAACAGAATAGGATATTCAAAGACATCTGAGTTAAGATTCATTTCCAAATATCTTTTATTTCCTATTTCCTTTAATTTTCATTTACTAGTTGTTAGATGCTAGGAATAGGAATTCAAATAACATTGAAACATGTTTATATTAGATCAACATTCCAGTTATTGGAAATAAATATGTAATACTACACAAATATAATAATAATTTTATCCAGCACTCTAAATTATTTATTATGTGCTACTTTTCTAATTACTTCTATCTATCAATCAATCAACATTGGTTCATTTAATTTTTATTAAATATTACAAAGTATGAGATATAAGAATGAATGTTATCTCCATATTACAAATCAAAAAGTACGTCAAAGGAAAGTTGGATGTATGGCCAAATTTACACAGACTGTATGGTGTAGAGCCAAGATTTGGAACTCATGTAATTTATCTGAAGTCAAAACTCTTGATCTCTAAACTACTTTTTGGCATTTGGAGAGATATGGTCACATGAGAAAGAAAATAATTAATTTTGACTATACATCAAGAAAAGTCCTTCACAAAATTGGTAGCTTCCAAAATAAAGCACAGAATATTTAAAATTTGTAAGTTCATTTTTTCATTCAGATATTTATTCATCATGTTATCTCACCTGCTTGTGCCAAACACCATGTAGACAAGCTATTAGTAAGGTGGAGTCTTTGATCACCAGGTGCTTACATTAAAGTAGGAGAAAGCAACTGAATCAACAAAAAAGTAAAATAAAAATGTTATCCAAGTGCCTTTATGATATAAACAGAATAAGCGCTAATCAGTTATCTTTGCCATAGCTAGTGTTATTAATTTTTTTTTTTGAGAGCACACACATGTGAGCAGGGAAGGGGCAGAGAGAGAGGGAGAAAACCTTATGCAAGCCCCAGGCTCAGCACAGAGCCCGACATGGGGCTTGATCCCACAACCCTGGGATCATGACCTGAGCTGAAATCAATAGTCAGATGCACAGCTGGCTGATGGAGCCATCCAGATGCCCCGTTACTGTTCTTAATTCTTAAAACAAGTTTACCCATATGACATTTCAGGGAAATAAATATTTTGAGGAGTAAATGATTAATAGAATTCTAGTTCTAAACTCTTATATAGCCTTCTCTGCTAATCAGTTTGACTGGCCCAATCCTTAACCACAGAATTTATGTTAATGTATTTTTTTTAAGTTTTTTATTATTTATTTGAGAGAGACAGAGAGAGAGAGAGAGAGAGAGAGAGAGCACAAGCAGGGGAAGAATAGAGAGGGAGTGAGAGTGAGAGTGAGAGAGAGAATCCCAAGCAGATTCCACACTGTCAGCACAGAGCCCAACGTGGGGCTCATACTCATAAACTGTGAAATCATGACCTGAGCTGAAACCAAAAGTCAGATGCTTAATTGACTGAGACACCCAGACACCCCAAGAATTTAACTTAGGTGAAGACAAAGACCTTGGTGAGGTTCAGCAGACAATTGTGTTCCTTTTCCCCTAAATCTTTACCCATCTTCTTTCTTTTAATCTAAGTGAAATAGGAGCAGCTTCTAATTTGATTCTGGGATTTAGCATCAGAATGCTGACTAGTCCACACATTCATAGCACAGATCTCAACATTACTATTCTGTTTTCCACCTGCCTGATACCTTGATACACCTGCTTATCTTTCAATTCATTTTCAACTCAAGCAAGAAAAATAGTGATGCTATTCTGGCTAATCAAATCCAATAAATCACACAAGAAATTAAGTAAATTATAAAAATACATGTTGCTGAGTGGCTATGCCCATTCTTATATATATGATATATATATCTATATATCTATCTATAGATATATATATCATATGTATACACATATATATAACATATATATTTATATATGTTCTTATGTTTATATATATGTATATACACAAAGAAAGAACCAGATAAATGGATATATTTCATGTGTACTATCAAGCAGGTGGATGCATGGAGATAGGATGACCTTTATCTTAATAAATACAGTGTTCACCAGGGTGAATTTCTGTCAAGATGCTCACAGAGTTTAACAAAAGTCCTTATTTTAGAGCTTAGACCAAATTGCTTGTTCCCATTAAGAAAGACCTTTATGGCCTTTCTACATTTCCTTCCACAAAACTAAAAGCAGACTAAGCATGGGTGACAGCACTTGGTAAAAGTGATTGTAGTGACATTTTAGATCTGTCAAGTCTTTCTGTAACTACTGCACCGTAGGTAGCCTAATGAGACACAGTGCATAGTAACACAGTGAGAAAAACCCTTTAGAACTCTTGTTACAGTCATTTGAAGGGGGTTATAACTCTGAAGGCCATCATTTCCTGCTGGGTAGTGGAATCTTTTGGTAGCTACTGAATTGTAGAAAAATGTCTTGAAAGCAATTCTCTTTCAGTCAGAACCACACAAAGATTTAGATACACTGGGCTTCTGTTGATGATAGATACAAGCTTGGGATCTCTGGAACTGGAACTGAAATCCAGGGCAGTGATTTCTAAAAATTCAAAGGTTTATTTAAATAACATATCACTCCTATGCATACAAAGTGTAAATTTGCAGAGAATGGACTCAGGCTATTTCTTAAATCAGTTAACCTTTTAATACCATAACTTGCATTTTTTCTGTCACAATAAGGTTGCAACTATTGAGAATGGTGCTGATGATTGGACATTTCCTATAGAAAGATGATTACAAAATGATTTATACTCAGAATAACTGAATATACAAAGTTTGTGATTTGGGGAACTCTAGGGAAAAAATTGTGTATGTCACTTCAGTAAATATTTATGGAGAATTAACTTTATGTAATTCAGGCACCATGGTAAGAACAATGATTAACGCATGATTTCTGTACCAAAATAGCCCAAACTATGGAAAAGAAGTAAGATATAATATAAAGTAGGTATAACACAAGACAGAATAAACTAGGTGTGAAAATTTAGATTTCACCTTTATACATCTATTATTGGTTACTGTTATTCCATTTATTTATAGCTCCTCACTTCTCAAAAAAGTATTCAAGGAAACTCACTATATATGAGTTTGTATGTGTTTGTATGATTGAATGTTTCATTCGGCCGTAGGATTCTCATAAGCCTGGAATAAAAGGAAGATGTGATGGTATAAATAATTCATTTTATCTTATGGAAGGGGTTTCTTGCTATTTACTTCTAAAAGGTAATATCCATGTAATATGTAAGATGCTATTCCAGATATTGGTCATCCAGATGAGCAATACCTTCTACATCTTTGCAGCTAAGTTAAAAGCAATTTTATTGTGATTTTCTGTTTATTATCTCCAAAACAAAATCAATGCATACCATTAAACTATAACCAGTCTGTACAAACTAATTTAAGGGAGACTATGAATGTGTTTTTCTAGTGAATTGGGCACAGTGGGAAATTGGAGTGGTAGTGAAATAGTGCTGTAAACACAACATACAGAGCAGAAAGTGAATAGATCATGTCTGCAAAGATATTGGTGTAGATTTAATTTCAATGTTAGGATTTTTTTTTTAAAGGAGAAAGTGTTTTTTTTCCCCTGTGAATAGTGATTAGTAAAATGTGGAACTAGAAAATAAACTACATCTGTACTATAACCTTTATAGTACTTTTAAAAATATAGGACATGTAATATTTCAATCAAATATATTTATTTATAACTGCACAGGATATCTGAGTCTCTGAATCAAATCCTTTCTGGATTGTTTTTATTCCTAAGATTGTTTTTCTCAAGCATCCCCTTTGCCATTCGAAAACAAACTCATCAAGAACAGGAGAAAAAAAAAAAAAAGAAAAGAAAAGCATTCCTTTTATTTACAACATACCCCATTAAAATTTGTCTTTTTCCTTTTTAAAGTTGGTGAAAGGGAGTGGGAGATACACACTTCCAGTTATGAATGAATAAGTCATGGGAATAATAGGTTCAGCCTAGGGAACACAGTCAATGGTATTGCAATACTGTTTTATGATGACAGATGATAGCTACAGTTGTGGTGAGAATAGCATAATGTATAGACTTTTTGAAGCACTAATGTTGTACATCTGAAACTAATTTAACATTTTGTGCCAACTATACTTCAATAAAAAACAGAAAATCTGAATATAAAGTAAAAAAAAATCCTTGAGACTAATATGACACTGTATATTAATTGTATGTCAAAGAGTATAAGAATTTTCAAGACGGGCAAATCACCATTTTCTTTCAAGTAGATTCACTTAACAAACAGAAATACAACATTTACCCTGTGCCAGACACTGTGTTCTGTGTGAAACTAATTTAATAAGCACAACAACCCTAAAATAAATGCGCTAAATATAAGGGAAAAGAGGCACAGAGAGGTTAAGTAATTTCCTCAACATCATAGAGATAGCAGCAAAGGCTGATTGAAATCAAGTGTGTACCTCCAGCAGCTCTGCTTTTAAGACACTCTCCCTCCTCTCCACTGATATTTTATTTCTGTTGCTCACTGTAGTCATTAAATATAGTCACATTTCACAAAAGGATTATTTCTGTTTTCATAGAATTATCCTATATATCTACCCTCTTCAATGTAAAATTTATAATAAACTTTATGGTTATAGTGCACTGTCAGTTGAATTTGTTGTGACTTAAAGTACAGCAATATTCTATTTCAAAGAAGAAAGCATAACCACATAGGATACCCCACTTTCTCCTGAAGTCTATCATAGCAACAGGGATCTTGCTTCTAAGCCTAGTTAATGCCAAGATATAATAGCTGCTCAAAGACTGAAGGAACGGAATGAACTATAGCCTCATAATAAAACTTGCCTAATCATGCATTTGCCATTTATTAACTACATACCATTTATCTATCATTGTGCTAAGTAGATTATATACATTATGCACTATCCTCTCAACAACACTGCAAATCATAAGTCATTACTAATATGTTGCACAGAAAAAAACAGAAACTCTGAAATGTTTTATAACTTGGGCACAATCACACGGTGATTAAGTGGCAGAGCTGTAACAAGACCTAGCTCTATCCATCATTGCACTTTGGAGTTGCTTTATAGGGAGTACTTTTTTCTGAGTGCTCTTTACAAAGAAACCCATGGGTTTAATGTGAACTTCATCTGGGTTATCTCAGGACAGTTTAATTTCATTACTATTTCAATTGATAGGGGAGCAATTAACATACCATATTATCTCTTTTTCTGTATTAATTATCATCAACAACAGACACTGGAACAAAGAGAAAATATTACATTTTCTTCTTCAGTTAGCATATCATAATGATGGTTTCATTTCAGAATAAGTTAAGATAAGCAAAGACTTCATGCATAGCCAGCAACCCAAAGTTACCTTTTGAATTTGGTTATATCTTATTGAATCCTAGTATTTCAATTTGCATGCTATGAACAGCTCACAGATACAACTCTAGAATATATAACCACTCTGAAAACCTGGAGCTTTTTTTCAGACTTTCTTTCAGATCGTTCCATGAGAGATAAGCTACTAGTCATGTTTGAGATTCAAGCTTTATTCTGCTCCCAGCAGGATGGATGGCTTCATCCACTAAATTGTGGAAGGGATTAATAGATGCCCTTTGTTGTTTCTTTTGACAGGTTTCAGTCAAGTAGATGGAGAGCATCTTCTAAGAAAGAACTCTCACCCACTGTGACATATTGAAGAGCCAGACACTGTAAAGCTGCTTAAGTTTTATCTGTTTTTCTTTAGCCCACACTGCTTCCTAAGAAGGATTTCCTTCCTTTTCTCTTTTCTTGGGAAGGAAGCCCATATGTTGAGTACAAACTTCATTTAAGACGTCTCAGGACAAGCTTATTTTTATTGTTCAGTTAAATATTATAGGAAGAATCAAGAGTCCATATTTGAAATACAAAGTGAGCTGAAAGCAAGAGTTACTAGTACTTGAGCATTTTTCCTAATCTCACTGAATTTGATAGCCATTCTGATCTTGAATGAATTACTTCTGGCGTAGGAATTTTGAACTTTCAAAATAGTCCTTTAATTCTACCTGTTGAATTGAAAATGACTTTTTCTTTCAGAATAGAAATATACTTACCCAAAGAATGTTAGAATGTGTCATTATATTTCATCCATTTTCTGAGTTATTAAAATTTACATTTCTTACTAGAATAATCAGAATGTCCTACTTGACTATATTAATATTTAATTTAATTGTTTTCCTATGATGATCATTAGAGTATTTAAGATTTTTTTCACTATCCAAGGATATTATCTTGGAAATTGCTAAGATATGCTTCAGTAGTTTTAAAAATTTTCAGTATGATATCTTTCTGCTTTTATCTACTTTAGAAATGAATACATTTTGAAATTTATTTATGACACACTCTTTTATATACTGTTTTATGATAAAAATTCAGAATTATTTTTCCTCTTTAATCTTTGCATTTATGATATGACAACACCATTATCATTTTTATTTAATTCACTTCATCCTTGGGAAAAATGTGTTTGTTAGCATTTTTGACATTGTTTAACTGAACAAATATTTATTTAAGCCATATTCACATTTAAAACTCCAAAATTATTCAGAGCTAAGCATCCTTTTTTGTTAATTATTATGCAAGTTATAATGAAAATAGAAATATCTTTGGAATAAAATCCTTTGTATTTAAGTATGGGCAAAGCCAGGACAGTCTACAACTGGAGGAGAATCCCAAGGTTATACAGTCTTATATCCAAATCCCAATTTTATTACCTACTAACTGCATGATCTTGAATGAAAATGTGATCACAGTGCCTTTCTCTGTCAATGGAGATAATAACCCATTATATTTAGAGTCAGAATGGAAAAAAATGATAATATACATGTTTTGCGTTCTTTACCATGCTTAAATCAATTAAGGCTCAATCTGGTCACATTCTAAAGCTCATAACTAAGGCTCAAAGAAATTCTGAAATATCACATTTACACAAATATTTATTAATAGACAAGTTCAGTACTCATATGTAAGATATTTATCTCCTATGCTGGTATTTCTACTAATGCATTCTAAAAACCATTTATAAATGAATGAAAGACAAGAAATTTTATTTTCCTGAGAGATGTTAATACAGAGAAAACATCATCAGTTTAGTTTTGATCTTCATTTTAAAAGCATCAGAGGGGCATCTGTGTGGCTCAGTAGGTTAAGCATCCGACTCTTGATTTGGGCTCTTGATTTTGATCATGATCTCATAGTTTGGGGAATTGAGTCCCATGTCTCTCTTTCCCTCTCTCTCTGCCCCTCCCCTGCTCTCTCTCTCTCTCTCTCTCTCTTTCTCGCAAAATAGATGAACATTTAAAAAACATCCATTTCTGTTTTTAAGGAAATGTAAAGCTGTACTCCTACTCTGGCAATTTCTTTCTCCCCCACTTTCCTGTCTTCCTCCTCTGCCTACTTCTTTCTTTAATCCTTTCTTCTTTCATTACTTCCTTCTTTCATCTATCAATTAATTATTTATTTTGCTTAATCCACAATAGCATTTTGAACCCAATGTGAGCCAGTCATTTTGTTATTCTGGGAATGCAAAGACCAATAGAGTAGAGACCCAGGCCTCAAAATGCCCTCAGTCTAGTAATACATGATGTGAGCAAGAGCAGGTGTGGTAAGGTTAGTGGTAAATGTAAAGAAAGTTCATATTTATGGAAGACTTTGAAGGTGTTTGGATTTTTTAATTTTTCTATATGTTTTCAGATTTATAACATTTACAGAATATAGGCTGAAAGTTATAGTATAAAGAATATAGTCAATGGTATTTTAATAGTGTTATATAGTGACAAATGGTAGCTACACTTGTGGTGAGCAAAGCATAATGTATAGAGTTGTGAAATGACCATGTTGTACACCTAAAATTAATGTAACTTTGTGTGTTCACTATACTTCAGTCAAAAAGAAGGGATTAATATAAACCAGAATGTAAAATTAGCTTTACAATATTCAAGGAGACTAATATACTACTAACATAACCATGTTGTATTCCATAGCAAATATCCAGCTGATGCCCCTAGGTATAGTAAATGGTGCTAGAATAAGTTATTTGAAAATATCAGAACTTAACAAGCTATCTAGAATACCCAGTAAGCAATTATAAACGTCAATGTTCCATAACAAGAGGGAATGCCTAAATATTGAAAAACAAGGTAAAAAAGTTGCTGGGAACTGTAGGACACTCATGACCCAAGTAGCTTGGAAAGTTGTAGTCTGATGTTATTGATATTCTATTCTTTTTTAATATTTCAGCCTTCAGGCCAAAATTAGAATATTATTTACTAATTACAACTTTCGCTGCATCCCCTACAACTTCACCCCTTTCTCCCACCCTTTACTGAAGAGAATCAATCCTTATGTTCAAGTAGGCAGAAATGTTATTCATTCTAGGACACATCAGATACATAACATGTGCCTAACATGGTTCTAAAACTAACAACAATATGGCCATCAAGGATTTTGTACTGACACACAGGCAGAAGAGAAACCTCTTAGAACAGGCCTTGACTACTTCAGGTATAGACTCCTGTTAATGGTACACATTCTACTTCCAAAGAGACACAGAGTAACAAAGCTGTGGAGGGTCCATTTGTTCATTAACATCTGTTTCTTTTTTGGTCTTACTGTTCTTCTATTGAATGCTCATTCTTGTCTTTTGACCTCTTCCTGGTTACTGAAATTGGCCTTATCTATCATGACCCAGCTGAACCACACTTCCCCACATAATGTTTTCCTGCATTTCTAGTCTATGATCTCTGTAAACAACCAGAAGGCTAATATTTATAAAATATACATACTATGGCATAAGGCCTTATGTCATCTAGTTAAAAACAAACCAACAAGCATAAACATACTTTTTTATAATGTACAAGTCCCTACACAATCTTTCTTTGGATCCTTAGCTTTGTCACTTCTTGATGTGACCATTACATTCGAGCACCAACTCTTAGCTCTTAGTATTTTTCCGCAAACCCCCTTTAAAAAGTAAATTTATCTTTAATTTCTCTACCTCTCTGTCATATTCATACAGGATATTACAGGGTAGCTGTCTCTATGAACTTTTCCAAACACACACACACACACACACACACACACACACATTTTCATGTCTACATTCATCACTCAAACATACATTTCTTGATCTCAAAGAAACATCTTATAGTAATTTGCACAAAATAAGTATTTGTTGAAAGACTGAGTTTTTTCTTGATATATTTGAAATTTCACTTTGAGCTTTTAGGACAAGAGGATCAGGATTTTATATCATCCAGAGCGTCACAGATTATTTAGTGTATAATAAACTTTGACTAATATTTGATGATTTAGAAAAAAACAAATAACCTTTTTATGGTTATGAAAATATCTATCTCTAGCAAAAGAACTCAAACTTCTTTAGATTGGAGGCAATCTTTTCCATCCTTTTTTCATAGCTTTAACATTTATAATAGTTTCAACTCTCAATAAAAGTCGATTGGATTAAATGGAATTTGCTGCCAGTCATTCCTTTAAATATCATTTACTGTACATCCACAGGATACTTAGCCTTCCACTAAAAGCTTATCTTATTTAAATCCTTTTCACCACAGAAACACATTTCGTAGAAAGTGCTGATGATGTGACTTCTATTGAGAAAAATAAATGGTGTATAATAGAGTCCTTACTAAACACATGACTCTAGAAAGGCATCTGGAAAATCTCCCAAATTAAACAATAGTATTTTGTTGTTGCTGTTGTTCAACACGAGTAAAAAGCTAAACAGAGTATTAAATAATTATTAGTGGTGAGGAGTTTTTTGAACACACATATGATAATGAATTTATTTAGGAATAAAATATATAATTTGCTCTGACAGAGTTTTTAACTTCAAAAAAAGAAAACAGTTGACTCAGCATTTAAAAATATGATTCATGAGAATATAAAACATAAGCCAATAAAACGTGACATGGCTTCTCTGTGGCTGATATTTTATTCTTTTTTCTCCTGTTTCCGTGTTTTTATCATGTTTAAGTAAAGTTTAATGTGATGACAATACAAATAATTTAAGTGGTGGCTTTTCAATTCCTATCATGTCTTTAAAGACCTGATAACACAAATCAATTTTCTGGGATGCAATATGAGTTATGAAATTGCTATTGATTATGTTTTAAGGAAAAAAGTCTTAGAATCTAGGCTGGCATTTTCATTTAAACATATTTAATCAAAGATATAATTAACATAAACATTCTGTTCATAGATAATTTTTATTTAATCATCAAACTAAATACATACTTTTGTCTGTTAGAGTTTAATGTAACAGAGAAATCTAAATTTGTCCATAATGTCCATAAAATTTGACACACATTTGGGGGTCTGGGTGGATCAGTCAGTTAAGTGTCCGACTTTGGCTCAGGTCATGATCTCCCGGTTCATGGGTTTGATCCCTGCATCTGATTCTGTGCTGACAGCTTGGAGCCTGGACTCTGCTTTGGATTCTGTGTCTCTCTCTCTCTTTCCCTCCCCTAATCATGCTCTGTTTCTCTCTGTCTCTCAAAAAAGGAATAAACGTCAAAAATTTTTTTTTAATTTTTTGAAACACAATCTCTATATGAAATGTATACTAAAATGTATTAGATTTTAGGGACAGGTGTTTGTTTATATTTGCTATTTAACATTTAAAGGTATGTATCTTGTGTTTGTAAGTACCTTATCTTGGAAGATAACAAAACGTATGCAAATAACAAAGGTGTTTTATAAAGAAATATGATAATCAAATAAAATTATAAACCTTATACTGGGCAGAAAAATTTACCACAAAAATGTCTTCAAATATAATGATCATAGATGTTCCCTTCTGACCCAGAAAAAGCAAATGATGCAATAATAAGTAAACCCATATTCTTAGAGTTTCTTAGGGCAAATGAATGTATGAAAAACATGGAGCAGTAAAATTCTATGACATAGCATTTAAAAGTACACACTCCATGGCCAGTTTAAGGGTTCAAAACCTTGTTCTGCTTTGGAATAGTTATGTGGCAGTGGTTGAGGTTTTCACCCTTTTGTTTTATCAGGGTCCTCAGCTATAACATAAGGATAAACAGATTTTTTATGTGAAAAATGATACAGGTAATATATGGAAAACAGATCACTGAGTGACATTCAGTAAATACAAGCATTAGTTATCATTACTATTCTTTCATAATAAACTTAGTGGACATGCCAATGCATATCACCCCCTGGTTCTAATGAAAATAAGATTTGAGACAGGATACTGTAAAAGGAGAATCCTGTTCTGGAGGTGATGTTGCTGCATTGCACATGTTCCTTGTGTCACTGATTTAAGACCCAAGTATACCTCTTGATTTTTTCCACACAAATAACTTTAGTAGGGATTCAGCGTAGCAAAGTTTTGGTTCAGTAGGAGTTTGGGGCATTATCTTTAACCCAAACTTCACAAAAGTCCTGGAGCCAAAAGATTTATTCTTTGGCACCAGGGTGAAAATTTGAATAAAACAGATCAGTGATTATGTTGCACCTCTTTTCTTTGTCCATCATATTATAATATAACTAGCTCACCCAGGTATATTAAGAGGACAGATATAAACTCTTCAGGAGTACATGATGGCTTAACATCCAACACCTGATCAATGTGTTTCACCATATTCATATATTGAGATATTAATATGGTGAAATACAAAGGAAGAGGGCATGATCTTCTAGATGCAGTCACAGGAATAAAAGGCATAGCATAAGATATATAATCAATGATATTGTAATAACTATGTATGGTTACAGATAGTCAATATAGCTGTGGCAAGTATAACATAATATATAAAGAACTTGAAGCACTATGCTGTACATCTGAAACTAATATAACATTGTCAACTCTACTTCAATAAAGAATTTAAAAAAAACAAAACATGAAAAAAGAACTTGGTGTATCAAAAAACACAATCAGGGGTGCCTGGGTGCTCAGTCAGTTAAGTGTCTGCCTTCTGTTCAGGTCATGATTTCACAGTTCGTGAGTTTCAGCCCGGCATCAAGCTCTGCGCTCAGTGGGGAGTCTGCTTTGGATCCTGTCTCTCTCTCTCTCTGCCCCTTCCTTGCTTTCTCCCTCTCTCACAAATAAGTAAACATTAAACAAAAATCACTATCAACAAAGTGAAAAGACAACCCACATAAGAGAAAATAATTGCAAATCATATTAGATAAAGGTCTAGTATCCAAAATGCATATGAACTCTTTCAACTCAACAATAAAAAGACAGCCCAATTTAAATATGGGAAAATAATTTGAAGAGACATTTCTCCAAAGAAGATACACAGATGGTCCATAAAAACATGAAAGAATACTCAGAGAATGTGAATCAAAACCGAAACCAAAATGAGATAGATCTTTGCAACCCACTAGGATGCCTATAATAAACAAACAAACAAAACAAACAAAAAGGAAAGTAACAAGTGCTGGTGAGGATGCTCCAAGAAATTGTAGTCCTCATGCATTGGTGATGATAATGTAAAACAGTGCAGCTACTATGGAAAAAAGTCTGGCAATTTCTCAAAAAATTAAAGGTAGAATTATTATGTGCCCCAGCAATACCATTCTTAGGTATATGCACAAGATAATTGAAAACATATGTTCACACAAAAACTTGTTCACAAATATTCATAGCAGCACTATTCATATTTACCAAAAACATGAATCATGTAAATGCCTATCAAGTGTTGAATAAACAAAAGGTGGTAAATACATAATGGAATATTATTATTCAGGCACAAAAAGGAATAAAGTACTGTTACATGTCACAACACTGATAACCTTTGAAAGCATTATGTTAAATGAAACAACCCACACCAGAAGGCCATATATTGCATGAAATCCTTATATGAAATGTTCAGAATAGATAAGTCCATGCAGATAGAAAGTTGATTAGTGGTTGTCAGGAGATTAAGGAAAAGGGGTTTTGAATGTAACTGCTAATAGGTACAAGAGATTTTTTAGGGGGGAGAGGTAGCTTATGGAGGTGTCCTAGAATTAGGTGTGATAGTTTCACGGCATAGTAAATACGCTAAAAACCACTGAAGTGTATGCTTTAAAATGGTATATACAAAAGTCAATACTAAGTAACAATAGACACATATAATTTTACATATGAGCTTTATCAGATAGTCAAGAAATAATTACTCCAAATTACATTTATAAAAATCTGTTCATATAAAATGTTAAACACAGTTGTATTCCACTAATTTTATGAGACTAGTTTGACTTTAAACTCTGATACAGAGAAGTACTGCAAAAATGTAATCATTATGGGCCAATATTATTTATGAAAATAGGTTAAATAATATTAGCAAGTATTACAAATGTGATCCAAATATCTTCTTCTCTATTTGCATGCATTTAATTATGTATATACTTTTGTCAGTATGTAATTGTTTATATCGTGATCAAGCTGGATTCATCTCAGGAATGCAAGAATGGTTTAACACAAGAAAACCTATAAATGTATCACATTGAATAGGTTAAGATGAAAAATATCTGTAATAACATACATAAAATATGACATGATTTATATAAAAGAAAACATCGGAAGTATATATATGGTTATATAGATTTTATATTTCAACTACATTATTATATGGATATCTAGTCATATCAATATGTATATTAATATATATATTTTATTGTATCAATTCCATTATCTATCTTTCTATCTATCATCTATCTATCTGCAAGAGAAGATGGTGATCAACATGGTGGTAAACATGCATGTCAGATTATGCATGCAACCTGGAATGTATGAAATGATCTTCCAGGTGCAATAATTGTATTTTATTTTTTAAAGCTAATTAGTTGTTATATGGTACTGGTGTACTTTATCCTTTATATCTTTTGTATGTCTTCACTATTTCATAATAATTTTTAAAAATCAAATGTACACACACAAAAAGAAAATGCACAAATCCTGCATTTTTTGAGCTTCGTTGTCTTAATTTTCCAAACTGCCTAAAACCTGTACACATATACAAATATACCAATGCAATACATAATAGCCCAAGCTACTAACATTTTATATACACAAAGAACATTCAAATTATATATTTTATCCCCAAATTTATTGATGTTATCAAAAGGAATGATAACAAACATTTTGATAATAAGGACACTTACCACAGGCCACTATAGAGTTTTCTTTTGTTTTATATGAAATGATTACCCATGAATTGTGTTGAAGGAATTATCACCTTACTCACTGGAACCACAGTTTCTGGTTCAACTCCAGAAAGAGTTGCATTTATATCCTGCTTACATTTATATGGTGCTTTTATTGTGGAAGACAAAGCATTAAAAAAAAAAGTATGATGATTTGAGTGGAAATAATGATGAGAATGCCAAAATAAGAGAGCAAAAGCAAATGATCAAGAGAAATGACACAGAGAAGAGAGAGAGAGAGAATGGTCCAGTGACAACTCTGGAGGAGGCATTAAAAGTCAGTGAGGAAAAGAAGAAAGAAGATAAGGAGATAAATAAGTGGGAAGAGGGAAAGAAAACCCACAACATGGCAGGAAGGCAGCTACTGCAGAGGAAGATAGCCAACAAGATCTTTCAAATGAGATGAACAAACATTTCTCACCTAGAGGATTTCAACATTCAATTCCAAGTTATTTGCATTGCTTTGAACTTCCTCAGTCAGCAAGTCTTGTGTGGAGGATGTGAAAAATAATTAGAACATGCAATAAAGAGAAGTACAGTATGCCCAGTATTGACTCCTTTGCTGATACCTGTACAGGGAGCTTAGCAACCTGTTAAGGATATTTTTCCAGAATTCTAAGCAATGACTTGCACACTATGAGAAAATGAAGTTGGCATGTAGATTCTCACTCATGAACACACACACACACACACACACACACATCTTTTCTAAATATGTAAGAGAAAGGTGACTCAAGTTAGATAAATTAGGTTATATTTATATACAAAAACTGAAACAATGATTTTAATTCAATTCTTAAGTTCTGGTTTTTTTCTGTAAAAAAATCACTAATTTAAGACTTATGTATGTTTTGGTACAAGCTTTCCTTTCTACAATCTTTTAGAGTCTGCCAAAGTGAATGTTGTCAGAGAAGTTATTACACCATTTTTTAACAAACCCTAGCGATTGCATTGTCTACATTATATAGAAGTTCCTTTAATATTCCAAATTGGAAGTTTCTACTAAGTGGAGCTTGCTCTGAAATCATTTTTAAGTTACAGTTTCCTCATTTCCAAAGAGAAACTTCCATATAGCTCATCAGTGAAATCTGTTTGTAGGTGCCCTAACTGTATATTTGAAAAAGTGAACACTGCATGAAGCTGTGTTTCAATATTTAGACTTTCATAGCAAGTTTATATTTTTCTTCATATAAGCAATGATATTATATATCACTATTAATATTCAATAAGAAAGTGTTCCTTAGAAATCTATTGTAATGCTTCTGTATTTATGATCAGTTTAGAACAACAATATGTATAGCACCTTTGGTTTTTTTCATTACTCTGTTTTACTTTATGTATACTTTAGAGAAATGTTCTAGATATGAAGGAAAGGAAACAGTTAATACATCCCTCTTCCAAAATAAGAATATTGACAGGAAGTAATAAAAGGAATAAAAATAAATGATTGGTGGTGGTGAAAGGGGTGAATGTGGGTAATTTTAAGAAAATTTTCCACTGATTAAAATATTCTGTTTACAAAGCAAAGGATATTTGTGGATATTTTTCTATACCATGAAAATTTGTACTTATTTCAGAGAAACTCTAATAACCTCTCTAATAAAATATAATTACAAAAATTATGAAACCACTAGTTTGAATTAAGACTCTCTTTCCTTTTAGAAAATGATTGCAATCAGCCCTGTAATTGAGTGAAAATTTATGAATGGTCACAGCACCTGGATTATTTAAAATTTGATAGTAATATCCCAAATGCCTAATTTGGCTCCATGTGATCTGCTAATAAAAATGAAAATGTTCCTGACATATTAGCCAATTTACCAGGCAACTAATGACTCCAGCCTGTTAGAATTTGCAGCTTTATGCTATGCCTTCCATTTCTCAAAATTAATGGTCTGAACTTTCAGTTCCTTAAGGTTTTCTGGAGACAAAAACTTAAGACATTATTATTACTACTCATTATACAAATTATTTTCATTAATTTGTCTCAATGTTTACCTCAAATATGAAGATTTCCAATGGGAAAAATATGGAAAATAAGAAATTGTCTTTAATAAGAATGTATAAAAACACTGATGTGTATATGGACGGTGATGAAAGAAATTGAAAAACAAATAAATGGAAGATATTCCAAGTTCATGAATTGGAAGAATTAATATTGTTAAAATGTCCATACTACCCATAGCAATCTACAAATTCAACATAATCCTTATCAAAATTCCGATGACTTTTTTTCACAGAGAAAAATAATCCTAAAATTTGTATGGAACCACAAAGGACACCAAAGAGCCAAAGCAATCTTGAGAAAGAATAACAGAACTGAAGGCAACATACTTCCTGATTTTAAACTATGTTAGAAAGCTTTAGTAATCAAAACAGTATGACATTGACATAAAAACAGACACATAGACCAATAGAACAGAATATAAACCCAAACATATATGGTATATTAACTTACAACAAAGGAGCCAAGAATATACAATGGAAAAAGGATAGTCAATTCAATACATGGTGTTGGGAGAACTAAACATCCACATGCAAAAGAATTAAGCTACACCCCTATTATATACCATTCACAAAAAATTAACTTTAGGGGAGCCTGGGTGTCTCAGTCAGTTAAGCATCTGATCAGATCATGATCTTGTGGTTCATAAGTCCAAGCCCCACATCGGGCTTTCTGCTGTGAGCACAGAGCCCATTTCATATCCTCTGTCACCCGTCTCTCTGCCCTTCCCATGCTTTCACACACTCTCTTTCTCCCTCTCTCTCTCTCTCAAAAATAAACATTAAAAAAATTAACTTGAAATGGATTAAAGACACAAATGTAAGATCTGAAACCATAAAACTCCTAAAAGAAAATAAGTAATCTTCCTGACATGAATCTTAGCAATAATTTTTTGGATTTAGCCCCAAAAGAAAAGACAACAAAAGCAAAAATGAACAAGTGGGATTACATCAAAATAAAAAGCTTCTGCTCAGCAAAAGTATCCATCAACAAAATGAGAAGACAATCTACTGAATGGGAGAAAATATTCACAAATCATATATCTGATAAGAGGTTAATATCCAAAATATATAAAGAACTCATTCAACTCAATAGCAAAAAAAAAAAAAAAAAAAAAAAAAGTACAGTCTAATTTTAAAATGGGTGGAGGACCAGTATAGACACTTTTCCAAAGAAAACATATAAAACTTTTTTAATGTTTATTTATTTTTGAGAGAGCAAGAGAGACACAGTGCAAGTGAGGGAGGAGCAGAGAGAAGGGAGACACAGAATCCAAAGCAAGCTCCAGGCTCTGAGCTGTCAGCACAAAGCCCAACAGGGGGCTCAAATTCATGCAAGATCATGACCTGAGCCAAAGTGAGGTGCTTAACCAACTTAGCCACCCAGAAGCCCCTCCAAAGAAATCATATAAATGGCAAACAAGTACATAGAAAGGTGCTCAACATCATTAATCATCAGAGAAATGCAAATCAAAATCAAAATGAGATATCATGCCATATTGGTTAAGATGGCTATTATAGAAAAGACAAGAGATAACAACTGCTAGTGAGGATGTAAAAGAAACACTTGTGCGCTGCTACTGGAAATGTAAATTGGTACAACCGCTGTGGAAAACAACATGTAGGTTTGTCAAGAAATTAAAAATAGAACTAATATATGATCCATCAATTTTACTTTTGAGTATATATATATATATATATATATATCTTCAGGGAATAAAACCATCATATTGAAGAGATATCTACATCTCCATGTTCATTGCATAATTATTTACACTAGCCAAGATATGGAGAAAACCAAGATATTCATCGATAAATGAATTGATGAAACTTAAGAACATTATGCTAATTAAAATAACTCAGAGAAAAATAAACATTATGTGATCTCACTTGTATGTTAAATCTAAAAACAAAAAAACAAAACAAACAAACAAAAACTTCACGTATATAGAGAACAGATTGGTGGTGGCCAGAGGGCAGGAATGTAGAGGATGGGGAAATTGGATAAGATTGTCAAAAGGTACAAATTTCCAGTTACATAAGGTAATGAATGAGTACTGCGAATGTAAAGTAAGCACAAATTCTACAGTTATATAATTGAAAGTTGCTAAGAGAGTAGATCTTAAAGATCTTGTAACTATGTGAGGTGATGAATGTTAACTAACTTTTTTATGGTGACGATTTCACTATATATATATATATATATATATATATATATATATACATGTGTGTATATTTATGTGTGTATATTTATATGTGTATATATATGTGTGTATATGTGTGTGTATATATATATATGTATACATATATATATATATAAACAAACATGTTGTATTCTTTAAATTAATACACTGTTACATGTCAATTATATCTCAGTAGACCTGGTGGGGGGGAGGAGACTTACACAATTGGAATATATAGTTTCTCTGTAAACATAATACATACTGAAAAGAATCTTCAGAATAATTAAACCTCAAATTATAGATGCATTATTTTAAAGCTGAGAAAGTTGTTATTGAGATTTGGTAAGTCTGGTAAATTGTTTAAGGTGAATAGATAGATAAAGAAGGGGGAGTATGTGCAGGCACTCCTGTTGCTCAACAGCACACAGATCCTAATAAAGAAAGCAGGTGGTGTAATGAGAGAAGAACATATATATTGTTTAACAATCTCTCATCCAGATAGTTCATAATCTGAGTATTATGCTCCATTTAATTCACAAAGAAAACCTGTAGTTGAGGATGTTTCAAATTTAGCTCATTAGAAAATTGTTTATATCTTTAATTAGGCTCTAAACTCTGAGAGAATATCGTATCTTTTATTCTTTCTCATTTCTTCTGTGATATATACATAGCACTTGACTTTTTAGTGGTCACTAAGAAATATTTGTAGATAAAATTGTTTATCAAACAGCAAAGCTTGAGCTTAAACTCTACGTAAGAATATTAAATATTTTCTTTATTTAGACTTTTATTTTCTTTAGGAAATCACTTAGTGATTAGAAAGAATTAGGAAGTAGAAAATGGGAATAAGCTTGGCATCATAGCCCATGTATTCCATCTTCATCTACTTGAACATGCTGACTGAATGAGAGTAATTAGTGGTTAGTAATGCTTTTTACAAAACCAGAACTGCCTATATATATACATATATATATATATATATATTTTTTTTTTTTTCCTGCTTGGGGGGTGAATGGGAAATGCACAAATTGATTGTCTCCTGGGTAAATAACTCATAGTTTCATGAAACATAAAACACACACACACACACACACACACACACACACACACACTAGAACACTGATGAATAGATATTACTATAAGAGTTGTTCTAGTCAGAACCTGGCATGGATGACAGAGGACTGAAATACAAAAAGGAAATTTGTCTTCATAATAAAATAAACAAATTTTTTTCTTCACTGCTATGTCATGAGAAAGAAAGCAAGATATAAGGTCACATTTAGTGTAAATGATGGAGAGATTTATTTTTTTAAGTTTTGATCCAGTATATTAAACACATATTTGCCAGATATTGTCCTTAATATACATAGAGACCAAAAAATACAAGTCTCCTTGGGAATACACTGGTGCAGGAACTCTGGAAAACAGTATCGAAGTTCCTCAAAAACTAAAAATAGAACTACCCTATGACCCAGCAATTACACAACTAGGCATTTATCCAAGGGATTCAGGTGTGCTGTTTCAAAGGGACACATGTACCCCCATGTTTATAGCAGCACTATCAACAATAGCCAAAGTATGGTAAGAGCCCAAATGTCTATCAATGGATGAATGGATAAAGAAGATGTGGTATAGAAGATGGCAGCGTAGGAGGATGCTGGGCTCACCTCACGTTCTGCTGATCACTTAGATTCCACCTACACCTGCCTAAATAACCCAGAAAACCGCCAGAGGATAACAGAACAAAGTCTCCTGAGCCAAGTGCAAACGAGAGGCCCAAGGAAGAGGGTAGGAAGGGCGAAGAGGCAGTGCACGCTGCACGGACTGGCAGGAGGAAGCCGGGGCAGAAGGGCACCCGCTGGCCAAGCAGAGACCCCGAGTCTGGCCTGCAAATGCAGAGGGGCCGACGGACTGTGTTCCGACAGCAAGCGGGACTTAGCATCTGGGAGGTCATAAGTTAACATCTCTGCTCAGAAAGCGGGAAGGCTGGAGGACAAAGGGAGGGAGAGTTGCTGAGCCCCGGGACGACAGAGCTCAGTTTGGCTGGGAACAAAGGCACTCACCAGCGCCATCTCCCTCGCCCATCCCCCAGCCAAAATCCCAAAGGGAACCAGTTTCTGCCAGGGAACTTGCTTGCTCGCCACACTGTGCTTCTTCGGAGCCACCCCTCCAGCAGCAGGTCTGACTCCCTCCCTCTGCCACAGGGCCCCTCCTGAAGTGGATCACCTAAGGAGAAGCGAGCTAAGCCTGCCCCTCCTGCCCCCGTGCACCTTGCCTACCCACCCCAGCTAATACACCAGATCCCCAGCACCACAAGCCTGGCAGTGTGCAAGTAGCTCAGACAGGCCACGCTACCCCACAGTGAATCCCGCCCCTAAGAGAGGGGAAGAGAAGGCACACACCAGTCTGACTATGGCCCCAGTGGTGGGCTGGGGACAGACATCATGTCTGACTGTGGCCCCGCCCACCAACTCCAGTTATACACCACAGCACAGGGGAAGTGCACTGCAGGTCTTCACCACTCCAGGGACTATCCAAAATGACCAAACGGAAGAATTCCTCTCAGAAGAATCTCCAGGAAATAACAACAGCTAATGAACTGATCAAAAAGGATTTAAATAATATAACAGAAAGTGAATTTAGAAAAATAGTCATAAAATTAATTGCTGGGCTTGAAAACAGTATACAGGACAGCAGAGAATCTCTTGCCACAGAGATCAAGGGACTAAGGAGCTGAAAAACTCTTTAAACGAGATGCAATATAAAATGGAAACGACCACGGCTCGGATTGAAGAGGCAGAGGAGAGAATAGGTGAACTAGAAGATAAAATTATGGAAAAAGAGGAAGCTGAGAAAAAGAGAGATAAAAAAATCCAGGAGTATGAGGGGAAAATTAGAGAACTAAGTGATACACTAAAAAGAAATAATATACGCATAATTGGTATCCCAGAGGAGGAAGAGAGAGGGAAAGGTGCACTTGAAGAAATAATAGCTGAGAACTTCCCTGAACTGGGGAAGGAAAAAGACATTGAAATCCAAGAGGCACAGAGAACTCCCTTCAGACGTAACTTGAATCGATATTCTGCACGACATATCATAGTGAAACTGGCAAAATACAAGGATAAAGAGAAAATTCTGAAAGCAGGAAGGGATAAACGTGCCCTGACATATAAAGGAAGACCTATAAGACTCGTGACCGATCTCTCTTTTGAAACTTGGCAGGCAAGAAAGGAATGGCAGGAGATCTTCAATGTGTTGAACAGAAAAAATATGCAGCTGAGAATCCTTTATCCAGCAAGTCTGTCATTTAGAATAGAAGGAGAGATAAAGGTCTTCCCAAACAAACAAAAACTGAAGGAATTTGTCACCACTAAACCAGCCCTACAAGAGATCCTAAGGGGGATCCTGTGAGACAAAGTACCAGAGACATCACTACAAGCATAAAACATACAGACATCACAAGGACTCTAAACCCATTTCTTTCTATAATAACACTGAATGTAAATGGACTAAATGTGCCAACCAAAAGACATAGGGTATCAGAATGGATAAAAAACAAGACCCATCTATTTGCTGTCTACAAGAGACTCATTTTAGATCTGAGGACACCTTTAGATTGAGAGTGAGGGGATGGAGAACTATTTATCATGCTACTGGAAGCCAAAAGAAAGCTGGAGTAGCCATACTTATATCAGACAAACTAGACTGTAATTAAAGGCTGTAACAAGAGATGAAGAAGGGCATTATATAATAATTACAGGGTCTATCCATCAGGAAGAGCTAACAATGTCTATGCACCGAATATGGAAGCCCCCAAATATATAAAATAATTACTCATAAACATAAGCAACCTTATTGATAAGAATGTGGTAATTGCAGGGGACTTTAACACTCCACTTATAGAAATGGATAGATCATCTAGACACACAGTCAATAAAGAAACAAGGGCCCTGAATGATACATTGGATCAGATGGACTTGACAGATATATTTAGAACTCTGCATCCCAAAGCAACAGAATACACTTTCTTCTTGAGTGCACATGGAACATTCTCCAAGGTAGATCATATACTGGGTCACAAAACAGCCCTTCATAAATATAAAAGAATTGAAATTATACCATGCATACTTTCAGACCAAAATGCTATGAAGCTTGAAATCAACCACAGGAAAAAGTCTGGAAAACCTCCAAAAGCATGGGGGTTAAAGAACACCCTACAAAGAATGAGTGGGTCAACCAGGCAATTAGAGAATAAATTAAAAAAATATGGAAACAAACGAAAATGAAAATACAACAATCCAAACGCTTTGGGATACAGCGAAGGCAGTGCTGAAAGGAAAATACATTGCAATCCAGTACTATCTCAAGAAACAAGAAAAATCCCAAATACAAAATTTAACAGCACACCTAAAGGAAATAGAAGCAGAACAGCAAAGGCAGCCTAAACCCAGCAGAAGAAGAGAAATAATAAAGATCAGAGCAGAAATAAATATAGAATCTAAAAAAACTGTAGAGCAGATCAACGAAACCAAGAGTTGGTTTTTTGAAAAAATAAATAAAATTGATAAACCTCTAGCCAGGCTTCTCACAAAGAAAAGGGAGATGACCCAAATAGATAAAATCAGGAATGAAAATGGAATTATTACAACCAATCCCTCAGAGATACAAACAATTATCAGGGAATACTATGAAAAATTATATGCCAACAAACTGGACAACCTGGAAGAAATGGACAAATTCCTAAACACCCACACTCTTCCAAAACTCAGGAGGAAATAGAAAGCTTGAACAGACCCATAACCAGTGAAGAAATTGAATGGGTTATTCAGACCAGATGGCTTCCCAGGGGAGTTCTACCAGATGTTTAAAGCAGAGATAATACCTATCCTTCTCAAGCTATTCCAAGAAATAGAAAAGGAAGGAAAACTTTCAGACTCATTCTGCGAAGCCAGTATTACTTTGATTCCTAAACCAGACACAGACCCAGTAAAAAAGGAGAACTACAGGCCAATATCCCTGATGAATATGGATGCAAAAATTCTCAAAAAGATACTAGCAAATCGAATTCAACAGCATATAAAAAGAATTATTCACCATGATCAAGTGGGATTCATTCCTGGGATGCAGGGCTGGTTCAACATTCGCAAATCAATCACGTGATACATCACATTAATAAAAGAAAAGAGAAGAACCATATGATCCTGTCAATCGAAAAGGCCTTTGCAGAAAGGCCTTTGACAAAATTCAGCACCTTTCTTAATAAAAACCCTCAAGAAAGTCGGGATAGCAGGAACATACTTAAAGATCATAAAAGCCATTTATGAAAAGCCCACAGCTAACATCATCCTCAATGGAGAAAAACTGAGAGCTTTTTCCCTGAGATCAGGAACACGACAGGGATGCCCACTCTCACCGCTGTTGTTTAACATAGTGTTGGAAGTTCTAGCATCAGCAATCAGACAACAAAAGGAAATCAAAGGCATCAAAATTGGCTAAGATGAAGTCAAGCTTTCACTTTTTGCGGATGACATGATACTATACATGGAATATCTGATAGACTCCACCAAAAGTCTGCTAGAACTGATACATGAACTCAGCAAAGTTGCAGGATACAAAATCAATGTACAGAAGTCAGTTGCGTTCTTATACACTAACAATGAAGCAACAGAAAGACAAATAAAGAAACTGATCCCATTCACAATTGCACCAAGAAGCATAAAATACCTAGGAATAAATCTAACCAAAGATATAAAAGATCTTTATGCTGAAAACTATAGAAAGCTTATGAAGGTAATTGAAGAAGATATAAAGAAATGGAAAGACATTCCGTGCTCATGGATTGGAAGAATAAATATTGTCAAAATGTCAATACTACCCAAAGCTATCTACACATTCAATGCAATCCCAATCAAAATTGCACCAGCATTCTTCTCGAAGCTTGAACAAGCAATCCTAAAATTTGTATGGAACCACAAAAGGCCCCGAATAACCAAAGTAATTTTGAAGAAGAAGACCAAAGCAGGAGGCATCACAATCCCAGACTTTAGCCTCTACTACAAAGCTGTCATCATCAAGACAACATGTTATTGGCACAAAAACAGACACATAGACCAATGGAATAGAATAGAAACCCCAGAACTAGACCCACAAACGTATGGCCAACTCATCTTTGACAAAGCAGGAAAGAACATCCAATGGATAAAAGACAGTCTCTAACAAATGATGCTGGGAGAACTGGACAGCAACATGCAGAAGGTTGAAACTAGACCACTTTCTCACACCATTCACAAAAATAAACTCAAAATGAATAAAGGACCTGAATGTGAGACAGGAAACCATCAAAACCCTAGAGGAGAAAGCAGGAAAAGACCTCTCTGACCTCAGCCGTAGTAATCTCTTACTCAACACATCCCCAAAGGCAAGGGAACTAAAAGCAAAAATGAATTACTGGGACCTTATGAAGATAAAAAGCTTCTGCACAGCAAAGGAAACAACCAACAAAACTAAAAGACAACCAACGGAATGGGAAAAGATATTTGCAAATGACATATCAGACAAAGGGCTAGTATCCAAAATCTACAAAGAGCTCACCAAACTACACACCCAGAAAACAAATAACGCAGTGAAGAAATGGGCAGAAAACATGAATAGACACTTCTCTAAAGAAGACATCCAGATGGCCAACAGGGACATGAAAAGATGGTCAAAGTCGCTCCTTATCAGGGAAATACAAATCAAAACCACACTCAGATATCACCTCACGCCAGTCAGAGTGGCCAAAATGAACAAATCAGGAGACTATAGATGCAGGAGAGGATGTGGAGAAATGGGAACCCTCTTGCACTGTTGGTGGGAATGCAAATTGGTGCAGCCACTCTGGAAAACTGTGTGGAGGTTCCTCAGAATATTAAAAAATAGACCTACCCTATGACCCAGCAGTAGCACTGCTAGGAATTTACCCAAGGGATACAGGAGTACTGATGTATAGGGGCACTTGTGCCCCAATGTTTATAGCAGCACTCTCAACAATAGCCAAATTATGGAAAGAGCCTAAATGTCCATCAACGGATGAATGGATAAAGAAATTGTGGTTTATATACACAATGGAGTACTACGTGGCAATGAGAAAGAATGAAATATGGCCCTTTGTAGCAACGTGGATGGGACTGGAGAGTGTGATGCTATGTGAAATAAGCCATACAGAGAAAGACAGATACCATATCTTTTCACTCTTATGTGGATCCTGAGAAACTTAACAGAAACCCATGGGGGAGGGGAAGGAAAAAAAAAAAAAGAGGTTAGAGTGGGAGAGAGCCAAAGCATAAGAGAGTCTTAAAAACTGAGAACAAACTGAGGGTTGATGGGGGTGGGAGGGAGTGGAGGGTGGGTGATGGGTATTGAGGAGGGCACCTTTTGGGATGAGCACTGGGTGTTGTATGGAAACCAATTTGACAATAAATTTCATATATTAAAAAAATAAAATTAATAAATAAAATATATTAATACGTTTACTCAGTGGAAAAAAAAAGATGTGGTATATATACATACAATAGAGTATTACTTGGCAATCAAATAGAATGAAATCTTGCCATTACCAACTACATGGATGGAACTGGAAGGTATTATGCTAAAGGAAATTAGGCAGCGAAAGCAAAAATCTTATTACTTCACTCATATGAGGACTTTAAGAGACAAAACAGATGAACACAAAGGAAGGGAAACAAAAATAATATAAAAACAGGGAGGGGGACAAAACAGAAGAGATTCATAAACATGGAGAACAAACTGAGGGTTACAGGAGGGGTTGTGGGGGGGGGGATGGGATAAATGGGTAAGGGGCACTAAGGAATCAACTCCTGAAATCATTGTTGCACTACATGCTAACTAATTACAATGTAAATTTTAAAAAATAAAATTTAACAAAAATTAAAAAAAAATACAAGTCTCTTTCTTCATGTTCCTTACATTCTAGAGAAATAGAGGTAGATATATCAAACAAATGAATATATACAATATTAAATGACAACATACACTGTCAAATGATAAATGCTATGGGGGAAAATCCTTTTTCATATTTTAAAATTAACCTCATTTTTAAAAGTTCTTTCTGTAATAAATACATTAATACATTTTACTCATATGTATTTTAAATGCTTTTTTACCCTGAATTTATTCATTTTTTTTCTAAATAAAGAAAAAGTAAATGCAATTTGATTATACACTTCTGGGAAATAATGCCCTTCATCCATGCAGATAATCAAGTGTTTCTTCTGCTCTAAACTCAAACATTACTTTTCGGGTTATCTATGTATCTTAAAATTCTGCATCTGCTAGTAAATTGAGGCTATGATGAGAGCTCATAATTAATTCAATTACCAAAATTAAAAGTAATGACTGTACAGCACTGTAAAAGCAAAGAACAAGTATTATTATTCATGTTAATATGGTTTTACTGAGAGTGCTATTGTTTATTTGCTTGGTAATATCCTTGTCAATGGTAAATTTTTGTTGTTATATTCCACATGAAATTTCAACTAAATCTTGCAGTTTATTTTCTGTCAATTCTGGAATGACTAAAAAAATCTTGTTTTCTTCATTAGTTTTCATGAAAGCTAAGTAAAACAGCAATTTACATGCACTGTGATTGATATATTCAGATAGGCTACATGCTGATTTCTGAATTCTAAAAGGGTATGTGATTTTTACAGCAATGTTTATGGAAAATAGAGCTTTTAGACTTACTGTATTTCCTGTTTAGCCATGCAAACTTGACATCTCTACTGACTGTGAAATGGTCTTAGGAATTTGTATTTTAAAGAATTAGAGAGGACATTAGGATTAAAACATGAAATAGTATACTATCTACTACTCTAGGAAGCACAAATTAATGAAAAGGTAGAGTTGTGTGAAGACAAATTAATTACACATGTAACTTAAGATGTGTATAAGACCTATGGTTTTAAATCTCCATTTTAAACCTGCTTATACAAATGTATATTTTTATATATTTAGAACTTAATGAACAGGATAGTTGTAGTTCAAGAAATATTGAAGAATTCCAATCTTAAGGATATAATGCACCATAAGAGGGCATGACTGCCAGCAGCAACATCGTACTCTATAACAATTGAGGATATTTACTGCTGACAGTCTAAAAAATTTCCAAAGTATAGTAAATGTTTTACTCTTTTAGCTACAGATAGACCAGTTGAGATCTTACAAGAAAACTTTTATTATAGCCCTATATTGTGGCAGAAATTTTTCTGAGAAAGGACGTTAGGGCTTCAAATTCTCTGTGCGAATGAATCATGCATGTTTGCAAAGGTAATGTGATGTGCTCTTTGAAAATAGATCCATCATACTGTATTAGTGAGGTCTAAATATATGTCTTATAATTTAATTTTTATGGATAAAGTGAATTCTAATCAAGCATCAGTATGCAACATGGCAATATCTGTTTTTTTATAATGAACTGACATGAGAAGGTAAGGATTCAATTCTTTTGCAGCACTGCATGTTCTACAGGCACACAATACAATACAGGTTTGAGATCAAGTGATGATTTTCAGGGAAGTGTGGTTTAGGAGAAATGTCTCTCAGCCACTGTATATTTAGTAAAACTTTATAAAGTGTCCCTGTTAGCCTTCGTTATTTTTAGTTTTAAAGATTCTCTTCAGTGTATTTTAATCCAAAGAGAGAAAACAAGGTAGGAAATGGCAGAAGCTGCTGTAATCCGTAGATACCTTGGTAAAAAAAGAAGGATGAGAGCTAGCAGTCATAGCAATAATGGTGGCAGCCGCAGCAACACCTGTGAAGGTAACAGGAGTCATTTGCTTGCTTGCTTTTTAATTCATTTTGATAGTGTAATAGATGATGGGTTATCAGTACCAGATGCCTTCCTCTGAAGGTGAATGCTTTTACTTCATTTCAGCTGGAAATTGCCAGGGAAGCAGAATAGAATAATATCTGGAATCTAGCTGACTGAGTTTCAAAATCCCACCTCTGTCACCTAAAATGTTTTTTTAATTTTGTTTCTCGACTCAATTTTTATAAGTTTTCCCAGTCACATAATAAAGGAAGAAATGATACATTCTGATTTATAGGTTTCAGAGAAGACTAAATTTACATATATGTTTAAAAGAATGAGACCAAACCTAAGACATATTAAGCGTAGAAATAAAAAGTTAACTTTTATCCTCTCTTTTATTGTTGAGGAAACTAAAACTTAAAAAATTTAAATTACATTCTACATCAGATAACTAACCAGTTTCAAAGTCAGGATTGGCCCCAAATTCTCTATGATTCTAGAATTAAACTTGCTTTTTTAGTTTGCCATTTGTAAGCAGCAGAATTAGGAGTTATTTTATTTATTTTTATTTTTTTCTTTATTCTAAAGAGAGAGAGAGAGAGCACAAGTGGGGAAGAGAGACAGAGGGGGAGAAAGAGAGACAAAGAGGGGGAGAGAATCTCAAGCCTGCTCACCTTCAGCATGGAGACCAACATGGGGCACAATCCCACAACCCTGGGGTCATGACCTGAGCCAAAATCAATAGTATAGACACTCAACTGACTGAGCCATCCAGGTGCTCCATGAGTTACTTTAAATTCATGGACTTCCTCTATTGTTTTATAATCTGATTTAAATAATTTTGCTTCGCAAAATGTTAAAAAGAGAACTGCCCTATGATCCAGCAATTGCACTACTAGGTATTTACCCAAAAGATACAAAAATACTGATTTGAAGGGGTACACCTACCCCAATGTTTATAGCAGCATTATCTACAATAGCCAAATTATGGAAACCGCCCACATGTCCAACAACTAATGAATGGATAGAGAACATAGATAGATATAGAAATAGAAATAGATAGATATAGATATAGATAGATATAGATGATATAGATATATAAAGAATATATAGATATAGATATATAGCAATATTATTCAGCTATAAAAAAGAAACAAATCTTGCCATTTGCAACAACATGTATAGAGCTAGAGAGTATACTGCTTAGTGAAATAAGTCAGTCAGAGAATGACAATACCATATGATTTCACTCATGTGGAATTTAAGAAATGAAACAGATGAACATAGGGAAAAAAAGAGAGGGAGGGAAAGCAAGAAATGGACTCTTAACTATAGAGAACAACTGATATCTATTCTGGGTAATGTATGGAAGTGTTGAATCACTATATTGTACACCTGAAGCTAATGTTACAATGTTTGTTGACTAAAAACTTTCAAAAAACAGTCATGCAATCTTTTTCTAAACACAAATGATTTATTTTTTTCATTATTGTCTTGGGATTATTTTTTTGCTCCGACTTTATGATGTTATCAATATTTTCTCAAAGTGAAAGTTTTCCTATAACTCATGTTCGTAATCCTCTGTTTTATTGTTTTCAGCCACTGATAAAAGCAAGGCTTAGTCTTCCAACAAGCAACTCTGTTTTATATATACCCACATTAACTCTAGGTTATATATTTATCTACTTTGCTGTATTTCTGCAAAACAGTGAATGAGGAGGCACACTTTTCTGAGGAAAAACATAAATAAATAACTTTACTCAGTATTAAAAACGAAAACAAGGAAATTGAGAAAACATTATTGAACTTACCACGGAATGAGAACAATTTATTATACACTAGACACTTAGCTTATATCCAAGTGCACATGCACACACAGAGTAAATTACAGAAATTATGTAATATAATTCTGGTGATATTAAGTTCATTTATAACATGAACTTAAGTGATTTGGAACTAAGGCAATAACATATTTCAAACCAATCAAAATAGACTACTTTGGCTATCTGGATCTGTTGTTAAATTCCTACATTTTCATTTACAATTTTTCCAGCTAAACTCTTCTTTTAATTAAATGCTTTAAAGTTTTTCATTTGTCTAGGTAAATATGTATGGAAAATGAAAAATATGCCTGAGGTCACACAGTGGGAAACTGAAAATTATTATACTTGAACCTGGGACTTTTGACACATAGCCCAGTACTTTTTAACTAAACTATCTTCTTCACAAGCCAAATTACTGACTTTTGGGAAATCAGGAGTGTAACAGAAATGAATATTGCATACAATGCAGTATTTTGGCACATTTAAATCCCCAATAAATATGTAAATAGCTCCCTTTCAATTAGAACACTTTGAAATGGTTCTGAGGTTACATCCAAGTTGTTACTTTACCTTATCTTATCTGTACATATGAGATCATACAAGTTTCTTTGAGGATTAGCTACAGTCTGCTAAAGCACAGGTGTTTGTGTATGTGTGTATGCACCTGACAGGTAATACAAAATGATCATTTGATTGCTTTCCGGCCTTTTGGCTAAGATCAAGTGTAGTAAAAACGATCATTTGAATGGATTTTAAATAACTCTCAATTAAAAAATATTAAATTAATTTTCTTATCTAATTTAGAACATAAGAACATACAAATTTACCAATATCCTATTATCTTCTCCACTTTAAGTCACAGATAGGCCAATATTATTAAACCTTACATTCTGTTTTTCCACTTCATTATTCTTTATAATAGCATTGATTGCCTTTATAAACCAAACATCCTCTGCACCAATACCCCCAAGAAATGAGCATTTGTGGAAGATTGCAAAGTCAATGGTGAAGAGGTTTGGAGATGCAGAGGGAAAGGATGGTCAATATATTATCTCATCAGTATTTGAAATTGTATAACATACTTCTCATTTTTCTCTTGAAACATTAACTCTTTGTATCATCACTTTTATCTCTTTTCTCAAAATTATTATTTTAAAAATAACTTCTTACACAGAAATTAAGAATTGCAAAAAAAGAGAGGAAGAAAGTGGAGGATTCCAAAAATTACTTTAGGTATCTTTACTGGAATGGAGATCACAGACAATATTTCAAGATATTCTTAAACAAGGAAAAAAAAAACAACTACTGTACACCCCTTCTGGAAAAAAAAAACCCTCAAGATTGTTTATATAAAATATGCTCCATTTCTTCATTAATTCACTCAAAAGATACTTAAAAATATTTAGTACATTGATATCTTTTATAAAATACAAGCAAACACTAATGAGCAAAATAAAACTGCCCTCAAGAAACTAACAGTGTGTAGGAAGAGGAAGAGTCAGACGGGTACAAGAGAGCGTGCAGTAAGTCCCAAGGTAAGCGTAAAGTGCTTGGGGATCATATTACAGGGAGCTTCGATTTTGGCAAATGTGGTGGAGCTAATGTCAAAAAAAAAATTATATCATAAAATATTACACCACACTGTTTTCTGTTCCCCTTAAGAAATAGATTTGATACCAAATATTCATTCCATACACTTAAAACAATAGTAAACAGCAGTATAAAAAAGTGTCTTCTATATTCAAAATGTTAGTACCAAAGTCAGATAGTTTAACTAATTCATTGTTCAAACTCATTGGATGTTTGGACACTTTAAATGTTCTTGGGAATAGGATCTTCTATTTCTCTGTTATCTCACTCTGTAATAGAAAGGTTTACATAACTAATCAATTTCAATATTAACTCATGTGCCTGCCTCGATGTTAAAAACTTTATGTGCATTATCTCATTTTTCATCTTTGCAGCATTCAGTGTCAGGTTAACTATTGTTCCCATTTTAGATGAAAAAACTGAGGCATAGACAAATTAAATAACACTGTGAACCTAGTTAGGCTGTCTTCTGAGCTTTTGGTCTTAAACGAGTGCATAGTATGTCTTTAATCATGGCAGTGTTACCACTTCTCTTCATACTAACATGACACTATCTAGATTTTATCTTTTGTTCTGAGAATGCATTTGGTATGAAATAATAGATTATAAAAGATTAACACTGACCATTTTAATTTTTTATCCAGCCTTAATGAGGTTTAGAAGACAAAGTACCTAGTAAGCCTTCAACAGTAGAGAAATCAATAAACATAATATTCACAATAATGGAAGACCACACAATCTTTTTTATTTGATCTAGTATTTATGTCTTACTAATGAGTCTAAAGTGTTGTTTATACTTAATTAGATAAACTTATAAAATAATAAACTTTATATAGTAATAAAATGCTTTCCACCTCAAATATTTTCTTGCTTAAGTTTATTCAGTGTAATAAATGTGATTTGCTTTTTAATTTGTATTAAAATGTTTAAGTTTGACTATAACAATCTTAACAAATTATTTTGTAATGAAAATGTTATAATTGTCCAATGGTCAGTATAAAATTTACTCTCATAGTTCTGTTTTTACTCATGTTGTTTTGTCCCAAATATGGTTAGGCTGCATTGAATCATTCCCACATAATCAGAGATTCAAGTCTAATGCCCAATGACATTTTAGTAAGACATGGTCATTTTTTGTATTGAGGAAAAAGATACCGGATTTAAAGAGGCATTGGCAGTTGGAATCTGTGGGATAGAGTAAAGGACAGAAGAGAAAAACACAAATAAAAGGATCCAAAAGATCTGGAAATCTGAAAAGAAGACTTTTGAGTTTGTGGGTAAATACCAAGGCATGCATACATAGGGTGAAACTCCATGAGGCTGGAAAAGAATGATCAGAAAACTGTATGTTGAACAATTTCCATGCAGGGCTTAGAGATATTCAAGTTCTACCAGATGATGTGGAATATCTTCATGAACACCAAAGGCATTCAACAGAGATACTGCAAGAGTTGTTCCTTAGTAAGTGAGTAAACTAATCCTAAAATAAAAGTTCTATTCCCATGATCTGCAAAAAAAAATGAACTTCCTGACAGAACAAAGCACAACAATGGTAAAGCAAAACAATAAATGATAGCATTCAAAAATATAAAATGCATGATGTGAAGATTCTGATGCAAATATTACTAGACCTGTCAAAAATCAGGCAAATGTGACCCACAACCAGGAGAAATTTCAGTAACCAGAAAGAGATACAGAAGTGATAAAATTATGAGATTAGCAAGCAGTCTTTAAAGTATATAAATATGTTCACAGACATAAAGAAAAGCATGAATAGAATAAGGAAAGAAATGGAAGACATAAAACAAAACTAAGTGAATCTTCCAGTTATGAGCATATATTTGCTGTACTAAGAAATTCACTGGTGGGGATTAATTGTAGGTAGATATTGCAGAAGTAAATATCAGTAACTTGAAAACACAATAATAGAAATTACAAACTCAATTGGAAAGAGGGAAAAGACTGGAAGAAATAAGCTGAGTTTTATTGCCTATGAGACAATATCAAGTAGTCTAACCTTCATGAGTTTGAGTCCCAAAATAAGAAATGAGAAAGCAGACACATGAAAAAAGAAAATGATGATGTAAGGACTACTTTTTTAATTGATAAACTACAGAGAAAAATAGCCAAAGGTATAATCATACTGAAACATTTTAACTCATCTCTCTCAGTAACTAATAGGTCAGTAAGACAAAATTCAGCTTCTGCCTGTTTCTCATGGGACACTTGTTCTTGGGGAAGCCAGTCCCCATATAAGAAGTTAAACTATTCTGAGACTGCTGTCTGGGGGCCATGTGTAAACATTTGAAAACCTTAGATGAGTTCCCCACAGACAACCAGTATCAACTCACAGCAATGTAAGTGAGCCACATTAGATGTCAGCTCAATTGAACCATCAGGGGACTGCATTTTCAGCTAATATTTGGATACTATCCCATAAGTGAACTCAATCAAGAACTGCTCAGCTCAGCTTTCCCCAAATTCCTGAAAATTATAAAATTATATTCTCAAATTTTGTATATTATAAAATTATAATTTAGAGTTGCTAAATTTTGAGAAATTTTCTTATCCAGAAATTGATCTTTGGAACAATAAATGAATTCATAATTAAAAGTTGTCACAAACTGGGGCACCTGGGTGGCTCAGTCGGTTAAGCGTCTGACTTCAGCTCAGGTCATGATCTTGCGGTTTGTGAGTTCAAGCCCTGCATCAGACTCTGTGCTGATAGCTTGGAGCCTGGAGCCTCCTTTGGATTCTGTGTCTCCCTCTCTCTCTGCCCCTCCCCTGCTCATACTCTGTCTCTCTCTGTCTCTCAAAAATAAATAAATGCTAAAAAAAAAAAAAAATTAAAGTTGTCACAAACACATACATGTTCATAACCTTCACACTGGGATGGCTTCAATGGTAAATTTGACTAACATTTTTGAAAATAAAAAAAAAATGCCAAAACTTCCAGAAGTCAGAATAAAGTGATCAATTATTATATTTCATGACCTTAGCCTAACTTTGTTATAAAAACCTGATATAGACATGACAGGAATTTTTTTTAAAAAATATTAATCTCACTTTTGTTTGTGGTTGCAAAAAATCTTAACCAATATATTAACTATATCTGCAGCAATAGACAGATTATTCAATAGATATTTGGATAGATAGATAGATAATGTGTAATGAGCAAACTTTTTTTTTCTCCTCCAGGAATGCAACATTTTTTTGACATTTGAAAATCCATCAGTGTAATTCAACATATTAACAGAATAAAGAAGAAAAAGAATTAATTATTACAATCAATTCAGAAAAAACATGTAATGAAATTCAACATCCATTCCCTATAAACTATCTTAGCAAACTGATTTCCATTCATGTCTGTTGGGAGTGTAATTAGGTATAGCCACTGGGGAAAAGTATGTTGACATTGTCAACTTTGCACATATGCCTACCCAATTGCCCTAAATTTTTACTCCTAAGTTTATACTCAATATACGTACATATATGTAATAAAATACATGTATAAAAATTTTTAACTGCATCATTTGAAAGAATCCCAAATTGGAAGCAATCCAAATGCCTATAAACATTTGAATGAATAAATAGTGTTTCTTTTTAAATTCACACAGTGAAATATTACATAGCAGTAAAAATAAACTTATACCAGTTTAAGAATATAGATTAATATTATGTGCAAAATGTTGAATGAATAAAAGCTAGACACAAAAGCATGTACACCATATGGTACCATTTTTTAAAGTTCCCAAAGTGACAAACTAATCTATAATTTTAAAATTCAAGGTAGTGTTTACATTTGAGAAAGAGGAGGTAGGAATGATGTAGAAGCGGCATGTAGATGTGCTGGTAATAAACCAGATCTTGGATTTATAATTTTGCAGATACAGTCACCTAGTAACAATTGGTAGTTAGCAAAATAAAGCCCTCCCTCACAAAAATGTTCATGTCCAAATATTTCAGTCCTGTTAATATGTTAGTTACATGGCAAAGGAGAATCTAAATAAATTTAAATGAATTCCATACAGATGGAATTATGGTTGCTTATCAGCAAACCTTGAGATGTAAAGATTATCCTGGATTATGAAGGTGAGTGAATTGAGAGATACAGCCACAAAGTGGAAGAAGGAGGCTGAAGAGTGAAGGATGTTACCCTACCTTGCTGGCTTTTAAGATGAAGGCATGGAGCCATGAACCAAGGAAGGTGGGTGGTTTCTTGAAAACACTCTCTTCTAGAATACAGAAAGAACAGAACCCTACTGATACTGCTTTTAACCCAGTCAGATCCATTTCTGACTTCTGATCTCCAGATGATAATGTGTGTTATTTTAAACCACTAACTTTGTTGTAATTTGTCACATACAGTATTAGTGCTGAAACTAATATATGTTATCAAACTGTGTATTATTTGTGCACATTTTGTGGTTATTTAACATTTTCAATAAAAATGTTTTATATATGTGTACATATGTGTGTGTGTATGATCTATATTATCAATTTAAAACAGTGCTCAAGTTCCTAGAAATTAATGTTCAAAAGTAAAAGGGAATTAATATTTTAATACTACCCAGTGTCTACCCAATGGCTCTAAATTTTTACTCCTGTTTATACTCAACATACATGCATATATGCAATAAAATACATGTAAAAAATTTCCTTGGCTGAATCATTTGAAAGAATCCCAAATTACAAAGATTGGGAAAGATTTCCAGTTATCCATGAGAAAAAAATTGCCTGGTGAATTCTAAATTCCGTGTGGTAGGCTTAATAATAATTACAACAAAGTTAGTGGTTTAAAATAACACAAATTATTATCTGGAGATCAGAAGTCAAAAATGGATCTGACTGGCTAAAAGCAGTATCAGTTGGGTTCTGTTCTTTCTGTATTCTGTATTCCTAAATGGTGGGTACTGAAAGATGCCCATGTCTTAATGTCTAGTGTCTGTGGCAATTTAACCTCATATGTTTGAAAGGGACTGTCTAATATGACTAATTTAGGGATTTTGAGATGGATAGATTATGCTGCATAATTCAGGCAGGTGCAATGTAACACCAAGGATTTTATAAAAATATCAGGAGAGTTAAAGTGGAAAAAAGAATTAGGGACAACAGAAAAAGAAGTCAGGGTGATATGAGGCAATGATCCAGGGACTGCAAGCAGCTTTAAGAAGCTGGAAAAGGCAGCTTCACAGATCTTTCCCAGAGCCACCAGAAGTTAGACAGCTGTGTTACAACATTTTAGACTTAAGAACTTCAGAATTGCAAAATGATACATTTGTGTTGTTTTAAGCCACTACCTGTATGGTAATTTGTTATAGCAGCAATAGGCAATGAATACACCTCCCCTAGATTTAGGAAAAATTGGTCAGAGCCAAATTAATTGTTTTCTTAGGAGTGTCTACTACTTGATTTTAAATCTAAAGATTATGGATTCCAGTAAGCTTGTTTCTAACTTGAATTTTTAGGCAATTGGCAATAAGATTTAACCCATCTATCATCCTGACCTCAGATACTATTAAGTTTCTGCTAGGGTCTTTGGACAATTCAAAGTAATGAATTTTGGGGGGCCCAGGGTTTCTCAGTCAGTTGAACATCCGACTTCAGCTCAAGTCGTTATTTCATGGTTCATGGGTTCAAGTCCCATATCAGGCTCTGTACTAACAGCTCAGAGCCTAGAGACTGCTTCATATTCTGTGTCTCCCTCTCTCTCTGCCCCTCCCCTCTTCGCACTCTGTCTCAAAAATAAACATTTAAAAAATTGGAAAAAAAAGAATTCAAAGTAATAAGTTTTTAAAACACAGATACTTGATAGGGCACATGGGTGTCTCAGTTGTTTGAGTGTTCAACTTTGGCTCACGTCATGATCTCATGGTTCATGAGTTCGATCCCCCCATCAGGCTCACTGCTGTCAGCATGGAGCCTGCTTCAGATTCTCTGTCTCACTCTTTCTCTGCTCCTCCTTCACTCGTGTGCTCTCTCTCAAAAATAAACAAAATATTTAAAAATAATAAATAAAACACTGTTTGGTATGACAGTTCTATGGCCTGGGTATAAAAGTGTCTGCCTTTAAACATAGGTAGAAAAAAGGAGAGGCAAACCATAAAACAGACTCTTAACTATAGAGAACAAGCTGAGGGTTGCTGGAGAGGGATTGGGCAGAGGGATGGGTTAAATGGGTGATGAGCACTTGTGATGAGCACTGGGTGTTATATGTAAATGATGAAGAATATATATATATATATATATATATATATTTAATTTATTAGTGAATTTCATTAAGTACTTGGTGTCAAACTAGTACAGTGTGTGAGACCTTGAATGAAATGTTTTCAGAACAAAGCTGTTGATGAAGGAATTTTAATTTTATTCTAAGGCATGAGGGAAGTTTGACTCTGAAGCTGAATAGAATAATAAATTTGGGGAGATTTTTAAAGTCTAATTTATGTAAGTAAGACTTTTAAGTAAAGATTTAAATTAAGTAGACACTTTTAACTTGGGAAAGTCAAATATTTCTTTAGACTTTAATTTTTTGGGTATGTTTGAATGTCTGCGGACTTTTACTTTCAGGAGAACTAATTTTTTAGTCTTTAAATTTTTCTGATAATATAAATTTCATAATATAAAAGAGTTTATATTCAAATTTTGACATTTATATGAAATATTAGCTATTAGAACTATTAAACATGTATCATTGGGGTCATCTGTTAAACTACTACAGTACATAAACTGATGTACTATGCTGCAACATAGTGTAAGAAAATAAGAAATGAAAACAACATAGGTAATTACTTTTCAGACCTGTATACAATTTATCCTTGGAATTTACTCAAGCAATATATTGATTTAGCTCATTTCAAAGCTTTTTTGTGTCTAAAATTCATTATACCTACTGGTGATCCTCAGAGGATACTCAAAAGAACATTAAGTACACTCGAAGAGAGACATGGAAATGAAAACACATCTGCCCCAATAGACTGCTAATCTTTTCCCAGAGGGACCATCTATACCCAGATGGAGAATGAGCTATGTGGAAAACTCAACATAATCCAATGAAATGAGCTCAGGTGTATGTTAATATGAAATATTTCTTCCTTTCTCCTTATTTCTCTTCTACATAGATGGAATCTCATTAGATACACTCCTGACCTGTCTCTAGCTCCTTCCTTATCCCTAAGATGTATGGACTTATTGAACTGATGAATTTGAGAACAAGTACTGAGCATGTGTAAACCTGTCCTTTCTCTTGGAAGTGAGCTTCCTTCAGTGACCAGGTATTCAATATTGCTTCTTCTAGGAGGCAGCCTCTTTTGAACCATATCTCCTGGTATTAGCAAGCCCATCTGACTAAATGAGAAAAGCCCACATTCCATTATGTCCTTCACTATTAATAAAAGAGATATTTTAACTGCCCATCAGCCACTCTTTGAATCTTTCCTCAACTTTTTCAGAACACAGGTGGAGCAAATCATACTATTTTTATAACTCCCTCCACTTCCCAAGGATCTCTGAACTTCTATTGATAAGACAGTGGAGATACAGGAACACTCATGGACTGCTAATACCATATGAACATATACAACCATTCTGGAAAACAACCTGAAAGTACTTCGGACATTTATATTTTAGTACCAAGGAACTCAAATAATGAGAATAATCGGAGAAATGTTCATAGGTCCATAAAGCAACAGGTATAAAGATTTTTATCACAGCATCGTTTGTATTAGTGAGTTGTCATAATGCTTTAGTATCTACTTCAAGTGAAAAGTGTTTGTGTTCATTGGTACAAGCCTTTTTAAAGGCTAGAGTAATGAATTAGAGATTGTACAGCAACATGGATAGATCTCAAAAACAATGTTAAATGAGAATAGTGAGAAATATGACATTTGTATTACCATTTCATTTACTTGTATTAAAATCATATATGTAAAATTAATATATGTGCCTTTTAAGGAGATATACAGGGGTGCATTTTAAACAAAGTGGAGTGTATAAACACACACACACACACACACAGAGCAGGTACATATGAGAGGGGAGATTGGAGATGTTTGTTTACAAGTTAGATTCATGAGCCTCACACTAGAGATTCATAATTACCTTGAAACTAGAACCTAGTAATATGCATTTTTATCCAACATATTCAATTGTTTAATGAACTTTTAGACTGAAAATTATGGATTGTCCAATTAAGAAGCTGTTCTTTTCCAAATTGAGGGTGAATGGAGGGAGGTGGGCAGGGGATGGGCTAAATGGGTAATGGTTATTAAGGAGGGCACTTATGAGCACTGGGTGTTATATAAAAGTGATGAATCACTAAATTCTACTTAACTAACTAAAATTGAAATAAAACATTGGAGAAAAAAACAACAAAAAAGAAGCTGTTCTTTTCAAATTACTCAAGATTTTCAAGCAATAGCTTAATATTCCTTTCAGTATTACTAACTCTTCAAACATATCTTCTTTCAAGGGAAATTTTACACATTTCTCAAAATAAAATTCAAAGGCTCTCTTTTCCATGAAACCTTCATAAACTCTTCCAATTTGAAAGCGGTATCTCCCACCTTTCTAATTTTAACTGCAGTTTTAGAAAATTCTCTTATGAAGCATTTTACTTTAAATGAATTTCATTTGTCCCTTTGCTTTCTCATTTTCTTGACAGAAAGCTTATTGAAAGAAGGAAAAGTGCTTCTAATATCCACCTGCCATAAAACCTCAAACATTTTAGTTGTTTAACAAATGTTTATTAAGCAGAATAATGAATTCATTCATTAATACTTACATGTGGCATCTAGCTTTTTTGTCCACATCCACATTATGGTGGGCATACACACTAGATAGCAAGCTGAGCCCTCTTATTTGAATGATACCATTATTAAAAACCTAACCTGACAACACAGTATAAAATAAAGAGCACAGCTGGAAAGGAAACTGGTATCTACTTCCATCTATTTTACTACCTAGCTTTGTGAATTTGGGAATGAGATTTAAAATCTGTGCATTTTAACTTCCTTATGTATAAAATAAAGAATTGGAATTTAAAAATCTCCAACACTTTTTTAATAACTATAATTTTATTTTCTATACATTGCTATTGCAATATTAAAAATACTCATTCCTCTTTCACCTCAGTTGCACAAGACAGTTAAATGTGTTTTTAGTAAAACCAAATAGACAAATTTATTTTTAATTTTGCTCTAACTAGATAATCTTAAAATCTGCACTATTACTATTCCATGATTTGCAAAGATTTTCTTTATTATTATTTTTAATAATATTTTTCAATAAAATTACTGTAGACCACTCTGTCAATTTTTAAACACCCAGGAAAAGAAAATTGAACAGTGCTAAACTTACATCCATGATAGCACTTTTTTTTTATTAATCCAGGATTTTTCAATTTCATTTTTTTCCAGATATGAAACTTCCAAATTTTAGCTTGTCATATCACTGCCCAGAAAAAGTGTGATTTTCCCCACCTTTCTAATAGCTAGATATGGCCAATGAAATAGAAGCCAAAGTCATCCAGGCAATTTCTAAGAGGTAACTTTGATGTTAGGGAAGCAATTCCTTTCCTCTGTTATCTGTCTTGATGAAATGCACGTATGCATTGCAAGTAACTTAAATCAGGGATGAGAGTGCACCCTAGGATAGTTAAGTAACAACACAAAAGAAGACCAGATATAATGAATTTATAGAGTATCTATATCATTCTTGGACTTAATCTGAGAGAAAATAAAACTTGGCATTTTAATATCAATTGTCTTTTAAATAGTTTTTATTTACTGGGCACTGTGATGAATTCATGAATATAGTACATCTAGAACCAGGTTTGGTATGTGTGTGACAAGTATGATGCAAATAAACAAGCTCATATGATTCACAGTAATTGGTGGTGAAAGTGGTGGTTAGAATTACATATTTGCTTTCCTTCAAGCAAATCTAGGAAGGTCTCTGATACTTTTTTTTTTTTTTTTTAGTTTTTAATATTCCCCCTTTAGTGTTATTAAATGGTTTTAAGGAAACATTTAAGTTATTTCATTTGAAATGTTAACACACATTATTTGTAGTTAAAATAGAATACTAATATATGCTTGTGATGTGCCACATTTAGAGAAAAGAATAATTTAAAAAACAGTGACTCTTTTAATGCATTTTGTTATTTAAGAACTAGGTAAAATTAGAGTACCAAATATAAATTGAATTATTAAAACAATACTTTAGTCTCCTAATTCTTCTCAAAATCTTCTGCTTTGTTCCTCTATGTTTACTTAAGGATTTTGTTTCTTAGGTCAGAAGGATCTGAGAGGATTTTGTGCTATTCCTAGAATGGTGGCTGTACCCCTTCTCCAGTTCTGCACTACCGAGGAATGCCTTATTCTGTCTTCCTTCCTTCCCTCAGTCCCTTGTGAATGCCCCCGGAGAGCCAATGGAAGAGTCTTTTAATGAGTAAGAATTATTGTTATGTCAGTGGCTCACTGAGGTTCTATTCTCTTCTGTCAGCCCACACGCAGCCTTTAAAAATTTCACTGAGGGCACCTGGGTGGACTCGGTTGAGCATCCAACTTCAGCTCAGGTCATGATCTCACTGTTTGTGAGTTCGAGCCTTGTGTTGGGCTAACTGTTCTCAGTGCAGAGCCTGCTACATATCCTCTGTCCCCTCTCTTTCCCCCTCCCTTGCCTGTGCTCTTTTAAAAATAACTAAAAATTTTAAGAAGATTTCATTGAAAATTTTCTGAGTCCCTACCCACTTGTACAATGACTCTCTTCCTTTCATACTCACCACATGGGAGCAAATACATCTTGATTCTCCTCAGAGGAAAACAGACTTTCTTTAAACTCTGTTATGGCCTTGTCCTACAATTTCAGCTCTCTGATGAGTTCAAGAAAAAGGTTAATTTTATAGATTATCTGCTTTTATATTATTGTTAATTTGGCAGTGTTGGAATTTTAGCTTTCTACACCCTAGGTAACAATTGGAAGTTTCTTTAAATCATTGTTAACATGAGTTTTTCACTTCATGCTTCCAATTTATTCTTAACTAGTATGCAGTATCTTAGATATACTCACAAACTTTGTTTCTTTTTCCAGCTCAAATATTTTTTAGAAGCTTGATTTCTTTCTTATATTTTTATAGAAAAGAAAATTTGTCTTAATCATTAATTTTACTTTACCACTAAAAGCAAACCTGTCAATTTCCCCATTATCAATTGTAACATATTTATTGGATAGCAATAAACAGTATTTTGTGCATTCATATAACAAGGCCACAATGTTAACATGCTCATCCAAATACAGACTTTGCTTTCATGTGCATCCATTCTGTATGAGTGAAGGTGTTCTTTTTTTGTTTGTTTGTTTGTTTTCAGTTTCTGAATAATAGTTGAGAATAGTTCACTGCAATGAAGCTTTATTTTAAAACACAAGACCGCTTAGCTGGAGCACTGCCTTTTTTCACTCAGAGCAAGACTTAGTTCCCATAGTATCTATTTAGAAGTATAATCAATTAGTATTCTATCTCAAACCATAAGTGAAAATTATCTCTCTAAATTCAAGCATTGCTATATAATATAGACCACTTTGGTGTGTCTAGCCCAATGTACATGATTCCTCTGATAACACTCTGGGCTAAAAGAGTGTCATTATAACATATCTTTTAATTTTGAAATTTGTTTTGCCACCTATCACAGAAACCTACCCCACACCTCCATTTGGTTTAGTCTCACCTCCTAGGGTCATTTCAAAATACTGTTGTGACATACCTATGAGTCTTCTATCTTAGGTAAAGATCTGTAATGATGCTAATAAGAACTATATATGAGAACTCCATGAAGTTAGGACTGGGCATTGTACTTCCATACCTCTTCAGTCACCTGGCAACTTAAAAACCAACAATATTATCTGCTGAATTAAAGATTCTATGACCTACTAAGCATATTATTATAAAATTAAACTAAAAATAATAATTTCATTTATATAAGTCTTTTGATCCCTACATTTTTGAAACAAATTTTATCATAGTCATGAGTGGAGGAGAGGAATGACCTTTTCTTCTTTCTAAAATTTAGGAGTCTGGTTAAGTCTTACATTAGTTTCTATTTCCAAGGAAAACATATTTCAATGATACTTCTTTCAAAATTCACTAATTTTTCTCTTTTTTTTGCAAGAACATTTAAAACTTGAAATTCTAAATAAACAAACAAACAAACAAACAAACCTATTAGCTTTTAATAAGAAGCTACTAATATTATAAAATATCACTACTAATTCTCTCACGTATTGAATTATACTTCTCAAATTAATTATTTCATGTGCTGATAAGTTAATTTTTGTTCAAGCCATCTACTTTTTCCTTAACCACCTAAACTTTGCTTTTCTTTATACTATTTACTTCCTCAAAAACATACCACTAATATTCCTATTCACTTTCTTTTCTTGATTCACTTCTCCATTCTTCAAGAGTGTGTATGTGGCTGAATACTCACTGGCTTAAGTACTGGGAAATGTAAACATTGTCCTTTGCCTCATGGTACTTACAGACTAATAGTGGAAGGGAGACATTATTTAGAAGGGAAACTTATTCCCTACCCTTCTTGTTTCCATAAGGATGAAATTCATTTTCCATGCTTAATGAGATTGGAGCTGAGCATGTTTGACTCCGTATTTTTCTCTCTTCTTTTGGGGATTTATTATATACAACAAGCTCAAAATTTCTGCTTCTATATGTAATAGTTCTGCAAGGGTTAGCCCCCATGGAGGAGGCTCATATTAGTCTTCTGTGGTCTATGGTTCTACAGGTATATCTGTCTACTTTAGGAGCAAAATGTTAACGCATCCTCTTGTCTACAGACCTATGTCACATTCTCCATCTAATTTTCATCAGTAATAATGCTAACTTATTTTATATCCATCTCTTTGCCTTTTACAATTATCTTTCAGTTGGCTCTATACTGGAAAGAGGAAGACTTGCATAAAATTTTTGAATATTTTAAGTACACAATTAATGTTCAAATAAAACTTGTGGGAAAAATACATAGAAAGGCCAGTTTGGGTAACATTAGTTATTAGGTTTTTGAAAGCAAGTGGCCTTAATAGAGGACCTTAATAAGAAGACAGATACAGTTTGACTTTGAATATACAAAGAGATGACAAAGATTAGATATATCTCTAATAAAGGTTCATCTTGAACCAAGCAGAACATCAGTAACAATATTTTTTTTCTTTTATTCTGTTTTTCAGTCTGTACTACAAACCAGACCAAGACTTTTAAAATTTTTAAAGGCAGCTGTTTTCTCTGTGTTATTATCCAGGAGCATAGTAAGTGCCTAGGTTTAAATTGTTAAAGCTAAGTATGGGGCATACAATGCAAGAGTGGCTTTTTCAGATTCTGTTTTCCCTCTTAATGTTTTGAATTGCAATGCCTACTCTGCTCAACCAGCAGCAGTGATTTTGTTTTCAAATAGACAAACTTACAAAGCATAATAAGCTTCACCAGTGTCAAGTTTACTTATCATCAATATAAGAAACAGGATAGGCAACACACAATATGCATGGTGATAGCATAGTGAAGGTCATAAGTGCAGCTTCTCAACATCCCCATATCCTTCCATACTTGGAATGCATGTGTTAGAGAAAGTAAGTTAATTGGGCATAGACCAGTTTAGGGTCTCTCTGGCTTTTATACTTTCCTAATCATGTAGCCACTGCAGGGTATCTCCTAATCCTCAGTTAACCTACATCTCATTATTTACATGTCATTCATAGAAAAACAGGTGATCAGCAAACAATTTTGACAAGAAATACACATAACTATTAAAAATACACAATATTTGGGGCGCCTGGTTGGCTCAGTCAGTTGAGTGTCCCACATCAGCTCAGGTCATGATCTATAACGGTTTGTGAGTTTGAGCCCCGCATTGGGGTCTGTGCTGACAGCTAGGAACCTGAAACCTGCTTCAGATTCTGTGTCTCTCCATATTGCAGCCCCTCCCCTGCTCATGCTCTGTGTCTCTGTGTCTCTCAATAATAAATAAACGTCAAAAAAAATTTTTTTTAAAGCCACATGGTTTCTTTAAAAAAAATACACAATATTTATCTTAGATGCAGTACATTACTATAAATTTATTTAATTAGTGTTGCAAGGAGGATTTAAAGTAGAGTTTACTATATTGTTTGAACATGACCTAAGATTTCAGAGCTTAAAATAGTGGTGTACTGACAAACCAGTTGTAGGTATTTATTAGTAATTGAATGTGTAAGTTTGGACATTTGTTATTAAACACACATACACATACAAACATGCCATTAAAGAGGCACAAATTAAAAAAAAAAAAAGAACAGAGTGGAGAAAATCTAATAAATGCTTGAGACTGGATCACTATATCTAAGGAAAACAGGACTTTTTTTCTTTTTTTTCTTTTTTTTTTTTTTCTAACCAAAACAAAGAACTAGAATGATTTGAAAACATGCTCTATTCTTATTATCTATTGAAAAGCATTGGTTATCCTAGAAAAGAAAGAAAATTAAAAAAAAAAAAAAGAAAGAAAAGAAAGGGTTTAGCTAAGTTGAATAAAGAAAGGGATTTCCCCATGGGAAAAGCTGAGCTCTTATAAGAAAGTTGGAGCACCTGGGTTGCTCAGTCGGTTAAGAGCCCAACTTCAGCTCAGGTCATGACCTCACAGTTTGTGAGTTCGAGCCCCACGTTGGGCTCTGTGCTGACAGACTGTAGCCTGCTTCAGATTCTGTGTCTCCCTCTCTCTCTGCTCCTCCCCAGATTGCTCTCTCACTCAATCACAAAATATAAATAAACATTAAAAAAAATTTTTTAGAAAGGTAAATACATATGAAGGTAAAATTATCTTAAAAGTCAAGGTAAAGTTTGGGGCGCCTGGGTGGCTCAGTCGGTTGAGCATCTGACTTTGGTTCAGGTCACGATCTCACGGTTCGTGGGTTCAAACCGCACATCGGGCTCTGTGCTCAGACCCTGGAGCCTGCTGAGGATTCTGTATCTCCCTCTCTCTCTGTCCCTCCCCTGCTCACACTCTGTCTCTGTCTCTCTCTCTCAAAAATAAGTAAACATGAAAAATAAAATTTAAGTCAAGATAAAGTAGACATAAAATAGATAGAAATGTACCAAGTCTAATTGTTTTTAAAATAGGCCTTAGAAAATTGGAGATGCTTTAGTTATTATTAGATCATAGTCATGACTAAGAGAAATCTGGCAGAGCAGACAAAGATCATAAAAAGTGGACTGGAAGGACTCTCAGAGGAAGCCAATATTCTGGAAACTTTTGAGATGTGATCTTTTAAAGCTGTGGACAGGGTCCAGTCTAAGAGCAACTGAAGAGCCAATCTATAAAGTTTAAAACAGCTATTGTAAAATGTTAATGACATTGGATAGGTTTGTGATACAAACACTAGGAAGACTAGTGTAAAATACTCCAAAAAGTTTCTGAGGGAGTTTGAAGGTGACATAGTTATTATAGATGAAGAACTATGTTCCTTAAGAGGATATGTCTCAATACTGATGTAACTGAGGCTCTAATTGAATATAAAACAACAATAAAAAAGATAAAGAGAAGCCATGGAGACAGTCAAATAGGAAACAAGACCAGATTAGATGTTCATTTAATGGGAAAATAGAATTCAGATGGGCTATCCAATATGTACAATATTTTTGATAAAACTTTAGAGATACACATAATTTATTCATTTATTATCTCTCATTATGAGAAACCCAACAAGACAAACATAAGAGATCATGTTAAGAAGGCAAATGTTTGAGTCAGAAAGCAAATAAAAATTGAAAGGAAAACAAAAGACACTCAATTCTAACAAACACATTAACTGCCATGTTATAGATGGAAGTAAATTTAAAGAAAGTGATTAAGCTTTCAAACTTAACAGAGTTCTGTTTAAAAACAAGTAAACAAATATAAACATTAGTCTTATCCCAGTACTGATGTAAAAAAAAAATGACAGAAATTTTATGTTCAGCCTAGAAATTCAAAATCTGAAGAGAAATAATACCTTTTGAAGCCTTTAGTAGAACAATTAACCCTAAATAGAATTGAAGATGTATAGGCTTCAGAGACAGTAACAGTACCTTCAGTTTCCTTCAAACAAAAATGGTGCCTCAGGTACAGAGGAGGTTTATCCTAGAGGCAGCGTTCACTGGTATAAATAATCTCATAGCAAAAAGCAAAGTCCAAGCAGCAGATGCTATGGTATAAAATTTTTTAATGTTAAATTTAAAAAGAAGATGTATGACACCAGATAAGAGTACACACTCACAGTATCATTAGAGTTCCAGAAAATACAGTGTTCAAAAGGAAATGAAAATTAGGAAATTTTATTTATACTAAATGGGAAAGAATATTTCAAATAAGATCTGGTGTCTGGTGACATACTAACCATTTCCTCCTTTTTGTTAGAAGGAAAAAAATATCTATTTAGGTAATAGTCATTCTCAGAGAGAAGAAACTGTATTTCTAGTGTCCCCTTTTCCCATTTGGGGAAGCTGTGACAACATTTACCTCTTTGGGGGGCATCGCCTACCAGTTTTATTTTAGTTCAAAGACAGTAAAACTGGACAACCAGCACTAACCTAACTAGCATTAACCTAACTAGTGGTATTATTTCTTCCTCTAACCTCCTCTTAAAAATCTTTGACTTCCTTCTATATTTTTGGAGGTGAGAGACAACATTTGGAACCACTCAAATCATAGTCTGTGAGCTGTCTTCCATCGCAGCGACCAAAAATGGTTTTTGTACCCTCCCCAGGTCTGTGTTACATTCCCTCCCAATAATTCTACTTTTAAATTTTCCATGTTTGATTTGCACTGTAGCTGTAAGCCTAAACTTTTGGCATCATAAAGCACTCATGTGAAGTAGATTGACTTCAAATGTAGTCATATTTTAAAATATCTTCAAGAAGGAAAGATGGAACTGAAAACAGCTGACACCATAAGGCATTATATTATTTCACTTTAATTATATGCACAGAGTAAAATTAATCTTGGCAATATGCTGTTAACATGGTAAATATTGAAGGTATTATTTAATAATTATTATTAAGTTTTGTGACACTTGTCAAATGCTTCATAACTTGTTAAACTGATAGAAAATGCAATTCATTTAATTTCTTTACTCATATATTCATGCTACATGTTTAGCATACTTTCTGGAGTCACTCATTTTCAGAGTAGATAATTTGAAAGGACAAAATTAAAAGGATAATATTTAATCTGTTTTATGACTACACTTGCATTTAAAATAAGTCATTTGTATGGAGCCATGTGCCTTAGAAAGCATTTTCAAACAGCCATTAATCTCACAGTATCTTTATTACAATGGTTGAATATTTACCTTTCTCAAAAAAGATGAGTACACTTACTAGTAAAATTAAGGAACTTGCTAAGTCCTCCTTGTTAATTAATGGTGAAACTAATATTGGGAATCTAGTCTTGTGGGTGCACAAAGTAGATTTATGCTTAGTTAAAAGTATGATAACTATCAACCTTCTTTCTTTGTAATTTTTAAGTTGTTTTTGATAAAAGATCATGTAGGCATGCTGATTTTTCAAAATGATGATCAAAAATAATTAACAATATAATCTGGGGGAAGATTTGGAATGTACGTTTAGGCATTCACTATGTTAGCAATTATTTGTTCCTACCTAGGGACATTGATCTTTCAAAAATATATATGATGTTAAAGATCAACACCTCAAACATCCACATTAAAATCCTTCAATAACTTTTCATTTTACTAAGAATAATATCCACAACCTTTACTATGACTTATAAAACTTTATTTCAGATCTCTGCCTGACCATATTAATTAGGAATAGCCAAGCAATTAAAACAGAAAATCCTAAAGTAATGACTTTAATAAATGAGAAAGCATTTATCTCTCATTTAAAAATCCCAAGGTAGGTAGCACACGGTGAATGTGTGATGTGTGAATTTATTAGCAACACTGGTTCTTTCTAGCTCACCTCTCTGCCATCTCCAGATGGCCCAAGATGGGTTCTAGAGATTCTTATTTTTAAGAAAACAGAGTGGAATAGTGTATCAAGAAAAATCTAGGATTTTGTCCCTAGAGGAGATTGAGAATATTTGAGGGCAACTAGAAGCCACAATTTCTATTAGCCACTCACATCATTCTACCTTTTAATCACTGCATTTTCCATATTTGGCCCTTTTTCCAGTTCCTTGAACACATTCACTTATGGCCCTGGCTTTCCCAGCACTGCTTAAAAACACTTTTCACCATTACACACATGACTTGTTTTTGTTCATCTTTTTAACACCAGTAGAACTATCAGTTTGATGTTTTTGGTATCATTTTATATATTTATATCATTTTTGATATTTGACCATTTAATGTTACACTTCACCTTACCACCAAGTCATTTACCTTTATGTGCACCTTCTTCCAATTTTTTGTATCATTTACCAATTTCTAATTATAGATTCAAACAATAGATAGAGACATAGACATATTTCTTTATAAGTGAGGACAGAAACAAGGAGAAGTATAAATACAGACCTAAATACGTTCTTATAAACATAGACTATTAGTGCAGAAGTTAATTTTGAAGATTATCTAATCCATTATTCTCACTTTTTTGCCACTTCCATCTGACTTTTTTTTTTTTTTTTTGGCTGAAGGAGTTTGAGTACAGAGAGGTAACATCCAACTGTGGTCACAAATATGGGCATGTGCACACGCACACGTGCACACACACACACACACACACACACACAAACAATTGCTTAACCATGGTCAGACAACATCAGCTTTCTCTACCAATTCCCTAAACCCTATTTCCCTCAGGGCAAGGTAAAGAGGACAAAGAGGTACTTGCATATGCAGTATGCTTATTAATCTGGAGGGAGACATTTTCTTTATCATTAAGTACAGTTATCATAGCTTTACTTTGCTCCAGAGGGAGACACTATCTTTTTTCCCCTGAGTGTTCTCTGTACTTCTATCCTTGAAAAATATAATTTTTAACAAAGTGAAATCAATGCCTCCTTCACAAGATGTGCAGAAATAGGAGAAATCCATCAGAGAAGTCTCACACGAGTACTCAAAGATGCTTAATAAAACACTAAGCAGTAAATATAAACATAATGTACTAAAATAAGTAAAATAATTGAACTTAGAGAATATCTAAATTTAAAGACTTTATGTTTAAAAATCAAGCAAACATGAAAGAGTGAAAGAAAATATAGCTGGAGTTGAGATTAGTGGATAGATGCTTCGTCTTATGCAAACCAATATAGGAGAGAATTTACAAGGTTAGCAGGCAATTGTTTTGTCTACCTAACACTTCTGCCACCACTGGGAATTTTATTCCTTTCCTTCTCATCTTTCATTGCAGCCATGTATCAATCAAGAAAGCCATCATATCTTATATGGGTCCTTACTACTGGGCTGTAGATGAGTATAGAAGAATAGCAATTGAGCTTGAGTTAGAATATTTGTCCCTTCCAAAGACCATCTATTCTTGCTACAAGAAGCTGACCAATAGCAGAGAACCACTTACCACAGAGAAGCATGTTTTGAAGAAGAATGAGGACTGAATACAAGCATTTGGACTTATCAATTAGAAATTTATCAGTTCTACAGAAAGCTGTTTCAATAGGTAATGTAGTATCTGACTCCATTTTTGATGTTTGACTGCTAATACGTTTATTCCTTCCTCTTCTCCACTTGCCCCATATCTGGGCAAACTACATCTGAACAATCTGATAGGAAAACCCCATTGTTCACTCTCCTGTTGATGTGGAGAAGTTCAAACCCCACAAATCCAGCCCCTTGTGGAAAACCCAATGCCAGCAACCACTGCATTCTAATGACAAAAAAATAAAATAAAAAAACAAAGCCACTTTCGTTATCATTTTGCTCAAGCCAAAGGAGGCCCATCCTGCTCTCCCAGAACATCTCCAAAGTTATCTTGTGGAACTCTCTCCTCATGTGTGTGATGTCATCAGTATGGACTCCCAAACCAATTTTAGGTGAAAAGCTGATCCCATCCTCCAGCTGACAATTGCAAGACATGGTAAAATAGTAAAAACACCAGCCATATTACTAGAGGCTAAGAATAAAGTAGGGAGTGAAAAAGTAGAGACAGAAAAGAGAATTCTGGACAAATCTTGAGGTGAAGAATAGGAGAAATAGAGCAACATTTGTTGAAAGGGTAGCCATCTTACAGGGATGTGTTTTAAGACAGGAGGGATTATAAAGAAAAACCTTCCGAAAAAACGGTAATTATAAAAACTATTTCTTATATGTGACATTTAATATATCATTTATATCTAAAACACATGAAAACTATGCCAAGTGGAAGCGATTAAAAGGTGTTGTTGCAGAGTGCCTGGGTGTCTCAGTTGGTTAAGCATCCAACTCTTGATTTCAACTCAGATCATAATTTCACAGTTTGTGAAATCAAGTCCTGCATTGGGCTCTGTACTGACAGTGAGGAGCCTGCTTGGGATTCTCTGTCTCTCTGCCCCTTTCCCTGCTTGTGCACACATGTGTGTGTGTTCTCTCACTCTCAAAATAAATAAAAGGGTGTTGCTGCTATTTCAATAGAAGTGACCAGGGTAGGATTTACTCTGTGTCAGAAATTATCACTTGTAGAAAAGTTGTACATGTTAAAATCTTGGATGTAACTATCTTCTGTAATAGTTGTTTTGGGTTTTATTTTGTTTGGTTACTTACCTTCTTGCTTTTGTTTTTGTTTGTTTGTTTTTTTTTTATTTGGCTTTTATGAAGTGCTCAAAATGTTCCATTTCTATGGTTTCCCTACATACTGTCTTCTAAAATTTGCTTCCTTAAAGTGAGTATTTCACAGGCATTTTGCACTTATTCAGCCTCTGCATGCCTGCAGAGCATTTCCATAAACTGACCTCCTTTTGAAATCAGTGGGAATTAAACATCTATCATGAGGCTTGCAGGGATGTGAAAGTGTATAAAGTTTAGGGATCATAATTTTCACAATTCTCCCCTTGTATTCTTACTTCTCATAAGGGAAAAATTTTAAATTGATATTAATTGTAAAATCATCACCCAAATTGACACCTGGATAAAGAACTATATTAAAACTAACTGATGAATGGACTCGTTTGTGATTTTGGTAATGAAATCTTGTAGGTGATTATATTTTAAATATGTCTTATATTTTGCCTGAAAAAAAGAAAAGTTAAATCTTCGGTTAATTATTTTGAAATGATGGCAATTATACCACATTCTGGACTTTTCATATAAAAGGGAAAAAAAACTATTTAGATGAGCATTCCTGAAACATATAGTAAGAAGTTTATTTATGAATCCTCTAATTTTATAGCTATAGAATAATTAAAAACCATGAATGCTATGTTTTGCCTTGATTTTAGTTTCTGATTATGTTTCCCCCCATTTTAGATTGCTTGAGTAGAGAATCAGGGAACTGAAAAAAGAAAGCACTGATCAAATATAATAAGTGTGGCTTTACCCACCTTATGTACCAGTGATAGAAGTTATATGATTATTGTGAAGCAGAATTTGAAATCTAATGGATGCAAATTTTTTTCAGAAACCAATAAGTTATTTGTAGGATGTAAGATTTTAAAATTAATTTTGTGGTGAAAAATCATGAAACAAGTTTGATCAGTGTGACCACATACCAAAATTGGTTTTTAATCACTTTTATCAAGTGGGTAAGAATCTTGGGAATAATAGATGCAAATTCAGGATAAAAATCACACACAGAGAGTAAAAAATAATGCATACATGTTTAAGGTAAGAGCAATGAGTTTCTGAAAATTCGTTATAATTATCCCTCAAAAGGTATTCATACATCACGAGTCAAGATTATTCGTCTCATAAATTATATTACTGTATAATATGGTATGTTCAGTTTGTCCTTTTGTGTTGAGTGACAGAGAGACAAAGAGAGGGAGATAGAGAGGACTGATAGTACACACAGAGAGGAAGAGAGCTGGGTATTAATGATTTTTGTGAGCAATATGAAAAGATTTAGAAATAAGAACAAAGCAAGAAAATATAGTATATATAATTACCTTGAATAACCCATGACCTGGCTAGGAAATAAAACAAAATTTAGTTCTTTTGTTGCAGTTTGGAGTTTATCTTCTTCCTGTGCAGATTTCATCTCTTCAGATAAGACAAAGAACAACATACTCCATGTAGAATCGATACGACAATTATTGCTCTTCAAGGAGTCTAGAGTGTATGTTCTAGGGGTTCTAGGATCTCAGTTCCTTAGGGAAATGGGCTATGTTCTGTGCTCCTGATAATAAAATTCATTAATAGTTCACATTTTTTTAAAGTGTCTACTATGTCCTAGAAGTTTCAATCCTCATCGCAGTTGCCTACCTCAAACTTTTGGGAACCAGGAGGCTGGCATTCCCCTGAAAAGCTGTTCATTTCCTTCTATTTAGTATTGGCTGTAGTGAACTTGGAAAATAAACTGTAAATAATAGTCTATTAAATAATATAAGTAAGTCATAAATATTTCCTGTTTTAAATTGGGACATGGCTACTTATGAAATGGTACAATTTTCATCGGATAATCGGGGCTTTTATGAATTCTATGACCAATCTAAACACTCTGAGAAATAAGCTAACATAAGGTTTAATCAAAAAAATGGCCAAGAGTAAATAGATCATTTTTAAACAATGTAAGAATGACCCTCAGTCTTCCCCTGTCCACAATTCCTGCAGAGATACAAGCACAGAGGAACAAAAGAGCCAGGTTTGTACAGAGCCAATCACTCAAATCATTCTATTGATATAAATATAACACACTCTCTTGAGGAAAGTGGAATCATAGTTGAATGTCACAGTTGCAGACAGCTGTCTAAGTAATCCAAATGTTACAGTTAAAATGTATTTTACTCAAGAATTCACTATTAAAATGAGGCAAAGAACGAAAACATCAGTAGGAAATCTGAACAGAGATTTAAAAGAAAATGTCCAGTTTCTTTTTATGTATTTCTAAACAAAAGAAGTTGCAAGGAAAGAAGTCACTGGAAATAATTTCATTCTTGATTTCTATCTGGGCATCTAAACCTATCATCATCTTAAAAAATGGAGACAGAAGATTAACTGAAGCATAAGTAATTTTCTTACCAGTCAATAGAAGAGCATAACAGTCTGAGGTAGGGGCAGTGGGTTCTGATTTGAGCTGTATTTCCTAAAATGTAATATTTTGATTCTGAGGTTTAAGCAGTTTTCAAAATTATTTAGAAAACCAAGTCTCCGATTTCCTTTTTTTAAATGTTTATTTATTTATTTTGATGGGGGGGTGGTTGGGGAGGGGCAGAGAGCAAGGGAGAGAAAGAATCCCAAGCAGGTTGCACACTGTCAGTTCAGAGCCCAACATAGGGCTCAATCCCAGGAACCCTGAGATCGTGACCTGAGCCAAAATCAAGAGTTGGACACTTAACCAAACAAGCTATACAGGACCACCCCCAAGTCTGATTTCTAATTAAGAGATCTGAAACAGGATGACTAGAAGAATACTTCATTTTGGAAAAAGTTGTGACATAATTTGATAGTATTGTGCAATTTCCTAGGACAAGTAAATGAAACATATAAATATGTGACTAATGTGGTTTGTTGGCATATATCTAATAAAATTTAATTAAATATTTCAGGTTTAAGAACTCAAGAACTATACTTTGTTGCATGTGGGTTGGATAAAATAAATATATGCATATGTAGTTTTGCTAATTTGATGGTGAATCTTATAACAAAAGATTCTAAATTAGCAGTTCAAAGTTGGAGCAGAAGACTCAGCATTTTAATAAGCCCCTGACTAATTCTGAGGAACTGGTCTCTAGACCACATATGAAGAATTGCGGCATCTGGGTGGCTCAGTCGGTTAAGCATCCCACTCTTGGTTTCAGCTCAGGTCATGATCTCACAGTTAGTGAGTTTGACCCCCGTGCTGGGCGCTGTATTGGCAGTGCAGAGACTGCTTGGGATTTTCTCTCTCTCTCTCTCTGCTCCTCTCCAGCTTGTTCTCTCTCTCTCTCTCTCTCTCTCTCTCTCTCTCTCTCAATTAAATGAACACTGAAAAGAAAAAAGAAGGAGCACCTGGGTGGCTCAGTCAGTTGAGCATCCGTCTTCAGCTCAGGTCATAATCTCGCAGTTCATGGGTTCCAGCCCTGCATTGGATTCTGTGCTGACAGTTCAGAGCCTGGAGCCTGTTCAGATTCTGTGTCTCCCTCTCTCTCTGCCCCTCCCCCACTCACATGCTGACTCTTTCTGTCTCAAAAATAAAAAAAATAAACATAAAAAAAAGAAAAAGAATCTTTATTTCATAGATTTAAAATATTTAGACTAAAACTTTTTATTTTAATTTCATAAATACAAAAGCATTTATTTTCTCTTGCAATATTTCCAATACATACTCATCATATAATGGTCAGCATTTCACTTTTTTTAAAAAAAATTTAACGTTTATTTATTTATTTGAGAGACAGAGAGACAGCATGAGCTGGGGAGGGTAAGAGAGAAAGGGAGACACAGGATCTGAAGCAGGCTCCAAGTTCTGTGCTGTCAGCACAGAGCCCAACACAGGCTTGAACTCACCAACTGCGAGATCATGACCTGAGCTGAAGTTATATGCTCAACAGACTGAGCCAGCTAGGTGCCCCATCACTTTAGATGTACTTGTTATTCATTTTTCATTCATTCATTCATTAAATATATTGAGACTCTACTATATTCCAAGAATGGTGATAAGCACTGAACATTTTGTAAGGAGCAATAAGAGGGTATTTACTTTTGCATTTGCTAAAAGTAAAAGATAACTTAAGGGTAGTAAAATAGGGGAGCCTGACTGGCTCAGTAGGAAGAGCGTGTGACTGCTGATTTCAAGGTTGTGAGTTCAAGCCCCACATTAGGTGTATAATACTCAAAAATAAATACATAATTTAAAAAAGAGCAGTACGATAATCAAGATTAAAATGTAAGAAAAATAACTAATATCATTTCATATCTCCATTAGAAATCAGTAGTATTTATTTAAAACAGTAAGAGAAATTATAAACAAAATAAAAGTAACATCAAAATATCTATTGCCTCTTAATAAATTTAAGAAAATATTTTCAATATATCTATGCAGAAAATAATACAACTTTATTGAAAGATGTTCCAGAAAACCCAAATACAAGGAGTTAATATATTATGTTCATGATTTGGAAAACCCAAGATGTCAATTTACACTAAATGGAAATACAGATATATTGCATACCCTGTGAAAATCTCCTTAGAGTTTTTGGAAGGTGGATGAAAAAATCTAACATGCTGATTTTAAAATGAATGGAGGAATAAAAAGCTTTGAGTCTAGCCCAAATACTCTGAAGAAGAATAACAAAATGGTAAGAATGCTCTACCAAATTGTAAGATTTATCATACAGCATGGTTATTAAATGGGGCTATATTATACCAAGATTAGACAAAACTGAGAATTGGGAGCACGTGACCTAAATGCCAATCACAACTTTCTGAAAATAAAGTTTCATTAGAACCTAGCTATTTTATGCTACACCAATTTGTGACCACATACTATATGGCCCAAAGCCTGAATATTTTCCATCTGATCTTTTAAGAAAAAGTTTGCAAATCCCTGAGCAAGAACAGTGATGAAAACTAAAGACCCAGAATTATGTATACATGCCCATTTGTACATGATAAAAATATAACTGAACAGCAGTTGTGAAAATATGGAGAAAATGGACCACAAAACAACTTCATGCCATACACACACACACACACACACACACACACACACACACACACACAAAGCGACTCTACATGGTTCATATAACTAATGTTAAAGGGAGAAAATAAAGTCCTTAGAAGATAATATAAAACAATATCGGGGTGCCTGGGTAGCTCAGTCAGTTAAGTATCTGACTTCAACTCAGGTCATACTCTCATAGCTCATGGGTTCGAGCCCTGTTATCAGGCTCTGTTCTGATAGCTCAGGGACTGGAGCCTATTTTGGATTCTGCGTCTCCATCTCTCTCTCTCTCTCTCTCTCTCTCTCTCTCTCTCTGCCCCTCCCCTGCTTGTGCTCTGCCTCTCTCTCTCAAAAATAAACATTGAAAAATTTTAAAACAATATCTGCATGATGTCTGGTTAGAGATAGGTTTTTTAATGGCACATTAAACACATACACACATACACACACACACAACTCTGTAAGTCAATGACAAGGTGTGTAAATTTGACTACATTAAGGTCATAAACTTCAGAAACATCATTAAGAAAGTCAAAAGCAAGTCAGGTAGTTGAAGATATTTGTCACACATATAACTAGAAAAGGGAATATATTCATAATATTTTTAGAACTGAAATGTATTAGTAACAAAAGCCAGATAATCCAAAATAAATTTTTGCAGCAAAGAAAGAAAGAAAGAAGAAAAGGAGGGAGAGGTAAGGGGAAGTTTCTTAAAAGGAAACTTTTTAGAAAAGGAAAATTCTTCAGAAAAAAGGATACATAGATGGCCAAATATTTTAAGCAGGAGATGAATCTAGTAATTAATGAAATGCACAGCAAAGCCATGAATACATACAGTCAATCTAAAAGACTAAAATTAAAAGATACAAAGTCTAACTAATACCAAGTTAAGGAGAAATTGGAGTAATCAGAGTTTACAATGGCAGTAAAAATATAAATAGCCCTGAAGAATTATGACTTGATTTTTAAAGCTGAAAGTGGTAAGAACAGCAAAATCAAACAACAGGCGTTATTTTGTATAGCTGAGAATTCATATACTCTGCAATTCAGAAGTTCTACTATAAACATTTATTCTGTAGAAACATGCTTATTTGCACAAAGATATAAGTACAACTATGTCCATAGTATCATTATTCATGATAAATAAAATGGAAGCAACTCTAAATGAGATCAAGAATAAAATGGGGGTGCCTGGGTAGCTCAGTTAAGCATCTGACTCCTGGTTTCAGCTCAGGTCATTATCTCATGGTTCATAATATTGAGTCCTGTGTTGGGCTCTGTACTGATAGCATAGAGCCTACTTGGGATTCTCTCTCTCCTGCTCCCTCTGCTTCTGCCCACTCATGCACATGCTCTCTCCTCTCTCAAAATAAATAAACTTAAAATAAGAATAAAATGAACATAATGATACATTTATACAAGGAAATATACCAGAGCAACCCAAAATTATAAACTATATTTACACAGAATTATTTAGATGAATTTTTAAATATTAAACCAACCGAAAGAAGACAGAAGCAAAATTAATAAATACTGAAAAATTGCTTTTCTGTAAAGTTTGAAAGAGGTGAAACTAAAGTATGGAGTGGCTACATTATTGTTGCTTTTACAAATTTGTTATGTTATATACTGTTTTATACCCTGTTGTGATACATATTATAATTTAAAATGTTTAGAAAATAAATATTCAGTAGAAAAAAATAATCAAAGATATCACACACAATTCATGGAAGGGGAAATCTGAATGTTAACTATATGAAAGAAATGAAGAACACTCAATTATCAATAATAATCATAAAAAATCAATGATCAAAGCTATATCAGAACCAGATATAGCTTTCACTCCCATCAATTCTGCAAGGTTTAAAACCTGATAACTTATTTTACCAGTGTTGAATATAATATGTGGGAAATATAACTCATTTAAATTGCTATTGGGAGTGTAAATTGTTAAAATCACTTTGGAGAGAAATTTGACTTTAATGAACTAAAATTTTGAGAATGTGCATGGGAATCCAATAATTCTGCATTTGATATCTACACTGAGAAAACTTTTCTACAGTCAGGCAAGGGGACAATTTTACAAATGCTCACCCCAGGCCTCTTTACATTGTGAGTAAATATACAAATAATGCAACTATCTTTCAATGGAAGTATGAAAAAAATAGATACACATTTACTTATTCAGCAGAACAATGTATTTAAGCTAAAATCAATAATGTTATGTTGGTATAAACAGATTTCAAACACCTAACGTGGAATTAAAATGACTTGTAAACCAAAGTATGGTAGGCAAAATCATCCCTTTTAACTACATGAGAGGAAGATCAAATGTATAGCTACAGATAAGTAGGTTCCTTTATTTTCTCAGTGCATTGACAGTGGTGAGTTCATCAACCTAAAATGAGAAAAGGAAGATAGTACTAGAGATTTGTGTATTAGAAGAATAGATATGAAACCATCTTCTTGGAAAGTAGAAGAGTACAATCCTTAGGCAAATTAGCACTTTCTCCAGCTGGTGCTAAATTCCCATTTGAGATCTATGGTACAAATAAATGGAACCCAGTTAAAAGGGACCTGTGGTTTTCAGTAGCCATGTTCAGCTACTATGAGAAGTGTAGAGAAGATACAATTTGTGCATAACTGAGGTTTAGAATTTTCCAGTCAAGGTGCTGGTGTAGGGAATAAGGTACAAAAGAGTAAAAAGTTTATTAGCTGCATGGTTCTAGTGGAGAGGCATGAGCTCTAAGCTACCAAAGAAGAAAAGGAAAACAGGAAGAATTGATAAATGGAATAACTGGATTTGTTTGTGGAGCAGAAAAAATGTGCAGTGGTTGCACCCATGTAAAGGAACAGAAAAAAATAGTACATCTGGTGAAAGAATTAAATGTACAAATTTAGGCTTTCAAAGATGATGTAATTGATAATGAAAATGTCTACCACATGAGAGATAAGTCAAGTGAAATTAAAAAGTAGATTACTGGAAGAGTAGATGACAAAGAGCTTGGAGGCCAGGGAATTGACTGAATCCTCAGTGTAAATTTAGACCATGTCAACAATAATAACAAAAATAGTGATGTAAGAGAAGATGATAAACTAGGTGACAGAATGAGGAGACTTCAAGAATGAAGAGGAAGAACTGTTAGTAGATGCCAGGATCAAAGACAGCTAGGAGATAATAGGCCTAATGGCATCACTTGAAAGAATTCTTAGTTTGGAAGATATAACAGTGGTCAGGATATTCAAATGAGTTACAAGGAGATATACCATCTTCAGGCTTTGTAATACGGGAGTATTGAGGGACAAATAACAATGAAAGCTTACATTTTGAAGGCTACATTGTCACATCTTCAGCAAAATAAGGTGATAACAGGAGAGTTCAGAGAAGGGTTTGAAGCAGGGTGAGAGGTGAGGGTTGCAGATGACAAATAGTGTTACAAGGGGAAAGGTGGCAAGGTTTGGAAGCATGGGAATGAGGAAAATTGGGTCACTTTAGGGAATGTACAGAGCTATATAGGGATGAGATTTATTGGAGATTTAGATTTTTTTGGTGACAGGAGGTACACAGAAATAGCTCATAATGAGATTTTCTTTAATTGTCGATAAGAAAGATGAATCATCAGTTCAAATTAGAGCTTCTTTCACAGGCTCTTTTTGATTAATATTAGGGTTAAGATAAAAGTGTGAGATACAAAAACATTTAATATACTTACAAAATAAAGTTGGTGGAATTGGAATACTTTGCATGTGCCTTAAAATACTTTAATATTTGTGGGGTGCTTGGGTGGCTGAGTCGGTTAAGTGTCTGACTCTTGATTTCTGCTCAGGTCAGGATCTGAAGGTTCGTGAATTTGAGCCCCAAATTGGGCTCCTCGCAAACAGCGTGAGCTTGCTCGGGATTCCCTCTGTCTTTCTGCCCCTCTCCTGTGCTAAACAAACAAACAAACAAACAAACTTAAAAAAATAATATTTGTAAGAAATAGAATCAAATTATGAAATACCAGTCTTCTTTTTTATGTTTGAACACTTCAATTTATAGAATAATTTAATTTAATTTTCCTTCATTTAACTCACTTTTATTTTTGCTATAAAATTTTAAGTAGCTTTTATTTTATTATTTATTTATTTTTATTGTGGTAAGAACATGTAACCAAGATCTACCCTCTTAACAAACTTTTATAAGTACAATTAGGTATTGTTAACTATGGACACAATATTGTACAGCAGATCTCTAAACCTTCTTCATCTTGCATAACTGAAACTTTATACCCATTGAGCAACAACCCCCCATATCTCCCTCCCCCCAGTCCCCTGGACATCACCTTTCTAATCTGTTTCTATGAGTTTGACTACCTCAGATATCTAATGTAAATAGAATCATGCAATATGACTGGCTTATTCCACTTAGCATAGTGTCTTTCAGGTTCATCCAGATTGTTGCAAATGACATTTTTCCTTCTAAAAATTTAAAGTTTAAGATTATTTGGAAATGCCTTATGAGGCTTTCAGTTTTCCCCAGACTACGTGATAATTTTCAAAGGCCACTTATCTTAAAGTCAGACTGAGATTGTACTCAATGTCCTTCCATTTAAGGATACAGTCTTTTCAAAATGACTAAATCTAGTTTTTCATTAATAAAATGACCACCATATAATTGTTAAAATTAAATGAGTCATGTAGAATCCCTGGTCCCACTTGGTACACAGAATATTAGCCTGTTTGAAATTCCTGGAAGTTAAATGGGATATCTAACTAGGGTAATATAAAGAGAACCACTTAAGCTTATTTAATATGAGAACCAGGCTTATACTATTGAATGCAATATCAAGTTGATTCTGAATAAATATATATAGATATGTACTCATTTAGAAATCACATTATGTTTTTCCAGTGTCTACTAAATAAACTATTAAATGTCTCAGCTGAGGAAAAGATTAAAGGAAATTTTAAATAATAAGTAGGACAAAATGTTCTCTTAGCAATAAGTAAGGAATTCCTCTTAGTGAAAAAAGATGCTGTCCACTTCGATGGAAAAATTTCTAAATAGGCATGCCTAAGTTAGTAGCTGGCCTGTAAATGGTTTTACCAGACTTATAAGACATAGGAGCTTAGGAGAGAGAGGAATGTTACTAATTCTTGAAGAGTCAGAAGAAGGAGGGAGATTCAGACTTCATTGTATGTCAAAAGCTTGGGCTTAGTAAAGTGTTACCTTTACTTTTTGTCCTTAAACTGTTCAAGAAAGTTACAAACTCATAAAGCTTTGGTGTAAGAAGCCATTCTTTAGTAAAGTAGGGAAAAGGTAATGGAATGTATGGTAGAAGAGAATCAGTACTTCTTTTTTTTTTCTGAAGTAGATAGTACTGTCAGAAGAAATAGAAGGGAGGTTCTAAATTAAATTAAGTTTACTCATACCTCAGAGGACCACAGCCTCCATCTGATAATGGAACAACAGGAGCACACTAAATCCCTTTTCTGGGGTGCCTGTCTGGCTCAGTTAAGTCCAACTCTTCATTTTGGCTCAGGTCATGATCTCAGGGTCATGAGATGGAGCCTCGCGTTGGGCTCTGTGTTGGGTGTGGACTCTGCTTAAAATTCTTTCTCCCTCTCTCTCTTTAAAAAAAATCAAATAAAAAATAAATCCCTGTTCTGTATCTAAACAGAGTTATTTGAGAGATGGTACTATACTTTCTTTTCCTCAACTATCCTTTGGAGAATTCTAGTAACTATTTTTTTACTTTTGTTATAATTATAAACACTGAATTTCCTCTAAGCATATTCTCTGCACTTTATCAGGAACTGTCTCTGGGGAATCACTGAAGTTTATAATTCCACTCAATGTGTTTCTCATAATAAGACAATGTCTTTCAACCCCTCCTAATTCACTTCCATGGATCATCTGCCTCTGGGGGTGGCTATTTATTCTATGTTTCTTTTAATTCACAAAAGCATCTTACATGTTTCTTCTTAAAAAGTACATTGAAAAACTTAAAGCTACATTCTGACTAACTTTATTGGACACTAGGAATAAAAATAACACATATATGTCACATTTCACCACCAAAAATTTTTGTTCATATATTTTATTTTTTTATTTTTGTAATAATCCTGTTACTTAGCTGGAGATGTATTTTAATCCTCATTTTTCAGCCAATAGGACAGAGCTTCAAGGTGTAACGAACCTGCTCAAGATCACAGAACTAATGAAACTGCAGGATTCCACAACTTCTCTTGGTTCTGTTTCCAAAGCCAAGGTCCTGTAGACAGAAGAGTGAGTTGTCTGTATGTATATCAGTTACCAATATATAAAGTTCAGTGATCATTTCTCTCAATTGGCCAGGATTAGTTAATCTACCTATTATCTTACTTTTTTTTTCTTTCAATAAATAGTTAATTAGAGAAATAATGCCTAAGTAAAATAACGTTTATTTTTTTCTTATGTACAGGGTCTATTAGCGAATTTTTTAAAGCAATTTTAGGCTTAAAATCATTTGATTATCTGGTCCTTGCCTTCATATTTGAGGAAGAAAAGAAGATATAAACAAATGACAGATTCTATAATAAACTCTATAATGTGAGTACTTGACTTTTAGTTATTTTGAACACGAATAAATTTGCAAAGGAAAATCTGTTCATAAACCAAATAGTGCTTGATTTATGAACAAAAATCCTCAAGCAAAACATAACAGAATACAAGTCTAGGGACCAGGAGTTAAATAGGAATAGCATTATTTAGCCTTCATTTAGCCAAACATATTTTTATTCATATTTCTATTAGGCTATGGAAAATCAAAGTTGTAAACTTTGTTAAGGATGCATTGTCTAATATTTTATGTACGCTTAAGAACAAATTTTGGAACCCCTCTAATAAAATATAAACTGTCTCTGAGCTCCTAATTGCAAAACTTTGGATATGAGACTTTAATATAATTATTCTTATTTTAGACTGAAGACAGTCATGTTATCTACCTTTTAAGATCATCATGAGCCATGAATGAGTCAACGGACATAAAGTGCTGAACACTAAAAGTGGCATGGCTTATGCTAAATAAACATTGCCCCTTCTCCTACCCGCTCCTATCTTTCTTTCCTTTTCCTTTTCTTTCATAAAAGAATAATTTACATAGAACTTCCTTTCCCCTTGTGTTCAGGATCATTATTTGAAGGGATTTCTTAGCTCTCAGTTCTTTGTCTAAATAACTTTTTGGAAAAAAATCTTAAGGAAAATACAATTTATCATCTCAATGTCTCTCCATCACTGGATTTATGAAAGTTAAAAGGGAATCTGTTTGCCACACTCAAACAACAGTCAGTAAAGAGGAATGCATTGATATGGATTTCTTGCAGATACTATTCAGATGTGTCTTCACTGGAACCTGTATTTGATTATATTTTTAAAATCAAAATTTCAAAACTATATTCACCCTGATTTTTTTCAGGTGAAATTTATTCTTCCTTTAAAGATTTGTCATAAGTAATTTCCTATCTCTTCAATATTAAAATAATTTTGTGGGGTGCCTGGGTGGCTCAGTCGGTTAAGCATCTGACTTCAGCTCAGGTCATGATTTCACACTCCGTGAGTTCGAGCCCTGCATTGGACTCTCTGATGACAACTCAGAGCCTGGAGCCTGCTTCAGATTCTGTGTCTCCCCCTCTCTCTGCCCCTCCCCTGCTCATGCTCTGTCTCTCTCTGTCTCAAAAATAAATAAAAACATTAAATTTTTTTAAAATAATAATAATAATTTTGCAATGTTATGAAAGCTCAAAATATATTTTTCCCTAGTCAATCTACAAATGGAATATGTGTGCAAAGCAGTTTAGATATCTTGCCATCACCATTTGAGCCTTTCAACTTTAGTACTCAGATAATATGATAATATCAATTCTGTGTCTGATAAACATATGAATCATTTGACTCAACACAGTAATTTCCATTTAAATTTTAAAATGTTGGGGTACTTGGGTGGCTCAGTTGATTAAGCATCCGACTCTTGATTTCAGCTTAGGGCTTGATTTTAGGGTCATTAGTTCAAGTCCTGCTTTGGGCTCTGCACTGGGTGTGCAGCCTACTTTAAGGAAATAATTATAATGGTTTTAAATTCCAAAAATCACAAGTTTATATATTAATTTTAAATTTTATTAAGTATATATTATATATTGTATGTTATATATAATATATATTAATATATATAACATATATAAAAGCACTGAATATATTAGTATTTGTCATGTTATTCTTCTTGGGTTTTAGATAATGATAAAGATCACAGAAATAGCTATATAATAAATCATCTTCAGGGCTTGACTACCAAAGGCATAGTTTGACTTACTGACTGTATAGAAATCCATCGATTCAGTCTTCTCTATGTTCTTAGCTTAGAAATAATACATTTGTTCAAATAATTTGCATGAACCAAACATCTGATATATATTGAATTTAAATGTTGTATCCAGATGGTTTAAAAACCACATCATATGTGATTCTTACAAATGATCTTGCATCCTTATTCAATAACTAAGTCAATGATGTAGTTTCATTATTTTTCAAAGAAAGGAGCAACTTTTCCCTAAAAAACAAAACAAAACAAAAAAAAAACAAAAACAAAAAAATTTTTACTTTGCAAAATTTACCTTTAAAAAATGTCATATAGTTGGGTCAATTTCTTCTCCAGAAACTCAGGAACTATACTGTAAATCAGAAAATTATCATAACCTGTCACTGTTACAAATGTTTCACTCTAAAAATTACAAATGAAATACCTTAGTAATTAATGAATTCTTAATAATATCCTTTAGTTCTTTCATATATTTCAGAAGGCCATTTGGAGAAATTATATAGATGGAGTTAGATCTTTTAAAAAACTGTCTAAGCACTATCTAATTCTAAGTCTTAGAAAATATTTTTTTTTTTTTAATTTTTTTTTTCAACGTTTATTTTATTTTTGGGACAGAGAGAGACAGAGCATGAACGGGGGAGGGACAGAGAGAGAGGGAGACACAGAATCGGAAACAGGCTCCAGGCTCCGAGCCATCAGCCCAGAGCCCGACGCGGGGCTCGAACTCACGGACCGTGAGATCGTGACCTGGCTGAAGTCGGAAGCTTAACCGACTGCGCCACCCAGGCGCCCCAGTCTTAGAAAATATTTTAATGATATAACCAGAGATGTGATCAAATATTTATGGTGATAATTATGGCAATAAAATTCATTTTAGTAAATATTGGAAATTATCTGTGTCAATCATATATCAACATACTACTGATTTGTCTATTTTCTAGAAAATTTAACCTAACCGTGCACTAGAATATCATGTATCTCAAAATTCATATTTTTAAAGATAATTTGATGATATATAAACTTTTCATGATATAATTTAAAGTATAAAAGTAATGAAAATATGTATATACATGTATATATTATTATGGTTGTATGTGTGTATGTGTTTCTGTGTGTGAGATATGAGAGACAGAGAGAAAAAGCTATCAAACTTAGGATGTAGGCTTATTTTCTCGGGATTTATTAAGAGGTGCCACTTTTCTTCAGTACTCCCAATATCAATTCATCCTTTTGTGGAAAACAAACACTAGAAAGGGAGGGTAAAATAATCAGTGATATACATAGGTGATGATAGCAAATATAGATAACTGGCTTCACTTTCTTGGATTGAGCATCCTATAAAATACAGAAGAAAGAATAAGGACATTATGTCAGCCTAGATAAGCTTGTTCTCCAGTATGTTGCCTGAAAAAGGATGAACTAAGTGTTGCCTGTGAGTTAACTGAATACCCTAGAAAGTACCTGGGTTTGACAATGCAAGGTTTCCCCAGCAGCCAAGATTTATGAAACACAGCCCTACAAACAGCTGTTCATGGCCCTATAAGCAGCTGTTAAGAGTAGTCAGAGAAGGTCAAGAAGAAGCCAGATCACCCACATCAAGGAAATGTGGAGAGCAAAAGGCTCTTGAATGGCCTGTTAAGGATCAAATGTTCTTTGAAGATGTCTCTATCAACTTTGAGCCCTTTTTTTATTTTTGGCATAAGAGGTTCCTAGTTCACCTTTGTAACTTTCTTGCATCAGTCTTGGAATTAGTAATTTTTTCAAGAACACGTACTTACTTGATCTGAACAGTATTTAGAATCTGAGATCAAGATGAAAAGATATGTGGTAACAGGCTATTCAGGCTGCTCTACCAAAAATGCCATAGTCGAAGTGGCTTAAAAACAACAGAAATTGATTTCATATAGTCCTGGAGACTGGGAAGTACAGGACAAAAGTGCCAGCAGATTCTGTGTCTGGTGAGGCTCCATTTCATGGTTCATAGATGGCCACCTTTTCACTGTAACCTCAAAAGGCAGAAGGAGTAAGATGGCTCTCTGGGGCCTGTTTTTTAAGGGCATTGATCCCATTCATGAGCGCTCCAACCTCATAACCTACTTATGTCCTAAAGGCCCACTCCATATGCCGTCATACTGGAAATGAGTTTTCAATGTAAGAGTTTTGGGATGCAACTTTCTCACACCATTCACAAAAATAAACTCAAAATGGATAAAGGACCTGAATGTGAGACAGGAAACCATCAAAACCCTAGAGGAGAAAGCAGGAATAGACCTCTCTGACCTCAGCCGTAGCAATTTCTTACTTGACACATCCCCAAAGGCAAGGGAATTAAAAGCAAAAATGAACTACTGGGACCTCATGAAGATATAAAGCTTCTGCACTGCAAAGGAAACAATTAACAAAACTAAAAGGCAACCAAAGGAATGGGAAAAGATATTTGCGAATGACATATCAGACAAAGAGCTAGGGCATCTTTTGGGATGAGCACTGGGTGTTGTATGGAAACCAATTTGACAATAAATTTCATACATTAAAAAAAAGGGTTTTGGGGTGCACAAATTTTCTAAAGGACTAGGCATGCTCATTTGTTACTGGAATATTATTATTTCTTACTTTTTACAACAAAGCTAATAATAATTACTTATTATGCATATAATACTATCAATTGTATTACATATAAATTATGAGTTTATACTGAAACTTCAAATACCATTCCAGTACCACACGGTTCCTGCCTTGTTATCCTCCCATTACTCTTCTGTATTCCCTTTTCCCACATTGGGAATTCTGGACGCCAATGTTACCAGTGTATTCACACATCTACTCAATACCACGATGTATACAAAATAGTTACAAAATTGATACATCCATACCATTAAAATCATCAGACTTACTAATTAATATTTCTTTGCAGTTTTTCTAAATTTTTATAAGTAATGTGTATATATTACACTTGGATTAGTAAAAATTATTTGGATTGACTTTACTTTCCCCTTCTCAGTGGATATGTTATTACATGATATATTGTTATATGAATAACTTTGTTTTTAGAAGCAAAAACCATATGAAAAGATATACTTTAAAAAGTGGCAATCACTTCTGTGATACTCATCTTCTCTAGACAACCAAATTAATGATGTGTCTTTAATCCTGATTTCCTTTTTTTTACAAAAAATAAGCACAATTTGCCTCCTTTTTCCTTAAAAGATTAAAGGTATTACTTGCTTTTGAAAAAGTAGGCTTTATTTTTTTAGAGCAGTTTTAGGTTGAAAACAAAATTGAGTGGAAGGTACAGATTTTCTGTATATCATCTGGCCCCATAAATCTCCCACACTATTAACATGCTAGACCAGAGTCGTAACATCTGTTGCAGTTGACGAAACTGCACTGACACATCATTATCACACTGAATCCATAGATTACATTAGGGTTCACTCTTGATGTTACACATTTTATCTTTTTGACAACCGTATAAAATGCCATGTATCTACTATCAGTATCACACAGAGTAGTTTCACTACCCTAAAAATTCCTATCTTCTGTCTGTTATCCCTCCATCCCCATCACCCCTGACAACTACTAATTGTTTTACTGTCCCCATAGTTTTGCTTTTTCCAGATTGCCATGTATAGTCATATAGTAGGTGTCATTTTCAGATTGACTTATTTCACTTAGTATTAAGCATTTAAGTTTCTTCCATAGCTTTTCTGCTATGTCTATTTATGGCTTGATAGCTTTTTTTTTAATTGCTGAATAATACTCCATGTCCAATAATACTGGATGTACTACAATTTATTTATCCATTCACTTGCTGACAGACATTTTGGTTACTTCCAAGTTTTGTAGTTATGGACAAGACAGCTATCAACCCAAATGCATGTTTTCATGCAGATATACATTGTCTATTATTTTAGGTGAATACCTAAGGGGATGATTGCTGGATCCTATGATGAGTATGTTTAATGTTGTAAGTCTTCAAAAGGGGTTGTACCACTTTGTACTCCCAACAGCAGTGAATGAGTGTTCCTATTCCTCTTCACTTTGCTTTGTTACTTAGCAATATTTTCTGTAAATCACTCCATATTAGCTTCTGGAGATTTTTTTTTCTTATTTATTTTCACAGGTGCATAACACTTCAATGTATGAGTGCACATAGAATATGTTTCTTTAACCAATCTAGTGTGTGTTTGGTGTGTTTGTGTATGTTATGTGTGTTTTCTGTGTAGCTACCTCACAAAGGCAAACTTATTTCCAGGGAAGTAGATAAGTAAAGATATTTATCATAATATAGGATGAAACTGTCCACAGACTAAAATGCCACCTGAATCAAAAGTTGTTCCAAGAAAGTTTGCATATTTCCTTTGCGATCTGACTCTCCACTAAATCTTCTTCTGACATAATATCTATAAGATTTGATTTCAGCCTCCATCAGCTTTTTTCATTCTAAGTAACTTACACTTTTCCATACATGGTCGAACAATGGCATGTCTGTAGATTATTCTGTTTCACTGAAATTATGTTTTGTTTTTTCTTGTTAGTGGCAGAGACTCAGGTCTTTCTACTGATTTATAGTGCTTACTTGATGTCAAACAATCTGTTATGTTGTACTAGTTTGCACATACTGTATTATCTTTGTGACTTGGGACCCTTAGCAGTTAGGTTGATTTTTTTCTTCCTTTAATTTTCTGTGTGTCTCCCTTTTCCATAAGTCAATGGAAGATTACTTATACTTTTAATCAGAAATAAATGTAATTAATTATATTTGAGAGTTCCCTGATCTTACATATGAATTTATTTATCTTTATGAATTGTTAAAGGTGAATGAAAAGGTAACTTAAATGTCTTTTTTTTTTTTTTTGCCCCCCTCTGGACAAGGTTTTGTTTTGTTTGGTTTTGTCCTAATTGTTGTTGTTTCAGCTATTGTGCTAAGGGGAACTATGTACATGACAGTCACTGATCTGAAGTTAAATAATGTGGAAAACAATAAACAATGTTATTTGTATGTGTGGTATATTGAGCAGGATGAGATACCAAAATATATGAAGTCTTCCTCCCTTCCTCCCTCCCTCCCTTCCTTCCTTCCTTCCTTCCTTCCTTCCTTCCTTCCTTCCTTCCTTCCTTCCTTTTTTTGTCTTTCCTGTATTTATTTTTCAAGTCTTTATTCCTCAAATATATACTATGCACAAAATGCTATGTAAGTTGTCTTAAATAGGTAATTCTTACATGTGTTTTGAAACCCATGTTAGATCTTTTTTTCAGCATTGAATGAAGGATGTTTACAGTGTTATGTTTCTTAAGTGGATTTCAATTTAGAATATAACAAATCATATTATAATATCTATCTCAATAAATTTATACTTTGAAGCTATAATGGAATTTTTATGTGGAATTACAATATAAAAAAGTACATGAATTATTACCCTGAAATTTTTATATATACATACCTCACACAAAATGTGGAAATTGTACATGAGAGGAAATTTACTATATAATGAAAATATATTTCCTCAAACCAAGTTTAGTGAATCAAGTCCAAGGTTGCTTGGTTCAATTTTCATTTCCTTATGTTGCCATTCATAGCAGGGGGAAAAAAAATCTGATAAGCACAAAGGCATTAAATAAAACAATTTCATTGAAAAGCCTGTGCTTAAAAAGGATTGTTTGATCTATAATTTGGGATTCTACATGTTCTTAGATAACTAAGTTCCAAGTTTCAGTAAAGCAACGTTTCGCTAAATGCATATAGGAATATAAAACTTAATTTAAAAAAAAAATGGAGAATATCATGATTCAGAGAACAGTACAATGAGAACTGAATGGTATCCTGACCAGCAAGATAGTTTTCACCAAAATATGATTGTTTTTCTGTAGGGAAAAACACTTCAATTGTCAAAGATTTACCACCAAAAAATACACTCTTTATTTTACGCATTTATTATGAAAGTAGATTATTAGCTTGCAACAGTAACAGGACAATCGTGAGAACCCTCTTAAATTGCATAGGACGAAATAATAATATGATGTAGTATATCAAACTGGTATATGTAACCAGACTTAATTGGGCTCAACATCTTGCTCTTCATGTTACTGTCTGTGTACCCTTGGACCATCTATACAACTTCTCCCCAGCTCAACTTCCTTTATATGTAATACGGAAATAAACACATCCACATTGCAAAAGTGAATTAGATAATAAAGATTAGAGATTCTGAAATTTCATTTAATTCAATTCTGATGACACTGGTGTCATATGTTCATGGTTTCTGTCAACTAATCTCAGTCACCTCACCTTTCTCTATCCCCATTGATAAATACCAAACCTTTCCTATTTCTATTTAAGTCCCTTTTATTTTTCAAATTTTCAGTTTTTAGCCTATTTTACATATAAATTTGAAAGTATTTCACATTCTACATATATTTTTAATTTTTATTTGTATCTATAACCTACCTTCAATAAAGATTTAACACAACATAGCCATCAGTCAAGATAGTTAAATCAAACCCAGTTACACTTGTATACCTAATTATCCAACAGAAAGCTACAAAATGGAATTTGAGTTTTGAAAGTGATTCCCACTATTATCATCACCACCATGATACACTGACACAATCCAATCACCAATCTAAAACTAATTCTAGCTATTTTTCCTTTTGCATAATATTCTTAATGGCATTGTTAACTTTGATTTCCCTTATTATTCTCTTACTTAGAATATGCCTTTCTGTTGATCAGTTTGTGAATATTCCCATATAATTTTAATTTACATCAATCAAACGTCTATGGGTATTCCAACACTTATACATATATATTTGGCACTATTTCTTGCTTACTTTCAATATACTATGTATGATGCTGATGATACAACCCCTTAATAGAGATGAATAGTCAAGGAGTCATTTATCAAGTCAAAATATTAGTTACATAGATTCTAATATCTTTTAATCTGAAACATGATGCTAAGAGTTAATCAAAGAAGCAAGAAAGTAGCTTAGAGATTCCTTACACTTTTGGGGAAATAATGTACTGAGGAACCCTAAAAGACGATAGAGACCAATTTGTATGTCTTTTGTATTTATTGCCTTCTAAATTTTTTAGTGTCTAATTTTAACAAAGTTATATGAACATATTTATAGTCGGTTATTTCTGCAAGGATTTTTAATAAACAAGCTCCTCTATTTCACTTTTTTTCCATTTCACTCTACCAGAGGTGATAAATTTTTATGTATTTTAGGTAATTATTTTGGTGTTTATATATGCCCCTGAAAAAACATACTAATACTGCTTCCTTGGACTTTTTAATTTAAGCCATGAGTTATTCACTCCCAGTATGGAACATTCAGGTTTAGTTATGTTTCCACAGAAGCACCCCTCCCCCAACATCACTCACCAAGCATGCATACTTCCCCTGTTCATTTCCCCGTGAAACAAGGTCATGCTGTAATTTTGGCTAGACCAACAATCGTTGTTTAATTTGCTGTAACTAAATACTGTTCACATCTGAGCCATTTAGTTAGCCATAACTAACCTTTCTTCCTACACCACTTTTTGTTTCCTGGAAGCTAAACATATGTGTGATTTTCATTAACTTTGTTTTCCATGTAGTTTTCATTAAAAAAAAAAAAAGATATCAACAAGAAAATCTTCATCAGCTATCTAAATATCCCCTTGACCAGTTAATATTCCTAAGGGAGTCCTTTCTGGGGACTGTAATTCCCACTTCAATCAGACTTGGCAGTCTTCTCCATCTGTCACACATGGATCCTTCTTCACTTAGAATCTAAAGGGTTCCTTTAACCCTCTTTGTGTTTGAATCTTCTTTTTCCGTGTCCTGTGTTTCTCTTGATTTTCTCAGTTGTTGGTAAAGCATATCCTCTAATAAGTATCTTTTATTCTTTTTCTTTCTTCTTTTTTTCTTTTATATAGTATATATTAAAACAACTTTATTCTCACATATGTTTTGGCAAGAAAGAATTTCAGTTTGCATATCTTTTCTTTGGAATTTTGAAGGAACTACCCCATAAGTTCTATTTCCAATCTTGTCATGAAAATTAAGTAGTTCCTATTACAGAATTATTCTATGTAGGTTTGTCATATGCCCCAGTTTGCCTGATACAGTCTCCTTTTATACTTGCTTTCACAGCACAATTATTAATAGTACCCTATGTGATATCAAAGGGGTCTAGCTCATATAATAAACTTTACGGTTCCTCTGTTTATATCTGACTTTTTGCTTGTCTGTAATGTTTTAATTCTTCTCTTCATCCCATGTGTTCTGTAATTTTGTGGTTATATAGCTGTTTTCATTCATAAATTTAAGTGTTGACTTTTCCATTTAAGAAATGCTCTTGCATATTTCAATGGTGATTTCCTTGTCTTGGTTCTCTTTTCTAATCCTGAAATTCTATTCTTCCTATGTAGGATTGGTCTTCTCATTTTCTATATTTTCCATCTGGCTTTCATCTATTTTCTGTTTTAAGCTATTTTCTGGGAGATTTCATCAACTTTATTTTCAAAGTGTTTTACACACACAACATTATTAATGTACAAGAGCTAAAAACTCATATTTGTTCTCTGTTCATTTTTGAATTGTGTTATGTTCTTGATCTATAGTGGCAATAACTTTTTTATATCCTTGAGCTGGGCATATTATTGCAAAACTTTTTAAGATTTTTTTGACCTTTCCTAGGTAGTTTCTTAACTATTAAAGTCACCTTCTTGGCGGGGGAAATTTCCTGGCCCTTGACTTTACAAAACTCCAATGTCAATACTTTAGGAATTTCTTTTTGATCTGCTCAGTTACTGAAGAAAAGTCCAATTTTCTGTGTAGTTGGAAAGGTGTGGCTGCCATGATTTTGAAAGCCAAGTAGTAGATATTGGTCAGTGTGGATCAGTGTACATATGTTCTAATTCCCTTGTTTCAGTGGTAGTCCCAGTCACAGCTCTATGATGTTTTCACTAATTTCAAGCATTTGCTACCATGGCACAAGGGAAGTCACTCAGTTGCACAGAAAGAAGAAAGAGTTTTGCTGCTTCTTAAATAAACTTGTAACCAATTCTCTTTATTTATACCAATCCCCTTGCACACACTATCAAAAGTTTCCAATACCATAAAATTTTATGGTTTAGTAAGACTATGCGGTATAAGTTCGGTTGGTACTTTTGCAGCCCCACTGCTTGCTTGGGAGTTATTTTCCTTGATCTGTTCTTTTATCTTCTATCTGCTTCCCAGTCTTCAAAACTGTTTCGTGTTTCTCTTTTCCCATTTTTCATTTCCTTGTTCATTTATACTTAAAGAAAAAAAACAAAAACAAAAAAACAATTACCTTAGTGTGGTGTGGAGGTGTTTAAGAGAGGAATACTTGCAGCTGTTTAACCCACCAGTTTTATCTAGTTGCCTTATTTGAGTTACATTATTTTAATAACAATTTCACTTATCAAAAAGTCAGACCAAAAATAAAATTTTAATTGTATTTCTTATCTGAATCTAATTTTTTAAAAATTTTTATTCATTTTTGAGAATGACAGAGTGCAAGTGGGGGGGAGGGGCAGACAGAGGGAGACAGACTCAGAAGAAGGCGCCAGGTTCGAGCTGTCAGCACAGAGCCCAATGCAGGTCTCAGACTCCTGAAACTGTGAGATAATGACCTGAGGCAAAGTCAGACGCTTAACTGACTGAGCCACCCAGGCGCCCCTTATCTGAATCTAAATTTAATCTTGAATACCCATTCTACTGTTGGTTGAAAATCTAATTTTCATGATTCCTAGTAAATTCAGTTAATTTAACATTTTCTCAGTCAATTGAAAGGTTAGTACATTTCTTGTTTCTTTTCTCATATTTGGTACATGAAGATTTGTGAATGATTACAATTTCAAGAACTCTAAACTTGAAAACTATTAATGTCACATTTCTGGCACTACCAACTGCACAGGAATGTAATACACTAGTCTGTAACTCTTGATAAAACTACATTTGTAAAACCCTATATAGGACTTAAAATTTACTGATTTCACCTCATGCTCATATAGAATAATGATATTGGTAGATCGTTGTAAAGTCAACCAATTTCCCAGTTGTTATTCTGCAAACTAAGCACAGAATTTATCTGATCTAAGATTTCAATATCTACCTGGGCTTCTAATTGTTTTACTCTTCTCTAGCCCAGATTTTTTTCAAGTTTTAATTTTAATTGCAGTTAGTTCACAAACTGCAATAGTAGTTTCCAGTGTAGAATTTAGTAATTCATCACCAACCTACAACACCCAGTGATCTTCATAAGTGCCCTTCCTATGATCCATCACCCATTCCCCCACCCACCTCCCCTCTTTTAACCATCAGTTTGTTCTCTATTGTTAAGAGTTTGTTTCTTGGTTTGCCTTTCTTTTTCCCCCCTTCTCATTTTGTTCCTTAAATTCCACATATGAGTAAAATCATATGGTATTTTTCTTTCTTTCACTAACTTATTTCACTTAGCATAATACTCTCTATCTCCATCTAGGTCATTACAAATGGCAAGATTTCAGTCTTTTTATTGGTGAGTAATATTTCATTACATATGCCACTTCTTTATCCATTCATGATGAACATTTGGGATCTTTCTATAATTTGCCTATTGTTGATAATGATGCTATAAACATTGGGGTGCATGTATTCTTTGACGTATTTTAGTATACTTTGGATAAAATACCTAATAGTGCAATTTTTGGATCATAGGGTAGTAGTATTTTTAACTATTTGAGGAACTTCCAAACGGTTCTCCAGAGTGGCTGCACCAGTTTGCAATTCCACAAACAGTGCAAGAGGGTTCGACTTTCTCCACATCCTCTACAAAACCAGCTATTTCCTTTGTGGTTAATTTTAGCCATTCTGACTGGTGTGAGGTGATATCTCATTATAAGTTTGATTAGTATTTCCTTGATGAAGAGTGATGCTGACCATCTTTTCATGTGTCTGTTGGTCATCTGTATGCCTTCTTTGGAAAACTGTCTCTTCATGTCTTCTGCCCATTTTTTAACTTACTAACCCTTTATCAGGTATGTCATTTGCAAATATCTTCTCCCATTCTGTAAGTTGCCTTTTGGTTTTGTTGATTATTTCCTTTGCTGTGCAGAAGCTTTTTATTTTGATGAAGTCCCACTAGTGTACATTTTTGTTTCCCTTGCCTCAGGAGACATATCTAGTAAGAAGTTGCTATGGCTGATGTCAAAGAGGTTGCTGTCTGTGTTCTCCTCTAGGATTTTGATGGTTGGTTTTCTATCTCATTTAGGTCTTTCATTCCTTTTGAATTTATTTGTGTATGGTGTAAAAAACTGGTCCACTTTCATTCTTTTGCATGTTACTGTTTAGTTTTCCCAACACCAATTATTGAAGAGACTGTCTTATATTCTTTTCTGCTTTGCCAAAGACCAAGTGCCTATGTGGTTGTGGGTTTATTTCTGGGTTTTATGTTCTGTTCTATTGATCTGTGTGTCTGTTTTTGTGCAGAACCATACTATCTTGATCACTACATCTTTGTAATATAACTTGAAGTTAGAATTGTGATGCCTCCAGGTTTGCTTTTCTTTTTCAAGATTGCTTTCGCTAGAAGTGTCTGAGTGACTCAGTTAACAGTCCAACTTTTGATTTGGCTCAGATCATGATCTCATGGTTCATGGGATTAAGCACCATGTCAGGCACTTGGCTGACAGCATGGAGCCTACGTGGAATTTCTCTCTCTCTCTCTTTCTCTCTCGCTCTCTCTCTCTCTGTCTGTCTTGGTCCCTTCCCTAATAACTTTCTCTCTCTCCATCTCTCTCTCAAAATAAATAAATAAATGAGCATTAAAAAAAGATTGCTTTGGCTATTCAGGGGTTTTTGTGGTTCTATACAAATTTTATGACTGTTTTTTTCTAATTCTGGGAAAAGTGCTGTCAGAATTGTGATAGGCATTGCATGAAATATGTGGAATGTTTTGGGTGGTATATACATTTTCACAATATTTGTTCTTCCAATCCATGAGCATGGAGTCTCCATTTCTTTGTGTCACCTTCAATTTCTTTCATCAATGTTTTATATTTTTCAAAGACAGGTCTTTTTCCTTGTTGGTTAAGATTATTTCTAGGTATCTTATGGTTTGTGGTATAAGCATAAATGGGATTGATTCATTGGTATCTCTTTCTGCTGCTTCATTATTGATGTATAAAGATGCAACAGATTTCTGTATATTGACTTTGTATCCTGTGACTAATGAATTTATTTCTCAGGTTCAACAATTTTTTTGATGGACTCTTTGGGTTTTCTATGAGGACTATTATGTCATCTGTAAATAGTGAAAGTTTGAATTATTCCTTGCTGATTTGTATGCCTTTTATTTCTTTTTGTTATCTGACTAGTGAGGGAGGACTACCAGCATTATGTTAAGTAATAGTGTTGAGAATGGATATCTCTGTCTTGTTTCTGATCATAGAGGAAAAGCTCTCAGTTTTTCCCCATTGAGGATGATATTAACTGTGGGTGTTCCATAGATAGCCTTTATTATGTTGAAGTTTGATCCCATTAAACTTATTTTGTTGAGAGTTTTTATCATGAATGGATGCTATACATTGTCAAATGTTTTTTCTGCATCTATTCAAAAGATATGTGGTTCTTATTCTTTCTTTTATTAATGTGGTGTATCACTTTGATTGATTTGCAAATATTAAACCAAACTTGCAGCCCAGCAATAAATCCAACATGATCATGGTGAATAATTCTTTTAATGTACTGTTGGATTCAATTTTTAGTTTTTTATTGATAATTTTTGCATCTGTGTTCATCAGAATATTTAACTGTAGTTCTCTTCTTCAGTGATCTTTGCTTTGGAATCAGAATAAAGCTGGCCTCATAGAATGAGGTTGGAAGTTTTCATTCAATTTCTATTTTTTTTAATAGTTTGAGAAGAATAAGTATTAACTCTTTAAATGTTTGGTAGAATTCCCCAGTGAAGCCATTTGGCCCTAGACTTTGTTTGTTGGAAGATTTTTGATTACTGATTCAATTTATTTGCTCTTTATTGACCTCTTCAGTGTTTGCTTTTATTTCTTTATGTTTCAGTTTTGGTAGTTTATATATTTCTAGGTATTTATCCATTTTTTTTCACATTGCACATTGTCCAATGTATTGGAATATAGTTTTTTTTTAATTTTTTTTTTTTAACATTTATTTTGAGACAGAGAGAGACAGAGCATGAATAGGGGAGGGTCAGAGAGAGAGGGAGGCACAGAATCTGAAACAGGCTCCAGGCTCTGAGCTGTCAGCACAGAGCCCAACGCGGGGCTCGAACTCATGGACTGTGAGATCATGACCTGAGCTGAAGTCAGACGCTTAACCGACTGAGCCACCCAGGCGCCCCTGGAATATAGTTTTTCATAATATTCTCTTATAACTGTATTTCTGTAGTATTCATTGTTGTTATTTCTCATCTCTCATTTGTGATTTTATTTCTTTGGGTCATTTCTCTTTTCATTTTGGTATGTCTGGCTAGTTTATCAATTTTATTCAAATTTATTATTTTTTCAAAGAAACAGCTCCCCATTTCATGAATCTGTCATTTTTTTTTTGTTTTATTTTGTATCTATATCATTTGTTTCTGTTCTAATCTTCATTATTTCCTTGTTTCTGTTGGCTTTAGACTTTGTTCTTTTTCTTAGCTCCTTTAGGTATAAGGTTAGGCTATTTATTTGAGATCTTCTTGCTTCTTGAGGTAAGCCTGTATTGCTGTATACTTCCCTCTTTGGACCATTTTTGCTGTGTTCTAAAGGTTTTGGACTATCGTGTTTTTATTTTCATTTGTTTCCATATATTTTTTTTTATTTCTTATTTGATTTTTTGGTTGATCCATTTATTGTTTAGTATCATGTTTTTTAACCTCTATGTGTTTGTGGTTTTTCCAATATTTTTCTTGTGGTTGATTTCAATTTTTATAGCATTGTGGCCAGAAAATATGCATGGTATAATATCAATCTTTTTGTACTTGTTGAGGCCTGATTTGTGTCCTAGTATGTGATCTATTCTGGAGAATGTCTCTTGTGCACTTGAAAAGAATGTGTATTCTACTGCTTTAGGGTAAAATGTTCTGAATACAACTGTTAACTCCATCTGACCCAGTCTGTAATTCAAAGCCAATGTTTCCTTATTGATTTTCTGCTTAAATGATCTGTCCATTGTTGTAAGTGGGATGTTAATATTCCCTAGTATTATTATATTGTTATCAGTGAGCTTCTTTATGTTTGTTATTAATTGTTCTATATATTTTGGTGTTTCAAGCTGGGTGCTTAAATATTTACAATTGTTAGATCCTCTTGTTGAATAGACCCTTTATTATGATGTAGTGACCTTCTTCATCTCGTTACAGTCTTTGGTTTAAAATCTAGTTTGTCAAATATAAGCATTGCTATTCCTGCTTTCCTTTGACATCCATTGGCATGGTAAATATTTCTCCATCCCTTCAATTTTAATCTACAGGTGTCTTTAGGTCTAAAATGAGTCTCTTGTAGGCAGAATAGAGATGTCTTGTTTATTTTTTTATCCAATCTGACACCTTATATCTTTTGGTCAAAGGGTTTAGTCCATTTAAATTCAGAGTAATTATTGATAGATATGCATTTAGTGCCATTTTATTACTTGTTTTATCATTGTTTCTTGAAATTTTCTCTATTTTTTTTCTAGTCTTATTCACTTTTGGTCTTTCCTTTACACTCAGAAAGCTCCCTTTAATATTTCTAGCAGGACTGGTTTAGTGGTCATGAACTGCTTTAATTTTTATCTGTCTGGGAAACTCTTTACCTCTTTATCTTTATCTCTCTTTAACTCTTTATCTCTCCTATTCTGAATGATAGGCTTCCTGGATTGAGTAATTTTGGCTGCAAATTTTCCCACTAAGCATGTTGAATATATCATAACACTACCTGCTAGCTTTCTAAGTTTCTGTTAAGAAATCCTTTGCTAGTCTTATGAGTCTTGCTTTGTTAGTAAGGGACTTCTTTTGTCTTGCTACTTTTAGGACTTTTTCTTTATTGCCATGTTTTGCACATTTAATTATGATATGTATTTGTGTAGGCCTATTTTGTTGATTTTGGGGGAGTTCTCTGTACCTCCTGGATCTAGATATCTGTTTCTTTCCCTAGATTAGGGAAGTTTTTGGCTATGATTTCCTCAAGTAAATTTTCTTCCCCCTTTTCTCTCTCTTCTTCTGAGACTCTTATGATACAAATGTTATGTTTGACGGGGTCACTGAGTTCCTCAAGTCTATTCTCATGTTTCATAATTCTATCTCTCTTTTGTTCTGCTTAATTATTTTCCATTATTTTTCTTCTATATCATTTATTCATTCCTCTGTTTCTTCTATCCTTGTGGTCATTACATCCACTCTGTTTTGAATCTCAGCTAATACATTTTTCATTTCTGATGGTTTTTAACTTTTTTTTTCTTGCAGTAAGAGCTTCCCTGAAGTCTTCCCTTCTTTTCTCAAGCCCAGCTAGTATCCTTATGATTGTTGCTCTGAATTCTCCATCAGTCATGTTACTTATATCTGTTTCCATTAGATCTGTGGTTGTGACCTTTTCTTATTGTTTCATTTGGGGTGAATTCCTCCATCTTAGTATTTTGTTTAAGTCTCTGTCTTCTACTGTGTGTTAGAAAAGCCTGGATATTTCATGCTCCTGAGAGTAATGGTTTTATGAAGAAGAGTTTATATTGTGTCCAGAGCCTCAAGCCTCAGTTGGTGTCTCTGCTGTATGCTGTGTGTGCTCTGCTGCTGTGTTTCACCTCCTCTATTCTTCAGGCCAGCTGTCTGCAGAGGCTCTCTTTGCCAGCAATGGGCAATATTTGGACTTTGGGTAAAGTGTAGCAAGTTTTAACTAGTTGTGCTTTGGCCTGTTTATTAAATGAGACCTGATGTTACTTCCACTACAACTGAGGCCTTGTAGAACTCTCTTATTGGGATATGTAGTGGTGGGGTGTTTGTCCTGGTGTTCTGAAAGAGGGGCCTTCTGCACTGGGTCTGAAGCACATCTGCCAGAGAAGAATAGTATTGAAAGAGAGCAGGGTGGCAGAACTTGGTGTAAGCAGGTTAGGCAGCCAGTGTTGGTGCTGTTCTATTTACTGAAGCTATTTATTCTGAGGGATGAGGAAGGAAAATGGTGCCAGCCAGCTCCTTTGTCCTCAGAAAGGGGTCTCTGTGCTTGCTGCTCTTAGGAAAGCACTCCTAGAAGAGTGAATAAACTCCCCCCTTGTATCAGACGTTTATTGAGGTCGCCATTTTCATGCTATCTCTCTCTGGGTTGTTTGCCTGCCAAGAACAGCACAATATTCTTTAGGCTGTACCCTAGCCAACCCTGCTGACTTTTAAAACTCAAACTCTGGGACGTGGTGTGGGGGAGCCTTCACTGGTCTTCTGGGGGAGGGTCTTGCCACACTGGGACTGATTCTTGTTTGCTCAAGAAAGGCAGTTGTGTTAGATCACAGAGGCATTGGATTTGGAGGAAGCAAGGTAGACAGCCAGTGACCAGGCTAGCCACCCTTAGCAGGTGGTTCTGCATCTATACCAAGGAGAAAGGGAGGGAAATGGTATCCACTAGCTCTTTTTTCCCTCTGGGACATCTCTGAGAATGCCACCTCTGACATACGTGCTCAAAGGGGAGCAAACAATCTCTACCTATGAGCCTTAGATATTTCCTAGACAGTGCTGTCTGCTCCCAGGTTGCTTGCCTGCTTTCTTTCCAGGAGTAGAGCAGCACCCTCAGGGATGTATGCCAGACAAACCCACTGACCTTTAAAACTCGAAGTTTCAGGCCCCAGTAGTTGCAAAATCTCACAAAAATCAGCCACTCTCATATTCTCCACCAATGGATTTTGAGAGTGTTATCCCTGTGTGATTCCCTGTGTGCTCCTCTCTTTCTTGTGTTTCTCAATGACCAGGGTTCCCTCTCCTCTGCAACCCATAATCTATTTCTCCTCCAAAACACATCTCCACACTTCCTACCTTCCTCAATATGGCCTCCTCTCACTCTAGTTCTGAAGTTTGTTCTGTGAGTCCTCAGGTCAATTTCTTGGGTATTCAGAATCATTTGATAGTTATCTAGTTGTGTTCCAGGAATGAAACAATTGAGGTCCTCCTACTGTGTCACCATCTTAGCTCCTTTCCTGGCCAGATGTTTTTATCTAGCTAAGAAGAGAAAAGAAAGAAAATTAAGATCAACTTTTGATTTTGTATGCAATTTTCCTACTATATTATTTAGATTAGAAACCAAGTTAAACTTATTTTGTTCGAACTTTCTGCTTTCCTTCTTTAAAGCACCAAGATGAAGATTAGTTGCCAACTACAGTGTTTCACTTGTCATACCTAATCAACATACTAATTTACATACAGTTGGTATGAATTTATATAAATCATTTTTTTCACTTAATATCATTGACAATGGTCACCATTAATTATTTTTATTTTCTATTATCATTGCTTAATAAGTTATATTAGTTTATAAATTGTGTACAAAATTATTGTAAAATTTTCCAAGTATTTTATTGGCATAAATTTCTATATTTAGGGTTACCGAATTAAAAGTAAACATATAGGGGTGCCTGGGTGGTTCAGTCAGTTAAACATCTAAGTCAGTTAACTTGGTTTTGGCTCAGGTTATGGTTTGTGAGTTCAGCCCCACGTCGGGCTCTGCATTGACAGCTGCAGAGCTTTCTTGAGATTCACTGTCTCCCTCTCTCTCTGCCACTCTCCCACTCTCTCTTTGTCAAAATAAACAAATAAAACATTTTAAAAAGTAAAGATTAGATATAATTTCCTTATTGAACATGGTAAAATAATTTCAAGGTCTCACTAATTTACACTATGAGCAGTTTAAGAGAGTCCCTTTTTAATAACTTCCTCACAAAAATTTGTGAAACTGAAGGAGACAATCTCAACAATTTGAATACTAACCTTACATTAGAAGTATACTGCTTATTCTGGTAGAACCAAATTAGACAAAGTAGGAAGAGGTTGAAAAAAATATGTAAAAACCCACAGAAGTGAGTCCATGAGTGAGGCAAAATATAAAGCAAAAAATCAGAACAAGCCTCTCTGATCACAATATAACAAACAAACAAATAAATAAATGTCAGTGTAATATTTGGGGAATATTTGTGAGACTTAGTAATAAAGACAAATTTTGGCGTGAAGTTGCCTATAGACTGAATTTGGTAAATAATATTAAGTATGTCTGGTCTAATTGATTTCAAGATGCTTAATCTTCTACCTTAATATAATCATGGAAGATAAAATTGATTTTCAATTATCAGCGATTCATGTAAGTATAGTAAGGGCAGAAACTCTGTGAATTATCTGAGGTAGTTTTTAAATATAACAGAGACTTTGGAAGAAAATGTCATAAAAATAACTTTAAAGTCTCTGAACGTATGTTATTACTCTTATCCCTTTATTGTTCATCTGTTTAATAATGAAAGATGATAGGTTTTAAGACAGCTATGTCAAAAATTAAATATAAATAGAAATTGATCCCTAAGAATGACTGTAAACTGGCAGGATCTTATTATGATATAATCCAAAAACTTGGACCGCAGAGTAGTAATAAAAATAAAAAATCTATAACACTTACTATGTGCAAAGTATCATTGTAAATGCATTATATGTGATTATGCCTTTCAATTTGCAAAATACCCTTTTGAATTATGTGTAATTGCTATACTCATTTTATAGATGATGAAAATAGGGACAAAGAATTAAATAACTTGTCCAAATTCAAAGCCTTGATGAAAATCCCAAAGACCTAAGTTATCTGCTCAAAACAGTCCTCTATGTTGATTCAGTAATGATTTTGGTAATGTGTATCATTAAACACCAAACAGTTTTATAGTTTTATCTATAATTTCTCAGATTGGTGCATGTATTTCTCACCCAGAATACTGTCATTTTCTAGTAAAATCTATTGACATAGGCATATTGACATACAACTCTGCACAAATATCTATCTTGACAGCCCAAACCTTAATAAATATATGTTATTTTAACAAATAACATCCATCTTGCCAGAAAACTGGCTTAAGACTAGAGGAAATTTCTATCATATGAGTTTTCAACACTATGCAATTTTTATTTTGAATCTGCAACTATTCATTGAACACTTGTAATGACTGTGAGGACACATTTAGGAAATTTTACTAGATTAAAAAAAAAAGAAAGAAACATAAAATGTCATACTGCTATTCAGATTAACTCCCTTTTACTCCCTTTTTAAACTCCAATTCCTAAACTGGAAAAATCCACAGCAAATATAATTTCTATATATAGACTATTAATATAGTAATACATATTTATTGTATTAATAATATATACAATAAGTTTATATATATTATATACAAAGGAGAGAATGGCTGAAAAATATCAGACTAAACAAAAATAGTACTAATCCTTTCATGAAAACATTGTTAAAATAATTCCCCATTGGTCAAATTCTACTAACAAGTAAAAGATAAAACAGGGAAGCTAATAATAGGGAAACATTTTAAAATAGTATTACACTTACATATTACTCTCTGAAGGTTGATTAAATCATTCTAAGAGTCTCCAGAAGATCTTCTTTTTTGTCCTCTAGATCATCTACTTCTCTCTCTCTTTTTTTTTTAAAGTTTTTATAATGCATTTATTTTGAGAGTGTGTGTGTGAGTGGATGGGGAACAGAGAGAGAGAGAGAGAGAGAGAGAGAATCTCCCAAGCAGGCTCCATGCTGTGAGCATAGAGCCCAGTGCGGGGCTCAAACCCATGAACCATGAGATCATAAGCTGAGCCAAAACCAAGAGTTGAGCCACACATGCACCCCCAGATCATCTGCTTCTGGGTACTGTTAGTACTTTACCAATTACTTAGAGATAGGTGATGGAGAAAACTGACAGTGCTTAGTCAGGTTTGTTCTCTTAAGTTATACTGTTCTAATTACACCCTTTATTTTCCAAAGAGATCCAACTAGATTAAGAGAGTTATCCTAAAAATATAGAGCTGCCTTTAATAAAATAACTGAAACTGCTCAGAATTACCTGTACTCCAAACTCTCCTTGGTAGGAATGATGTGAGGAATGATCAGGAGAGTAACACACTAGGTTTCTCTTCTCTGGTGCTCAAAGCAGGCTGGTTTTGTGTAGTTTCAAAAGTAAAGCTGTAGGACATCTCTTAGGACTTGCTCAGTAACACCCTGCTTAGTCTAGCTGTTTTAAGACTTAACCCCAAATAAAATGTATACAAATATCTAATAAAATTGAGTTTGAAAGACAAGTTTTCTCAAGTTTTGATATTGTGAAATATTTCAAAAGAATATTAAAACAACTATCCCATTTATAGAAATATATAACTATTGGCTTTTAGAAGACTAATCTGGGGCACTGGGTGGCTCAGTAGGTTAAGCATCTGACTTCAGCTCAGGTCATGATCTAATGGTCTGTGAGTTCAAGCCCCACGTTGGGCTCTGTGCTGACAGCTCAGAGCCTGGAGCCTGTTTCAGATTTTGTGTCTCCCTCTCTCTCTGCCCCTCCCCCGCTCATGCTCTGTCTCTCTCTGTCTCAAAAATAAAAACATTTTAAAAAATTAAAAAAAAAAGAAGGCTAATCCTATAGCTTGATGAGAATTTTTAGCAGCCATATCATACCACTGTCAGAAATCAAAATGCACCCTATTAAAACCACTTACAATAAAAAGTTAGCCTTAATATTATCAGTTAGTGTTATTTTCATTCATAACTTATTTACTAATATAAGAAAAAATACTAAGCATTTATTCATGTAAAATAGTGAAGACCTAATGTTCTGGCTTTTTGTTTTGTTTTGTTTTTGTTTTTGTCTTTCCTGTTAGTCAGAAACTAACATAAGTGTATTACTAGACCCCGTGCAAGGCAATTAAATAAATTTCCTCACTTAATCCAGAAAACAAGCTCACATGATTATCTTCACGTTACAGTTGAGGAAAATGAAACATAGAAAGCAATGTGCTAAGGGTCAAAGTGTAATAGTAGACAAACCATCATGCTGAATTATAGTGATCTAAATTAAAGTCTTCGGTTAAAATAACTATGTTTAATTATTCTGTGTGTGTGTGTGTATATATATATATATATATATATATTTATGTATGTTGTATAAGGTTCTTACACATATATGTATATGTTGAATAATTTATTTTTATCCAATTATGATGCCACAATTGTCTTAACGAATGTTTATTTCAAATAGAATACCAGATGCTGGGGAGAAGTAACTTTTAAATTAATGATTAAGTGTAAATTTCAAATAAAGGCAGGTTAAAGCATTTTTAGCTTGCTAAAATCTTGTAATGTGGTATAATTAACATAATTTCTTATTATGGTTTCACCTCAATGTTTTCATGACATGTAAATAGTTTAGCTATCACTCTGTGCAGATGTTCATGAATTATTGATCTAGTCTCTGTTTATCAAAATCACTTTGCTCCACTTTTTCCTTAAATGGTACATATTATGTAAAAATACAAAGAACTCAGTAATTCATGAATTAGAATGATGCTTTTGAAATATACCAACATTTCTTAAAATATATTCAAGCAATGATAGTAGCATTAACATTATTGAACTTCCAAAAATACGTATAATAGTCGTATTTATTAGTAATAATTGTGGGTTAAAAACTGCATAATAACTACAGACAAAAAAAGACTTGATTACCAAATTAAAGAAATTATACTCCAGTTATCAGGTATGAATTTCTCAGGTCTCTCTTCCAGTTAATCTGTATAGAAACATCTAAGGTAGAATGCAATGAATTGATAGCTTGAAGATGACCATTCTTTACAGTAAAATATGCAAATGTTAAAATTGGACTTCTATAAGATGTTAACTTGAGCCTGTGCCATAAGTTTATTTTGGGAAGGCAAAAATTGGTTTTCTTGTAAACTTTTGTTCCACTTGAAGTGCTCCAAAATATTCAAGGACAAAGATGTGTCTCTAACTTAAAAGGGTATCTATATTTAGATGCATGAAAAATGTTTCATGCAGTTTTTCTACGTAATTTGATTCCTCAGTATGCTGCAAAGTTAGTTTGAAAACCCTTCTTTCTTCATATCACACTTAAGGTTGTTTTCAAACTAAATCTCCTGAGAAGGGAATTTAAGTATCCAGGAGAAAAGAGAAAAACACTGATTAGTTGGTTGGATAGGAAATAAGTGTGACACATTGTTCTGTTTTTTTGTTTGTTTTTTGCTTTTTTTTTTCAGATGGAAAATGTTGAATGTGTGATGCATTTTTTCCTTTCAAAGCAATGCATGTATAATCAATAAGTACTCACCAGCATGTACTTTGCTTTTCAACATCATGAGGGGTCAGAAGTTCCCTCTTATTCACTGAGTTGATAAAAATAACTCCTACATAATAACTGGTTGAGAAAATCAGGTTTCAGCCTTTAATTTGAAAATCATAAATGATGAAAGCAGAGGATGATAGAGAAGGGAAGGATGAGGATACATAGTGGAGGATAGGTGGAAGAAGGCATGTAAGGAGAAATTAGATATATATTATAGCTGCTTCTCTTTTTTTAAGGAGTGTTATTGGCTTTATGAACACACTCTTTAGGGAACTATCTTTTACTAAGCACCTATTACCTATAGGGTAATTTATATAAATTATCATATTTAATCCTCATAACAACAATGTGTGCTTTACATAGAATTTACTCCAGATATGAAAACTAAAAAACAATACGTAATTTATTCCAGATTATGAAAACTGAATATAAACATGTTTCATAAACGCATTATTTTTCCATTATATCAATCACTTCTGGTTGCTTTGAGTCATGAACTGCCTTCACTTATTCTTACTCTTGTGTTTACATATTCAAATGTGTGGCTGTCTTATATCTCATCAAGGTGCAGCTCAAACATCATCTTCTCAATGAAACATTCCCTTATCCTTACAGATGAAGAAATTCTTTTACTTCAGAACTCACTTTTCAATTAAGATCCTTATTGAATTGTATCTTGCATAATAGTTAATTTTGCAAATATCTCTATTAAATTGTAACATATTTGACAGCTGTTCTTTTGTCTCACATTTTAAATTTCCTACATCTCTATAAATGTTAGATACATAATAATTCCTGAGGATCTGACTTCTTGAATGAAAGACAAGAAAGTGTTGACATTAGAATGAATAAAGCAGTTAATCAATTGTCCTTTAAATAGTTGATCTAATGCCACAGTCTAACTTTAAAGTAGAATTCTATTTTGTACTGAATTCCAGATTTTCAAGGTTTACTAATAGCTTTAATTTTTGTATGAAATGTACATATTTGAAAGACATATTTTCCTAGTATTATTAAATATTTTTCACCATCAAAATCAAAGAATAAAATTGTTTATATTTGTGATTATTAAATGAAATTTGGAATATCAATGGAAAACCTCAGAATGGAGAGTATAAGTGACAGTTTGCCTCGAGGTTGTTATTTGCATACAAACTTATTACTGGTTTTGCTTTAAACTGCTACAGAGAATGTAGTAGTAATAATCATAATCATAATCATAATCAATCATAATCATAATGTCTTGAATTGTCAAGTAGGATTCATGAAAACATTTGTAAATATTTCAAGTCAATTTAATGTGAGAAATTTAATCTTCTCAGCAACATGGAAATAGTCTGCCTCAGTTCCACAGATTTGAGGTAACTATGTATAAAACATATTCATGATAATGTATGTTAAAATATAACTGTTGTTATGGATGTCTTTTAGTTTATAAGGAAATAATAATTCATTATATGAAAACCAAAAAAAAAAAATTTCAAGATAAACTTTTTTTCTCTGGGGTCACAATGTGTAACAATCCTGTATCTACGCTTGTGAAAAAAAGACATCATTGGAGGAACAATCTTTTCTGAAATACCTTTTCTGCATGAGGTAAGGAAGGAATTTGTTAACTATAATAACAATCTATCATGAAAAAATATTTGTTATCATCTACTTCTCTCTAGATACTCCATATGTAATAGAAAAATAAAATTCTATGTAACGTTTCAACTCTGGAGAGTATACTGAATGTAAGGTAAGTTACTAGTAACTATTTGTATGATATTGTATATAAAATTGAGGTGTGAATAATGCCACTGGAACGAAAAGGAGGAGTAATTAATTCTACATTTGGGTGGGGCAGGGAAGTTGTGAAAAATTAAGAAAAGCTTCATGGATATGGATGGCATGTCTGTAAAAAGTTAATATCAAGATCCATTTTGCAGAATCATCTTAAAGAATCTGTAAGAATTTCTCTGTCAGCCAATCATAGGAAGAACATGGACCAGGAGAAAATCAAGAAAGCATGAAAGTACAGTGTGTTAGAAATGACATCAACTATTTCTCACTTACAAGGTGCTCCTCTGCAAACCTCCATGATATCTGGCTTCACAAATACTGATTTATTAACTGGAAAATATGGGTTTCCTCAATAGGCAAGCTGCTAACGATTTCTCATTTTGAATATATTTTAAATATTTTAAGAAGAAAAAGTCTGAAACGTCATATTAATGAAAAATATTAAATGATTTGGACTAAATCAAATATATGAAATGGTATTGTTAATGATTATATGAAATGAGTTGTCAAGTGACTTTATGTAAATGAAAATGCTAAGTCATAATGACTATCATAGAATGAGTCTAAATTAATATCTAATTAACCTCTTACCTACTAACAGACAGTAATAACAGTTTACAAAAAGAAGAACAAATATAAGAACTCTAATAGCTTATTTATTAAAATCTATGTAAACCAAAAAGAGAATAGATTGACATCATTTAAATATTGAGAGACAGAAGGGAAAAAATCAACTTAGAATCCTATACACACCTAAATTTTCTTATGAATTTTATCTTCACAAGAATTATACATACTTTAAGAAAAACAAAAGCTGAGAAAATCCACTGCCAGGAGAGAGACCTGAACTAAAAACATAACAAAACAAAACAATTCCAATATTCAAAGAAGATTTTCAGGCATTTAAAAAATTCCAATAGATTAAAAGATGGATATTTATATCTATACAAAGGAAAAAGTGATGAAAATGGCAAAAACATGAGTAGTATAAAATATTTTTCTCAGGGTACCTGGGTGGATCAGTGGATTAAACATCCAACTCTTGATTTCAGCTAAGGTCATGATCCTGGGGTGATAGGATCAAGCCTGACATAAGCTCTGCATTGAAAATTCTCTCTCTGCCTCACTCTCTGCCCCTCCTCCAACAACACTATGCATTCTTTCCCTCTGTCTCTTTTTTTCTGTTTCTCAAAATAAACATTTTTTTAAAAAATAAAATAAAATATTTTTCTCACTTTTAATGCAAATGTAGTAATGTATCTTGAATTTAAATACGCATGTGGAAATTTTATGACAAGAATTGTACAAATAGGAATGAGAAAATTGATATATACACTTGCAGGATTTTTACACTATAACTAAAGTGGCATAATATTTAAAAAGTTGCCTCAATAAAGTAAGCATGTATGGTATAAATTATAGAAAAATAATTTTAAAAAGTAGAGCTAATAAAAATGGCAGTTAAAAAATGCAATTATAATACTCAAATAAAATGATACAAAAAAATAGAAAAAAAAACAACAGAAACATATTAAACAACTGGAAATTAAATAGAAAAATTGAAAATTTTGGCCAAATCATAGTGGTAATTATATTAATGTTAAATATTCTGGACATTCTCATTAAAGCCAAGATTGTTAGCTAGATAAAAAAGCAATTAATAGGGAAGAGTCAACATAGTGGAGCAGTAGGGGGACCCAAAGTTCCCTCATCCCTCAAACACAGCAGTATTGAGGCCAGAAGACTTAGAATTCCAGGTATCTGGGCTACAGAGTGACAGAAACATGTTCACGGGCCCATGGAGACAACTTGACAGGCCATAGGCATGTGATTTCAACTTGGGAGAGAAAAATGGGCATCATAGGCATGGAAGGGAGGGATCCCTTACTGTGGAGAGACAAGAGGAACAGAAAGAGAGCCTGCAAAAGGGTAGGATTGTATTTGGACAAGAGAAAAACCAGAGAACAAAAAGAATGGAGAAAGAACCAATTTCTAACACCGTCCAGAATTGTGTGTTTTTCTCTAGACTGGATCTGCCGACCCTGTACATGCACCTGGGGGAGAGGGGAGTAGGCCCCAGGCTTGGTAACAAGCTCAGAGACACATTTGAAGAGCAGTCCCCTCCCTTGAGTGCTATGAGGAGAAGGTATATAGCAGCTCCAAGGACAAAAGACCCTGCAGGCGATCACCAGGCAGAGGTCCTTTGTTGGATGGAAGGAGGGGCACTACCCCGAACCGGGGTGCATGGAGGGGGATCCTTTAAGACGTCAGGGTTTGAATCCCAGCCAAGCTCCTGGGAGGCACAAGAGACTGGAGAAGGACAAGCCGTCCAGCTCACACCCATGCTGCACTGTGAGGACAGCCTGAACATAGTGGTTTGGGATATCTGGTCCGGGGAGGAGATACTGGGGTGTCAACCATTTTTCTCCCCATCATCAACATGTTGGAACTTCAGGGTACAAGACAGCAGGCCCACAGTGAAGGCAGGACCCACCTGACCAAACCACACCCCTCCATGCCTGTTAACTGTGTATCTACCAGAGTAAGATTGACATTGACCAAACCAGCACAGCCACTGGTTCAAAGGCATAATCAGATATTGGTCAAGCAGTACTGCATTTTCTGATTTGATTCTTAATCATATATGTATATGATATATGATATATATATATATATATATGATATACACACAAATTATATATATATATCATATCATATATATATATCATATTATATATGTATATATCATATATACACACAAATAAATATATATAATATATAAATATTATATATAAATATATAATATATAAAATATATATATATAATATATAAATTATATATATATATAATTTCCTCCTTTTCTTCCTCTTACTTCTTCCCTTCTCTATTCTGGTTGCTAGTGTATTTAAGCAGACATTTTTAATTTATTATTATTATTTTTTTTACATCTCTTTTGTATCTCCTTCTTTATTTCCCTCTCTCTCTCTCTCTCTCTCTGGCTCAAGACATATAATTTCTCTGATTCTCTGCTTGCTCATTTTTTTTTTCTTTTCTTTTTCCTTGCCAAAGTCATTTCTCTCTATGTATGGGATAGGCTTCTTCCACCACCACCCCCTTTTTAAATTTATTCCAGGGTTACTTCAATGAACAAATCAAAGCACACCTGATGGAAGGTCCAAACCACTACTATGAGTAAGGAGCTAAGGCAAACAGAGTCACAATAACAGAGAGCACACAACACATTCCAAAAACACATCATAAAGGGGCAGGCCATGGAGAGTGTATGACCCCTTTTTATTATAGTAGTGCTTGCAGGTGCAGGACAAATAACGAGCTATTAAAACAGGAAAAGGACAAAAAACTAGAAATAAGAAAACTTGCCAAAATGGCAAAACAGAAGAATTCTCCTCAAAAGAAATTCCAGGAGGAAATGACAGCTAGAGAATTGCTCAAAACAGATATAAACAATATATCTGAGGGGCGCCTGAGTGGCTCAGTCAGTTAGGCATCCAACTTCCGCTCAGGTCATGATCTCAGTTTGTGAGTTCAAGCCCTTCATTGGGCTCTGTGCTGACAGCTCAGAGCCTGTAGCCTGCTTCAGATTCTGTGTGTCCCTCTCTCTCTGCCCCTCCCTGCTCATGCTCTGTCTATCTCTCTCTCAAAGATAAATAAACATTAAAAAAACTTAACAATAAAAAAGCAATATATCTGATCAAGAATTCAGAGTAATAGACATAGTATAAATAGCTAGACTTGAGGAAAGCATGGAAAACAACAGAGAATCTATTGCTACAGAGATCAAGGAACTAAGAATTAGTCACAACAAATTAAGAAATGTTGTAAATGAGGTGCAAAATGAACTACATGCAGTGACAGCAAGGATGGAGGAATCAGAGAAGAGAATAAGTGATACAGAAGGTAAAATTATGGAAAAGGATGAAGCCGAGAAAAAGAGAAATAAGAAAATGCTAGACCACAAAGGGAGAATTAGAGAACTAAGTAATTCAATGAAATGTAATAATATCCATGTCACAGGAGATCCAGAAGAAGAAGAGAGAGAGAAAGGGCCAGAATGTTTACTTGAACAAATTATAACTGAAAACTTCCTTAATCTGGGGAAGGAAGTGGACATCCAAATCCAGAAAGCACAGAGAACTCCCTTCAGATTCAACAACAATAGGTCTTCTCCATGGCATATCATAGTGAAACTGGCAAAATACAAAGATAAAGAGAGAATTCTGAAAGCAGGTAGGAAGAAATGGGCTTTAATCTACAAAGGTAGAGACATAGAGGTAGTACCATACATGTCCACCAAAATATGGCAGGCTGGAAGGGAGTGGCAGGAAATAGTCAATGTGCTGAATAGGAAAAATATGCAGCCAAGAATCCTTTATCCAGCAAGGCTGTCATTCAGAACAGAAGGAGAGATCAAGGATTTCTTCCCAGACAAAAAGCTGAAGAAGTCCATAACCATTAAACCAGCCCTGCAAAAGATCCTAAGGGGGACTCTGAGTGAAATGCTGCAAAGACTACAAAGAACCAGAGACATCACCACAAGCATGAAATCTACAGATAACACAAGGACACTAAATCCATATATTTCAATAACAACTCTGAATGTAAATGGACTAAATTCCCCAATCAAAGGACATAGAGTAACAGAGGGACAAAAAAAAAAAAAAAAGAAAAAGAAAAGAAAACAAGATCCAGCTATATGTTGTCTACAAGACTCATTTTAGACCTGAGGTCACCTTCAGATTGAAAGTGAAGGGATGGAGAATCTATCATGCTACTGGAAGTCAAAAAGCTGGAATAGCCATACTTATATCAGACAAACTAGATTTTAAAGCATGCAACAAGAGATGAAGAAAGGTATTATATCATAATTACAGGTTGTATCCATCAAGAAGAGTTAAAAATTTTTAAATGTTTATGCCTCCAACTTGAACACATAAATATATAGGTAAATTAATAACAAACATAAGCAATCTTACTGAAAAGAATATGGTAATTTCAGGGGACTTTAATACTCCACTTACAACAATGGACAAATCTCTAAGCAGATAATCAATAAAGAAATAAGGGCCTTGAATAATACACTGGACCAGATGGACTTGATAGATATATTCAGAACTTTTCATCCAAAAGCAGCAGAATACGCATTCTTCTCAAGCACACATGGAACATTTTCCAAGATACATCACATACTGGGTCACAAAACAACCCTCAATAAATATAAAAGAATTGAGTTCCTACCATGCATATTTTCAGAACACAATACTATGAAACTTGAAATCAACCACAAGAAAAAAATTGGAAAGCTTCCAAATGCATAGAGGTTAAAGAACATCCTACTAAAAAATGAATGGGTCAACAAGGAAATTAAAGAAGAAATTAAAAAATATATGGAAGCAAATGAAAATGAAAACATGACAGTCCAAACCCTTTGTGATGCAGCAAAGGCAGTCATAAGAGAAAAGTACATGCCATCCAGGCCTATCTCAAGAGATGAGGAAAATCCCAAAACAAAACTTAACTGCACACCTAAAGGAACTAGAAGCACAACAGCAAGGAAACCCCCAAGCCAGCAGAAGAAGAGAGATAATAAAGATGAGAGAAAAAATAAACAACACAGAATTAAAAAACAAACAAACAAACAGTAGAACAGATCAATGAATCTAAGAGCTGTTTTTTTAAAAAAAATAAACAAAATTTATAAAGCCCTCACCAGACTTCTCAAAAAGAAAAAAGAGAGACTCAAACAGATAAACAGGTGGGATCACAACAAACACCAGAGAAATACAAATAATTATTAGAGAATAATATGAAAATCTATATCCCAACAAACTGGACAACCTGGAAGCAATGGAAAAATTCCTAGACACCCACACAATAACAAAACTCAAACAGGAAGAAATAGAAAATTTGAACAGACCCATAACCAGCAAAGAAATTGAATGCGTTATCAAAAGTCTCCCAACAAACAAGAGCCCTGGGCCAGATGGCTTCCCAGGAGAATTCTACCACACATTTAAAACAGAATTAACACGTATCCTTCTCAAGCTGTTCCAAAAAATAAACACAGAAGGAAAGCTTCTGGACTCATTCTATGAGGCCAGCATTACCTTGATTCCCAAACCAGACAGAGATGCCACTAAAAAAGCTGAATTACAGGCCAATATGCCTGATGAACATGGGTGCAAAAATTTCAACAAGATACTAGCAAATCAAATTCAACAGTATAGTACAAGAATTATCCACCATGATCAAGTGGGATTCATACCTGGGCTGCAGGGTTGGTTCAATATTCACAAATCAATTAATGTAATAAATCACATTAATAGAAGAAAATATATTATCCTGTCAATAGATGCAGAAAAAGCATTTGCCAAAACAGCATACTTTAATAAAAAACCCTCAAGAAAGTCAAGATAGAAGGAACATACCTTAATATCATAAAAACCATAGATTAAAAGCCCACAGCTAATATCATCATCAATGGGGAAAAACTGAGATCTTTCCCCCTTGAGATCAGGAACATGACAGGGATGTCCACTCTTACCACCATTGTTTAACATAGTGTTAGAGGTCCTAGCATCAGCAATCAGACAACAAAACGAACTGAAACACATCCAAAATGGCAAAGAGGAAGTCACTTTCATTGTTCACAGATGACATGATATTCTACATGGAAAACTAGAAAGACTCCACCGAAAAGCTGCTAGAACTGATACGTAAATCCAGCAAAGTCGAAGCATACAAAATCAATGTATAAAAATCAATTGCATTTCTATATACCAATAATGAAGCAACAGAAAGAGAAATCAAGAAATCGATCCCAATTACAATTGCACCAAGAACCGTAAACTACCTAGGAATAAACCTAACCAAAGATGTAAAAGATTTGTGTGCTGAAAACTATAGAAAACCTATGAAAAAAATTAAAGAAGGCACAAAGAAATGGAAAAACATTCCACGCTCATGGATTGGAAGAACAAATATTGTTAAAATGTCAATACTACCCAAAGCAATCTACACATTAAATGCAATTGCAATCAAAACTGCACTGGCATTTTTCTCAGAGCTAGAACAAACAATCCTGAAATTTGTTTGGAACCACAAAAGATCCTGAGTAGCCAAAGTGATGTTGAAAAAGAAAACCAAAATGGAAGGCTTCACAATCCCAGACTTTAACCTCTACTACATAGCTGTAATCATTAGGACAGTATGGGACTGGCACAAACAGACACATAAACCAATGGAATAGAATAGAGAACCCAAATTTAGAGTCACAAATGTATGGCCAACTAATCTTTGACAAAGCTGGAAAAAGTTTCCAATGGAAAAGACAGTCTTTTTAGCAAATCATACTGGTAGAAATGGACAGCAACATGCAGAAGAATGAAACAGGACCACTTTTGTATACCATACACAAACATAAACTCAAAATGGATGAAAGGCCTAAATGTGAGAGAGGAAACAATCAAAACCCTAGGGGAGAAAACAGTCAACAACCTTTTTGACCTTAGCTGCAGCACCTTCTTACTCAACACATCTCTAAAGGCAAGGGAAATAAAAATAAAAATGAACTATTAGGATCTCAATAGTTCTGCACTGCAAAGGAAACAATCAACAAGGCAACCCACAGAATGAGAGAAGATATTTGCAAATGGAATATTGGATAAAGGGCTATTATCCAAAATCTGTAAAGAATTTAACTGAACTCAACACCCAAAAAACAAATAATCCACTGAAGAAATGGGCAGAAAACATGAATAGACACTTTTCTAAAGAAGACATCCAGATGGCAAACAGACACATGAAAAGAGGCTCAACATCGCTCATCATCAGAGAAATATAAATCAAAACCACACTGAGACACCACCTCACACCGGTAGGTTTGTGTGGCTAAAATTAACACCTCATGAAACAACAGATGTTTGTGAGGATGTTGAGAAACAGGAATCCTGTTGCACTATTGGTGGGAAGGCAAACTGGTTCAGCCACTCCGGAAAACAGTGTGGAGGTTCCTCAAAAAATTAAAAATAGGATTACCCTACAACCTAGCAATAGCACTACTAGGAATTTATCCAAAGGATACAGGAGTGCTGATTCATATGGGCACATGTACCCAATGTTTATAGCAGTGTTTTCAACAATAATCAAATTATGGAAAGAGCCCAAATGTCCATCAACAGATGCATAGATAAAGAATATGTGGTTTATATATACAATGGAATACTACTTGGCAATGAGAAAAATGAAATCTTGCCATTTACAACAACATAGATGGAACTGGAGGGAAGTCTGCTAAGTGAAATAAGTCAGTCAGAGAAGGACACATATCATATATTTTCACTCATTTGTGGAATTTGATAAATTTAACAAAAGACCATGGGGTAAGATAAGGGGAAAAAAATAGTTTCAAACAGGCAGGCAAACCATTAGAGACTCTTAAATACAGAGAACGAACAGGGTTGGTTGGGGGGTGGGGTGGGGACAGGGGAGAGAGAAAAAATGGGTGATGGTCATTGAGGAGGGCACTTGTTGGGATGAGCAATGGGTGTTGTATGTAAACAATGATTCATGGTAATCTACTTCCAAAGCCAGGAGCATACTGTATACGCTGTATGTTAGCTAACTTGACAATAAACTATGTTTTAAAAAATAATTTAAAAATAAATAAAATTAGTGATTAGTCTGCAAAACGCTATGAATACTATAAAAGCCCACTGAGTTGTACACTTAAGTGTATATTTTATGGTAAATGAATCATGTATCAATAAAGCTATTGTTTTTAATTTTTTAAAAAAATTCAATTAATAGAAAATGTAAACAAATGTCTATATGGAAATAGGACTTGATTATACTATCTGCCAACTTAAAGTTCACATTTATAGAATTCTCCACACAATAACAGCAGATTTCAATTTGTATTCAGATGCACATGATGGGATACTCATCAACATCAGGTAATTTATTGGCCACAATTTAATACACTTAAAGGTATTGAATTCTTAAAATCCTAAAGTGGTATGTTCTTTATCCACAAAAGGACTAAGTAACCTATAAATTAATGATGAAATCAACTCCAAAATATGTGGATATTAAATGGCAAACCTAAAAAGGAATTCAAAAAAAAAGAAAAGAAAAGAACAATGGAAAGTAGAAATTTTCAATGCAAGAAAAATTGAAAACAAATTCAAAATTTATGGGATCACCTGAAAAGGTGTTTAGATGTATATCTATAAATTTATATGCTTAGCAAGAGGGTGGAATAGGAAGCCCCAAACCTCTGATATTGGGGGCAGAATACTTTTGTGAGAACCCCAGAGTCTGCTTAAGAAATTGCAACACCTCAGATAAGCACAAAGACAAGAAAAAAAAAAAAAACACTTTGAAGTTGGTAAGCAGATTGACTGCCCTCTGAAGCTGGCACAGCCAACACTGAGAGAGATTCACTTGGCCCATGGTTGTTGTTTTTAGGGAAAGAGCAAGTGAAGCAGGCATTTAATATCCCTAGTCTTTTTGTGTGATGTCCAAAAGACATACTTCTGTCTCCCATCACCCAGAGCATAGTTTGAATGCCTTTAGGCAACAGAGAGGAAAGAAAAGGGGTGTTCTTTGGGGCTGCATGGCCCTGAAAAATTGAGTGAAGATGTACAGTCTTCATACTTTTCCTTCAGGAGTAAGGGAGAAATGTGAAGCTTGTACTCAACTTCCTGGTATTTCAGTGCATTTACTTAGAGAAATGGGGAGGAAGATTTATGGAGCCAGCCAGCCTCTACAAGTTAGACAGAAGGTGCATACTCTCAGACTTTTCCCCTAGAATGAAAGAGAAGAGTAGAGTGTGCATCCATTGTCCCACGTTGTCAGTGAACCACTCTAGAGAAAAGGAGAAGGTGGTTTATGTGGCAAGCAGAGGTCTGTGAGATTGAGAGATGATGCACAACCTTGAAACTTCTCATCCAAGGATGGAGAAAGAAGGAAGGAGTATGCACATCCAGAGAAAACATTTGAAACGCTCCCAGAATCTTTAGCCAGGAAGATTGGTAAAGGTCTTTCCCTGTTAAAACCATCCCTGGGGTACCTGGGTGACTCAGTCACTTAAGCGTCCGACTTCAGCTCAGGTCATGATTTCACAGTTCGTGAGTTCGAGCCCCACATCAGGCTCTGTGCTGGAGCCTGGAGCCTGCTTCAGATTCTGTGTCTCCCTTTCTCTCTGCCCCTGCCCCCCCTTTCTCAAAAAATGAATAAACATTTAAAAATTAAAAAAAAAAAACAGCCCTTAAAGACTAGAAGTGGTAGCTGTTCTGTAAGAATTTAAATACATAAGCAGAAAAAAGAAGTATAAAATTATTGGTGTGAAATTACATGCTAAAATTAGATAAAAAGAAAAACCCATGTCAAGAAGAAGTTAGAAAATATCAAAGGTAAATGAAATCAATGAAAAAGAAAGTGGATGAGAAATAGAAAAGAAATGAAGTAAAAGCCTGTTGGTTTTTTTTTTTTTTTAACACTAAGAAAATACATAAACCAGTCATAGAGTGACCAAGGGGGGAAAAAAGGAATAAATTACCATTCAGATAAATAAATAAGTAAATAAGTACATAAACAAATATATAAATAAGTAAATAGGAGACATCATTTACCAATCTTACAAAAATTAAAAATATAATAAGGGCAAACTTTAAACATCTTAATTTTTATCATCACACACAAACTAGTGCTTGCTTTCAAATATCATATATTGAATTAAACAACATGTCCTTTTTTTGTATTCAGCCTATTTTGGTCCAACATTATGTCTAAGATGTTCATTCATGTTGTGTATATTGGTAGTTTCTTCCTTTTTATGCTTCAATAGTATTTCATTGTATAAATATACCACGATTTGTTTATCCTCTTGTTCATAGACACTGGGAATCTTTTCAACTATTTCTTGGGGTGGGAGGAGAGAGAGAGGAAAAGAGGGAGAGATACTATAAACATTGCATTTTCTCATTACTATTTTCAGGTGTAGATGTCTACCCTGAGTTTTAGCTGGGCCTCTCTTGTTGATGGATATTTGGGATGTTTCCAAGTATTGCTTACAGTGAGAATGAGAGAGATGTGGGCAAAAGAAATGTGGGCATGTTTGGAATAATATATTTCTGATGCATCTTCTTGCTCTTTATTATTTGTCCCTTCCTTTATTCTGAAACATAGGCCTGATTCTGATAGGCTAGTTTTAACCACTTGGGCTCCAGAAGAACATATAAAATGAACCTAAGTCTCTATCTTCAAGGAACAGCTTTCCTTCCACGCCCAAACTTTGGAACTCTTCCCTCTGGAATCTACATAGAATAAAACTTCTGTCATTATTGATCCTATATATTTTGTAGTCTCTTTTTTAAATCAGCTTGATCTATTTACTAACCAACAGAAAATACATTTTTCTTATTTATATATTTAATGAAAATATACATTGTAGAGTGGTTCTCTAACTTTACTGGAAAAATAATATGAAATTATTATTTAAAAAAACAGATATCTATGGTCTGTCCCAGCTTATTCTGATAGGTTAGAGCTAGAGTGTGACCCAAATATTCCAGATGAATTTGAAACAGCAGAGTTGGAGATCAAGTCTTTAGACATACTCTTGTGTGTGTGTGTGTGTGTTTGCGTGTGTGTGTGTGTGCGTGTGTATACACACCTGGACTGATAATTAACTTTCTTTCATATGTCTAAACTGTTATTTTGTCATTTTTTTTTTAAATAGAAGGAGATGGGGGCCTGGGTGGCTCAGTCAGTTAAGTGTCAGACTTTGGCTCAGTTTATGATCTCAAGGTTCCTGAGTTTGAGCCTGTTTGGGATTCTGTCTCTCCCTCGCTCACTCTCCTCTCTGAAAAATAAATCATCAGATTCGTCACTCTCAAGGATGTAAAATTATATATACATTTCTATGGAAGTGTGTATTAAGTCTATGAGGATAGATTGATTCAGAGCTGGTATGCAAGATCAGCCTTGTACACACACAGGAAGTCATGAATTCATGCCTGTGTCTTAGGCTGCTTGCTCAAACCTGACAATTAGCCCCATTTTACTTGAGTAAAATGAGCAAAATGGTATTCCCATTTTACTTCATCTTTTAGCTAGGGAATTCCTGAGCACTCAGATTAAAACTATTCCAACAATAAACAACTATAACTAGCATATACTAAGAATAAACACGTGTACTGTGAAAGAAAGTTCAATATTTCAACACAGACAGGCTTAACTACTATATTATATTAGGCTGGTTGTACATAAAAATGACAATAATCCCTTGGTGGACCAAGGACATTTTTGTTTGTTTGTTTTTAATATGTTACTTTAGCATTTTATTCATCCCCACACAAAGCTTTCATCTAAAAAAAAAAAAACAACAAAAAAAAAAAAACAAAAAAAAAAACAAAAAAACAAAAAAACTTTGACAGGCTTTCTAACTAAACATAAGAAATGATGCATCTTAAAATACTTTTAAGATATTCATAAAGGCATGATAAATGAACAAAGAATTAACAATTTACCTTACTCTCTATTCATTACATTAATGGTTTGTGGATAAGAAAAGCTTCCAATTCATGAACACTATGCCTCAATGTTTAGACAGTTTATGCTTGCCAAAGCTGACATAAATGTAGATAAATACTGGTTTTTGACAGACTTGGATTTGCTTCAGAAATTATCTGTCAGAAGGTTGGAATGGGTCAGGTTAAAATAAAATTATTCTTAAAACAATCACTCATACCAAAATTAGACTCTATTCTTTTCAATTTTAGTATCTGAAAAAAAAATGAACCTATATGACCTTTTCTATATTTGAAAGTAATAATCACACAATTTAATCTCCCTTAAGTAGCCTTACAGTAATTTTTTTTATAGGCACAGGATGTGTCTGCTCAGAAATTGCAATCTTGGGCCTCAAAAAAAAACCCAGTATTTCACATTGTGAGGTCTCTATTTAATGAGCACTTGACATGTTTTCTAAAATTCAGATCTAGGAAAATAAGAAAAACAGTTAATTTGGGAAATAGCTTACCTCATTCAGAATATCTTCATTTTTAAAAATTTTTTTAATGTTTATTTATTTATTTTGAGAGACAGAGAGAGACACAGAACATGAGTGGGGTAGGGCAAAGAGAGAGGGAGACACAGAATCTGAAGCAAGCTCCAGGTGCTGAGCTATCAGCACAGAGCCCAATGTGGGGCTCAAACCCACAAACCATGAGATCATGACCCAAGCTGAAGTTGGACGCTTATCCAACTGAGCCACCCAGGCACCCCATCTTTCAGAATATCTTTAAAAGAGTTCTCTGTAGCCTTGAATATATATGTTAATAATCAATTATTGCCCTCATGTTGTATAGTGTTTTTTAATCTTTAAAACCCCAAGGCATGTGATCATGTAATTTATATTATTTGCATTAGTATGTTATAAAAAAACTGGTACAAATGACTTCTAATAAAAGGTGTATATAATAATATCGATGGTAATAATGGATAACTGATCCAAAGATTTCTGCTGTCCCAACACTTGTTTCCTGTGAGCTCTTCCTGGTACTTTTCTAAAACTGCCACTTGTGGTGAAGAGACATGATGATTGATGGACAATAGTATCAAGCATCTTTCTCATCCTTCATTCCTCCTTTTTAAACTGCTAGTAACTTACATAGTAATGATAAGCAGTTAGAAGATAGGGAGGAGGATGATTCCACTATCTTCCTACTTTTCCACTCTTTCTATTCCCCATAACTGGTGGTTGTCTGACTTTATTGAAAATTTGTTGAAAATATTAACTTTCAATATATTTAAAATTTTTAGAAAGTCTTCCACAATAGCAGTAATTTCTCAGGAATCCTGAAGTTGTCTGAAATCTATTATCTCTCTTACTATTTAAAAAGCCAACATGAGCACATAGAAACCAGCCCATATGGCAATACCTGTATATTTTCCCCAACAACCTTGTCTTACTTTTACAAAATTTGACTCATAGTTTACTTGCTGATATCTATGTTTAAAGTTTTTAAGGGCAATCATTTTCTCACAGGTAATAATTAATCCCAGCTATCTTTAATGAGCTTAAACCACTCATAAATAAATAAATAAATAAATAAATAAGGAATCAAAGTATCAGCCTTTTTTGTCATTAAATGCTGGGCTACAGAGCAAACTTGAATCTACACATTAATGCTACATATTGTGAATTTAGGTATCCTATTTGCAGATTTCTCACTGGTAGGAATAGAGCCTACTCTGGTAATCTTACCTTATTGAATTGAGAGAAGCTCAAAGGCTATGAGCAGCCAACAGCACAGAGAAAAGAAAGACAAAGAGATGAGAATAATAACATTAAATACTTTTGGTCTACTCAATAGTGAAAAGTGGGCCTATGGATGATGGATTCTCAACATCTGATAAGTCACTCCACACTCATGGGGGGATAAAATATAATAGATGGAATAGAAGGGCATGTATATTTGTTTTACTATTTTTAGCATGGACTTCAAGGTCAGCTCCACAATTTGCATGACCCAGTGCAAAATGTAAATACAGGATTCTTTGTTCAGAAAATAGAAAAATAGTGCCATTAAAGGTACTAAGACATAAAGCTTTTTCTTTCTTCTACAGTCTCTCCCTTGATTTGACATACTGCTTTTATTTTGAATTTAATACTGTTCTAAGTAGAGTTAAAATTATTAATACGAATTTTGCTATTCATCTTTATATTGTACAATTCCAGTTTTAAATGCAAATATAAGAGTGTTCAACTAATGTGCAAAATCACCTAATGACACAATTCATATTTTGTAGCTCATTAATGCAGATGTATTTTGTTCTTACCAGAATAATGGAAATGTACACACACAAAAAAATTGTTTACTTTTGTGGGGCATAAGCTTAGGGATTCCATAAGCTTGCACAGATGGGTTAGTAAGACATAAAGACTTAGAAAGTCATAGGATGTTCACACTCAAGTTTGGGTAAACAAGATTAGGTAAATAAGATTAGATAAGGTGGGGCCAAGTCCCCAGTATAGGACAAAAGTAAAAGAATAGGGAATCTCATGAGGAAAATATCCAAGATGAGGTAAACAAGATTAGGTATTCAGGCAGAAATGCTCCCCAACTTAATACTATAGCAGAAAGCTGCTTTCACAGGAAGGAAAGGGCCAAAATTAGGCAAACAGGTAAATAGGGCTATAAACTGTTGAGTGGGGAGAAGTTGCCCAGAGGGGAGTAATTAGCAAAATAAAAGTACCTTGTTGACCCTGAGGTAGGGTACTCTCTCTTTCTTTTTTTTTTTTTTTTTTTTTTTTAATATATGAAATTTACTGTCAAATTGGTTTCCATACAACACCCAGTGCTCATCCCAAAAGGTGCCCTCCTCAATACCCATCACCCACCCTGCCCTCCCTCCCACCCCCCATCAACCCTCAGTTTGTTCTCAGTTTTTAACAGTCTCTAAAGCTTTGGCTCTCTCCCACTCTAACCTCTTTTTTTTTTTTTTTTTTTTTTTCCCTTCCCCTCCCCCATGGGTTTCTGTTATGTTTCTCAGGATCCACATAAGAGTGAAACCATATGGTATCTGTCTTTCTCTGTATGGCTTATTTCACTTAGCATCACACTCTCCAGTTCCATCCATGTTGCTACAAAAGGCCATATTTCATTTTTTCTCATTGCCACGTAGTATTCCATTGTGTATATAAACCACAATTTCTTTATCCATTCATCAGTTGATGGACATTTAGGCTCTTTCCATAATTTGGCTATTGTTGAGAGTGCCGCTATAAACATTGGGGTACAGGTGCCCCTATGCATCAGTACTCCTGTATCCCTTGGATAAATTCCTAGCAGTGCTATTGCTGGGTCATAGGGTAGGTCTATTTTTAATTTTCTGAGGAACCTCCACACTGCTTTCCAGAGCGGCTGCACCAATTTGCATTCCCACCAACAGTGCAAGAGGGTTCCTGTTTCTCCACATCCTCTCCAGCATCTATAGTCTCCTGATTTCTTCATTTTGGCCACACTGACTGGCGTGAGGTGGTATCTGAGTGTGGTTTTGATTTGTATTTCCCTGATAAGGAGCGACGTTGAACATCTTTTCATGTGCCTGTTGGCCATCCGGATGTCTTCTTTAGAGAAGTGTCTATTCATGTTTTCTGCCCATTTCTTCACTGGGTTATTTGTTTTTCGGGTGTAGAGTTTGATGAGCTCTTTATAGATTTTGGATACTAGCCCTTTGTCCGATGTGTCATTTGCAAATATCTTTTCCCATTCCGTTGGTTGCCTTTTAGTTTTGTTGGTTGTTTCCTTTGCTGTGCAGAAGCTTTTTATCTTCATAAGGTCCCAGTAATTCACTTTTGCTTTTAATTCCCTTGCCTTTGAAGATGTGCCGAGTAAGAGATTGCTACGGCTGAGGTCAGAGAGGTCTTTTCCTGCTTTCTCCTCTAAAGTTTTGATGGTTTCCTGTCTCACATTCAGGTCCTTTATCCATTTTGAGTTTATTTTTGTGAATGGTGTGAGAAAGTGGTCTAGTTTCAACCTTCTGCATGTTGCTGTCCAGTTCTCCCAGCACCATTTGTTAAAGAGACTGTCTTCTTTCCATTGGATGTTCTTTCCTGCTTTGTCAAAGATGAGTTGGCCATACGTTTGTGGGTCTAGTTCTGGGGTTTCTATTCTATTCCATTGGTCTATGTGTCTGTTTTTATGCCAATACCATGCTGTCTTGATGATGACAGCTTTGTAGTAGAGGCTAAAGTCTGGGATTGTGATGCCTCCTGCTTTGGTCTTCTTCTTCAAAATTACTTTGGCTATTCGGGGCCTTTTGTGGTTCCATATGAATTTTAGGATTGCTTGTTCTAGTTTCGAGAAGAATGCTGGTGCAATTTTGATTGGGATTGCATTGAATGTGTAGATAGCTTTGGGTAGTATTGACATTTTGACAATATTTATTCTTCCAATCCATGAACAGGGAATGTCTTTCCATTTCTTTATATCTTCTTCAATTACCTGCATAAGCTTTCTATAGTTTTCAGCATACAGATCTTTTACATCTTTGGTTAGATTTATTCCTAGGTATTTTATGCTTCTTGGTGCAATTGTGAATGGGATCAGTTTCTTCATTTGTCTTTCTGTTGCTTCATTGTTAGTGTATAAGAATGCAACTGATTTCTGCACATTGATTTTGTATCCTGCAACTTTGCTGAATTCATGTATCAGTTCTAGCAGACTTTTGGTGGAGTCTATCGGATTTTCCATGTATAATATCATGTCATCTGCAAAAAGCGAAAGCTTGACTTCATCTTTGCCAATTTTGATGCCTTTGATTTCCTTTTGTTGTCTGATTGCTGATGCTAGAACTTCCAGCACTATATTAAACAGCAGCGGTGACAGTGGGCATCCCTGTCGTGTTCCTGATCTCAGGGAAAAAGCTCTCAGTTTTTCCCCGTTGAGGATGATGTTAGCTGTGGGCTTTTCATAAATGGCCTTTATGATCTTTAAGTATGTTCCTTCTATCCCGACTTTCTCAAGGGTTTTTATTAAGAAAGGGTGCTGGATTTTGTCAAAGGCCTTTTCTGCATCGATTGACAGGATCATATGGTTCTTATCTTTTCTTTTGTTAATGTGATGTATCACGTTGATCTATTTGCGAATGTTGAACCAGCCCTGCATCCCAGGAATGAATCCCACTTGATCATGGTGAATAATTCTTTTTATATGCTGTTGAATTCGATTTGCTAGTATCTTATTAAGAATTTTTGCATCCATATTCATCAGGGATATTGGCCTGTAGTTCTCTTTTTTTACTGGGTCTCTGTCTGGTTTAGGAATCAAAGTAATACTGGCTTCATAGAATGAGTCTGGAAGTTTTCCTTCCCTTTCTATTTCTTGGAATAGCTTGAGAAGGATAGGTATTATCTCTGCTTTAAATGTCTGGTAGAACTCCCCTGGGAAGCCATCTGGTCCTGGACTCTTATTTGTTGGGAGATTTTTGATAACCGATTCAATTTCTTCGCTGGTTATGGGTCTGTTCAAGCTTTCTATTTCCTCCTGATTGAGTTTTGGAAGAGTGTGGGTGTTTAGAAATTTGTCCATTTCTTCCAGGTTGTCCAATTTGCTGGCATATAATTTTTCATAGTATTCCCTGATACTTGTTTGTATCTCTGAGGGATTGGTTGTAATCATTCCATTTTCATTCATGATTTTATCTATTTGGGTCATCTCCCTTTTCTTTTTGAGAAGCCTGGCTAGAGGTTTGTCAATTTTGTTTATTTTTTCAAAAAACCAACTCTTGGTTTCGTTGATCTGCTCTACAGTTTTTTTAGATTCTATATTGTTTATTTCTGCTCTGATCTTTATTATTTCTCTTCTTCTGCTGGGTTTAGGCTGCCTTTGCTGTTCTGCTTCTATTTCCTTTAGGTGTGCTGTTAGATTTTGTATTTGGGATTTTTCTTGTTTCTTGAGATAGGCCTGGATTGCAATGTATTTTCCTCTCAGGACTGCCTTCGCTGCATCCCAGAGCGTTTGGATTGTTGTATTTTCATTTTCGTTTGTTTCCATAAATGTTTTAATTTCTTCTCTAATTGCCTGGTTGACCCACTCATTCGTTAGTAGGGTGTTCTTTAACCTCCATGCTTTTGGAGGTTTTCCAGACTTTTTCCTGTGGTTGATTTCAAGCTTCATAGCATTGTGGTATGAAAGTATGCATGGTATAATTTCAATTCTTGTAAACTTATGAAGGGCTGTTTTGTGACCCAGTATATGATCTATCTTGGAGAATGTTCCATGTGCACTCGAGAAGAAAGTATATTCTGTTGCTTTGGGATGCAGAGTTCTAAATATATCTGTCAAGTCCATCTGATCCAATGTATCATTCAGGGCCCTTGTTTCTTTATGGACTGTGTGTCTAGATGATCTATCCATTTCTGTAAGTGGGGTGTTAAAGTCCCCTGCAATGACCACATTCTTATCAATAAGGTTGCTTATGTTTATGAGTAATTGTTTTATATATCTGGGGGCTCGGGTATTTGGCGCATAGACATTTATAATAGTTAGCTCTTCCTGGTGGATAGACCCTGTGATTATTATATAATGCCCTTCTTCATCTCTTGTTACAGCCTTTAATTTAAAGTCTAGTTTGTCTGATATAAGTATGGCTACTCCAGCTTTCTTTTGGCTTCCAGGAGCATGATAAATAGTTCTCCATCCCCTCACTCTCAATCTAAAGGTGTCCTCAGATCTAAAATGAGTCTCTTGTAGACAGCAAATAGATGGGTCTTGTTTTTTTATCCATTCTGATACCCTATGTCTTTTAGTTGGCGCATTTAATCCATTTACATTCAGTGTTATTATAGAAAGATATGGGTTTAGAGTCATTGTGATGTCTGTATGTTTTATGCTTGTAGTGATGTCTCTGGTACTTTGTCTCACAGGATCCCCCTTAGGATCTCTTGTAGGGCTGGTTTAGTGGTGACGAATTCCTTCAGTTTTTGTTTGTTTGGGAAGACCTTTATCTCTCCTTCTATTCTAAATGACAGACTTGCTGGATAAAGGATTCTCGGCTGCATATTTTTTCTGTTTAGCACACTGTAGATATCGTGCCAAGCCTTTCTGGCCTGCCAAGTTTCAAAGGAGAGATCAGTCACGAGTCTTATAGGTCTCCCTTTATATGTGAGGGCACGTTTATCCCTTGCTGCTTTCAGAATTTTCTCTTTATCCTTGTATTTTGCCAGTTTCACTATGATATGTCGTGCAGAAGATCGATTCAAGTTACGTCTGAAGGGAGTTCTCTGTGCCTCTTGGATTTCAATGCCTTTTTCCTTCCCCAGTTCAGGGAAGTTCTCAGCTATAATTTGTTCAAGTACCCCTTCAGCACTCTTCCCTCTCTTTTCCTCCTCTGGGATACCAATTATGCGTATATTATTTTTTTTTTAGTGTATCACTTAGTTCTCTAATTTTCCCCTCATACTCCTGGATTTTTTTATCTCTCTTTCTTTCAGCTTCCTCTTTCTCCATAACTTTATCTTCTAGTTCACCTATTCTCTCCTCTGCCTCTTCAAGCCGAGCCATCGTGGATTCCATTTTGTTTTGCAATTCGTTTAAAGCGTTTTTCAACTCCTCGTGACTGTTCCTTAGTCCCTCGATCTTTGTGGCAAGAGATTCTCTGCTGTCCTGTATACTGTTTTCAAGCCCAGCGATTAATTTTATGACTATTATTCTAAATTCACTTTCTGTTATATTATTTAAATCCTTTTTGATCAGTTCATTAGCTGTTGTTATTTCCTGGAGATTCTTCTGAGGGGAATTCTTCCGTTTGGTCATTTTGGAGAGTCCCTGGCGTGGTGAGGACCTGCAGTGCACTTCCCCTGTGCTGTGGTGTATAACTGGGGTTAGTGGGCGGGGCCGCAGTCCGACCCGACGTCTGCCCCCAGCCCACTGCTGGTGCCACAGTCAGACTGGTGTGTGCCTTCTCTTCCCCTCTCCTGGGGGGGGGGGTTAACTTTGGGGTGGCGTGGCCCATTTGGGCTACTTGCACACTGCCAGGCTTGTGTTGCTGGGGATCTGGCGTATTAGCTGGGGTGGGTAGGCAAGGTGCACGGGGGCTGGAGGGGCAGGCTTAGCTCGCTTCTCCTTAGGTGATCCACTTCAGGAGGAGCCCTGTGGCAGCGGGAGGGAGTCAGATCCGCTGCCGGAGGTTTGGCTCCGCAGAAGCACAGAGTTGGGTGTTTGCGCGGAGCGAGCAAGTTCCCTGGCAGGAACTGGCTCCCTTTGGGATTTTGGCTGGGGGATGGGCGGGGGAGATGGCGCTGGCGCCTTTGTTCCCCGCCAAGCTGAGCTCTGCCGTCCGGGGGCTCAGCAGCTCTCCCTCCCTTTGTCCTCCAGCCTTCCCGCTTTCCGCGCAGAGCTGTTAACTTATGACCTCCCAGACGCTAAGTCGCGCTTGCTGTCGGAACACAGTCTGTCCGGCCCCTCCGCTTTTGCCAGCCAGACTCGGGGGCTCCGCTTGGCCGGCGAGCCGCCCCTCCGCCCCGGCTCCCTCCCGCCAGTCCGTGGAGCGCGCACCGCCTCGCCGCCCTTCCTACCCTCTTCCGTGGGCCTCTAGTCTGCGCTTGACTCCAGAGACTCCCTTCTGCTAATCCTCTGGCGGTTTTCTGGGTTCTTTAGGCAGGTGTAGGTGGAATCTAAGTGATCGGCAGGACGCGCTGTGAGCCCCGCGTCCTCCTACGCCGCCATCTTCCCTTTTCTCCCAAATATATTTGGGTACTCTCTCTTTCTTGTCCCCTAGACCAGTAAACAGATGTGGTGTCTCACATCTGCTGAAAACAGCCTTCTGCCTGGCTCCAGGATTTTGTTCTGTATTAACCCAAACCCTAACACCACATATCTTCAAAACCCCCTTTCCCTCACACTCATGAGTTAATGTTCACAATTTCATTTTCTCTTTGTGCGCATCCATCACCATGTTTGTAAGCTTTCTGATCCTAATAAAAATGGAACAAACCTTACTCCAGGCTCTTATCTTCTCCCAGACATTAGCCTCTTTCATATTTTTAATCCTGTGTCCTGCTTTCTTGCTGGAGAAGAAAGAACCCCAGACCTTGAGTCTATGACAATCGTTCACTTCTTAATACATGCATATCCTGCCAACACTCTCTACCTTTGGCTTATTAATGACTAAAGAAGAAACTAAAAGAAAGGGAGCTGTGGGCTACTTTATCTTTCTTTCTTTATCTTTCCTTTATCTTCCTTCCATGTCATCATTTTCAGTGTAAGTCCTTGGCTGAAGGAAAGTAAGGTGAATAAAAAAACAATAGGAGAGTGATATTAGGCCATTTGTGTTTCTTAGAATGCCATTGTCTTCCTTTGAATTCAAAGTAAATTCTGGTTCAAGAAGAAAGTGTGGTCCCTTGGGTTTGTTAGTGCTCCTACTTTAGTCAGTGATTACCTTATAGTTACTTCTAGACTCACTGAACTCCCACACATTATACAACTACTAGAATCCTGCTCTCATGTGACGTGGTGAATGCTACATGCAAATGAGACAGCTAGGAACAAAGGATAAGCATATGATGCATATCTCTTCTGCTCACACATAAGCCCCATTGTATCATTGGAAAACCATAAGTTCAGAGATGAAATTATTAAGAAATCCAGATAATGAAAGCATGCCATTAAGTTAAGTGTGATCCTGAGTAAGGGACACTAGGAGAATGCACAGGTGGCACAGTCATAAAAGCAGTAATGGTAGGCTCTCTGGACTTTCTTTCCCCTCACTAAGTAATCTTCTTTATTCTACACATATCTTGCTGGTCTCTCAAAACTGAAATTACTGCCCCCTACAATAGATAGCTGATTATTCCTCGGTCCTCCATGAATCTCCTTTTTACAGTCAATAGAACTCCAAACTTCAGAATCACCTTCTATTAATCCTACTTCTTTGTCTAACCAGTCAAGAACTATATTTGTTAGTACACCTCTATTTCTTTTTTCAATATACTTTTAAAAATGTATTTATTTATTTATTTTATTTTTTTTAGAGAGAGAGAGAGAGAGAGGAGCAGAGAGAGAGGAAGAGATAGAATCCCAAGGCTCTTCACTGTCCATGCAGAGCCTAATGTGGGGCTTGAACTCATAAACCACAAGATCATGACCTGAGCCAAAGTTGGGCACTTAACTAACTAAGCCACCCAGGTGTCTGGTACACTTCTATTTCTAATATTAGCAAACTCTTTCAGAGTAGCTTAAGGAAATACAAGATTGTTGGCTCCCATACCTGAGAAAGACATTTAGGGAACTCACAGAATCATAAGAATGAGATGTAACAAACAAGGCCATATAAACTACAATTGTGGTCTTAATATTGCCAGGCATCTGCTTCTCCATCTTTGCATCGTTTCTTCTCATTTCCACTAACAACTTAAGCCTGAAAGATTTCATGTTTATAAATCTGTTGGTATGTCTCACACATAGTAAACGTTCTATTAAAAATATTATCACTTATTGTTATTATTATCATTATTATTACATCCACGATGAGTAAGAGGAGGTTATCCCATTAACCCTAGTTTGGCCTTTTTTGGAAAGAAAGACTTCCATTGCTCAGGTTTGTCTGAGTTTGAACTCCAAGAAGAGAGAGAAAGAATTGGTATCAAGGAAGAATTTGGATTGTTTGCTCCCCAGAATCACAGGGATCAAGATGGAAGCTTACATCAAAGAAAAGAAGTTGCTCATTCCTGAAAAAGGGAGCAAATCAAAAACAATGTTATGTCAATTTATGTTACAAATGAATGTTGCCACAAACACTTTTGTATTTCCATTTTTTCTTCCACTTTACTAATTCAGGAATTTAATTCTTCTTGTAAATAATGTTCTACAATTATATTTTAATTTATTATCCAAACTTCATATATCCCCTTACAATCTATCAAATAGAATTTGCTATATGAATATTCCTATATGCAGATCTGATTTGATTTCCACATAGCCTAAAAGCTAATATGTAAATTTCATACATTTTATAGTTCTGTTTCTATTTTTTTTTTCAGCCAAAATACTTACCCTGTGGCTTCACTAAGTCAGAGAATTCACTTACTCCCCCAAATATGCCTTGTAGATTCTGATCTCTTACCTTTGTTCAAATTGATCTCTCAGCTTCATTGTGTGTGAAGATATCTATCTAAAGTAGACAACATGTGCACAAGTACTTTTTAACTATAAACTACACTATAATTGTTATCATTATTATGATCTATCCTTTAAGATCTATATCACATTCTAAATTTTTCTGATAAAGCCTTTACCAATATATTGATTTAAAAATAGTATGTTATTTTTAAACTTTCACTTTGATATAATTTTTCTATCATGTTGCTTTTTTATTTCTATCTTTGAGTGAATAGCAATTTTGTACATATTAGAATAATTTGATTTTTACATAATCTTTTAAAATGTACTGTTTAAAATGGAAAAATAGTAAAAAAAATACACATATTTACCTTCTAATAGCTTTTAATTCTTATTCTTAACTATAGAAACAATTGAAATCTTGTTGATTGCAAATATTTGAAAGTAACCAAGAACTTTGGTTTTGATTCTTTTCTTTTTAAATTCAAGGAAAATGTTACATGTTTATTTTCAATGTTTTAATTTTAATTCCACTATAGGTAACAAATAATGTTATATCAGTTTCAGATGTACAATATGGTGATTAGGTGATTCCATACATTACTCAATGTTAATCAGGGTAAATATACTCTTTAATCCTCATCACCTATTTTACCCATCTCCTGACTCACCTCCCCTCTGGTAACCATCAGTTTGTTCCCTATAGTTAAAACTATGTTTCTTGGCTTGCCTCTCTCTCTTTTTTTCTTTGTTCATCTGTTTTGTTTCTTAAATTCCACATATGAATGAAATCTCATGGTATTTGTCTTTCTTTAACTTTTTTCACTTATTGAACTCACTAGCTCCATCCATGTCATTGCAAAATCAAGATTTCATTATTTTTTACAACTGAATAATATACCATTTTGCATATATATATATATATATATATACATATATATATATATATATATCTTTATCCACTCATCAATGGATGGACACTTGCCCTGCTTCCATATTTTGGCTATTGGGAATAATGCTGCTATAAACATAAGGGTGCATGTATGCCTTTGAATTAGTGTTTTTATCTTCTTTGGGTTAATTCTCAATAGTGTAATTACTAGATCCTAGGGTATTCTATTTTTTAAGTTTTTGAGGAACATCCATACTGTTTTCAACAGTGACTGCACCAGTTTGCATTCTTCCAACAGTGCAAGAGGCCTCCCCTTTCTCTCTTTTGTGTATGGTTTAAGAAAGTGGTCCAGTTTCATTCTTTTGCATGTTGCTGTCCAGTTTTCCCAATACCATTTGCAGAAGAGACTGTCTTCTTCCCATTGAATAGTCTTTCTTGCTTTGTTAAAGATAAATTGTCTTTATAATTGTGGGTTCACTTCTGGGTCTTCTATTCTGTTCTATTGATGTATGTGTCTATTTTTGTGCCAGTACCATACTGTTTTTATCACTACAGCTTTGTAATATAACTTGAAGATTGGAATTGTGATGCCTCTAACTTTGCTTTTCTTATTCAAGATTGCCTTGGTTATTTGGGGTCCTTTGTGGTTCCATACAAATTTTAGGATTGTTTGTTTTACTTCTGTGAAAAATGCTATTGGCATTTTGATAAAGACTGCATTAAATGTGTAGATTGCTTTGGGTAGTATAGACATTTTTACAATATTTTTTCTTCCAATCCATGAGTATGGAATGTCTTTCCATTTCTTTGTGTCTCCTTGAATTTCCCTATGACCCTAATAATTGTGGGTTCATTTCTGGGTAATAAGATGCCTAGGAATAAACCTCACCAAGGAGGTGAAAGATTTGTAGTCTGAAAACTATAAAATGCTTATGAGAAATCAAGAGTTGGATGCTTGATTGAATGAGCCATCCAGGCACCCTGCTGTTGTTTTGTCCTATTCTTTAAGACTTATTCCTCTGTCTCCTCAACTTGTCTAACTTTCTGTATTTTTTTCTGTGTCTTAGGAATGTCAACTAAGTCTCTTGCTCTTGAAAGTGGTGATTGGGGCATGCACCTTTTAGCAAGATGGTTCCAGTCCTCCTGTATAGGAGATCCACAGCCATGATAGAGACTTAAGCCAGTTGGGGCATTCTGCATTATGTGTGTGGATGGATGTGCTGTTATAAAAAGTTGGATGTGTTCTCCCAAGTAGGTGAACGGTGTCACCCCCATGACCAAGGCCCTGCAGAAAGAAAGACCTGGTGTTAGTGAGGTTTACCTGGTCTTCTGGGAGAGAAGACTCACAGCACTGGAACTGAGACAAGCATGACTGGAAAAGGTGGATCTGCCAAAGTTTGGGCAAGCAGGCCTTGGTACTAGCAAATTATGTGGCAAGTGTCTGCCCAATGCTGGTTCCCACAGGTAGTTATGTTTATGCTGGGAAGCAGGGGAGGGAAATGACACCTGCCAGCTAATTTTTCCTGGAGGGGTCTCCCTGTGATCCCTGCTTCTCCAGGACATGCTCTACACAAGTAACTCTCCCTCCTGTATGCTTCAGGCATTTTTCAAACTGCTGCTTCTATGTTGTGTCTCCATGGGCTGTTTGTCTTGCTGTCTCTGTAAAGGTAGAAACTCAGCTTCCTAAGGCCCACTATGCTTTCTCAGAGTAGATCCCCCTGATTTTTAAAATTCCAGGCTTTGAGTCTTACTGTTTGTAAGAATTCACAAAATTCAACCCCTCTCACTTTCAATGGCAAATATTGGGGATTCATGTTTTCTGTGTGGCTTCCCTGTGTAATAGTCTCTTTCTCACCCTTCTCTGCACCCTCACTCCCTCCTGACCATGGAAGACTGGGGCCCTTTTATCTCCCCATCATGTCTCTGTTTTCCTACATTCTTGGATGTGGCCTCTTCTCTACCTTTAGTTGTGGAGTTTGTTCCTCCAGTCTTCAGGTCCTTTTCTGAGTTATTTATGCTGATGTGAGTGTTACCTAGTTGTATCCATGGAATGAGGTGAGCTTAGGGTCCTCCTACTTTACCATCTTCCCAGCCTCTCTGTGTACTGTTTATGTCTATATAGAATGTGCAGTATAATTATATTCCTGTGATTTTTTTCTCAATATCTATACATTTACCCAACCAAACATATACATAGAATATATGTTGAATCATGTTCAATAAATACCATAAAGTTATTATTGGATATTGGGATTTTAGTTGATATGTATTGTTCCATTCATATGTCATGTACATGTATCTTTTAGATAAAAATTATTACTATTTTTAAAGTCTTTTTTAAACGTTTATTTATTTTTAAGAGACAGAGAGAGAGACAGAGTGTGAGCATGGGAGGGGCAGAGAGAGGGGGAGACACAAAATCAGAAGGAGGATCCAAGCTCTGAGCTGTCAGCACATAGCCTGATGTTGGGCTCAAACCCACAGACCGTGAGATCATGACCTGAGCTGAAGTCGGATGTTTAACCAACTGAGCCACCCAGTCACCCCCAAAATTATTATTTTTAGAAGGCATATCAAGTATATTAAAATAAGTACAGTGAGCTTGTCTACAAATACTGACCTAGTCACCATGTCCAATCCATTTTGTATCTTCTAGAGCAGGCCTTGTAGGCCAAATCCAGCCAAATAACTGCTAGTTTCATTGGGAAAAAACCAAAACACTCATTTATTTATGTATTGTTTGTTCATTGTTTTCTACTACAATGGTAGAGTGGAGTAGTTAGAGAAAGTAAGACCAACAAAGCCTAAAATATTTACTATCTGGCTTTTTCCAGAAAAAAAGTTTGCCCAATGTCGTCCATAGTCAGCACAATATTTAGCATGTAGCCAATAAACATAAAAATGATTTGAGTAAATGTATATGTATTTATTGAAAATTTACTTTAAACTAGACTATGAACATGCTCTTTGCTGAAAGTTTTATGGAAGAACATTTAAATTTTCTGTAGACTTTGCAATGGGCTTCTTTTGGAATCCCACAGGATTTATTTTAATACTCTCTGACAAATAAAGTTTAATATGTTTCTTGAGTTGAGTGCTATATATTTTGTAAATTTGTTCTATTGGTTTTATTTTCAAGAAAGATTATGAAACAAACCTCTAAGAAGAAAAAAATTGACTAAATATTATAGGTGAAATGCATACTGCACAGTTCTCTCATTGAGGTTTGGATCAAAACGGTGACTGTCATTTATTTTGTAGCTAAAATGCCAGCATAAATTATAGTTTATTTCATTCATGAGCAATCAAGATACTCCATAGTAGGAGATGCATAAATCAAAATCACTTCATCTTTCTAAATTATATTGCAGATGATTATGTTATTTTTAAAATCCAAAAGTATCAAAAATTCTGTAAAGAAGAAATAGCAAGTATTCCTAATAAGGTTATAAAGTTGGTTTAAAAAGTGACCTGCCAAAATCCTGACCTCTATAGCATATAGATTATAATTTAATTATTATTTCTTACTATAAAAAAGTTACTGGATTTCATCGTATCTAAAATTTTCAAGATGTAGATTACTGACAAATATTTTGTTTTGGATTTGATATAGTTCTCAGAATATATCAGTGGCTCATTGATTGGAGAATACACACAACTTTTAGAATATTTTTTAAATTCTTAGAAAAGGTAGACACACTTTACACATATTTTGGAAAGTTTTATCTCTCTCTCTGAAGAATCTGCGGTATACAAAATGTTTAGAAACCCTCTAGTTGATCTTATTCACTATAATCATCTATATTAAGACTTCTGAAATCAGTCTTTAGCCTGAGTGATTATCTTGAGCTTGACTTATACATATACAATGGTCTATACACTTATGGGCTGGATTATTCCATAGGAACTAAAAATCAGCAATCAACAATGGAACTCATTTTTACTTCCTTAACTTCTTCTTTCTCTCTTGTCTTTTAGCTCCAGGAATGATAATGTTTCATCCAGTTGTTCCAGTCTGAAACCCCGTATCTTCCTGAACTCAAGAGATTCAAGACCCTCGTCCCAAATCAAATGAACTACAATATCTTCTCAGTTATACCTTTCTAATTTCCTTGAAGGGCTTACAAAGTTCTCCAAATTCAGGCCCTTGTTTACCACACCAGCCTCAGATGCAGGCAACATTCACCCTGTACTTATTTTTTACGTTTTCTTACACATTAATCCCTGGAAAGCTATTACAATTTTCTAAGATTTAGCTGAGTGTCGCTCCTTTGTGTTCATTTAAAAACTATTTTTACTATTATAATGCCTATACTCTAAGTAGTGTTTGTTCATAGTGTGTTTTTAAACGTTTAAGAAATGAATTTCTGGAGGGTGCCTGGTGGCTCAGTCCATTGAGCAACTGACTCTTGATTTCCACTCATCTCTTGATTGGATGGTTTGTGAGTTTGAGCCCCACATCGGGTTCTGTACTGACAGCATGAAGCCTGCTTGGACATCTCTGTCTCCCTCTGTCTCTGCCCCGTCCATGTTCTCTCTCTTTCAAAAAAGGACTGAATCTCTGGAAAGTAAATGTCTCAGAAATGTAGCCTTTCACAGATTCCTTTCAGAAGCTGCTTTCAGGCTACTGATTTGACATGAGCTGGCTTGCAAAATTCTTGAAAATTTTGCAATTGGCTTCTATAAAAGCCATCTCCAACACACTGCTGATTCTATAGCTCTTGTATCTTCAGAATCTAGCATAATGACAGAGTATAGTGAAGAATCATTAAATGTGTATTGTCTATAATTGTAGGTAAAGATGGGGGACTAAAGGATAATCATAAATGCTCCTTCCATAAATGTTTAACAAAATTACAATTGAAAAGGAAAAGGAAAATAAAGCAATAAAACAAGTTGGTAAAAAAAATAGCTTATTAGGAAAACAAAAACAAAACAAAACAAGATATCAAATAAGAGAATGCCTGAAAGGAATGAAAGGAATAGGAAGAGAGGGATGGAGAGATGCAGGAGGGAAGAAAGAAGGAGGGAGATATTGATGTGATTGACTTTAATTCTATGATCTTATTAATTTTATATTTTCTTATTTTTGTTCTTTTTCTTTTCAATAAAACAATATTTCTTTGTTTTTTAGTTTTCCATTTGATCATTGTTATTAATATATTACCTATGTATCTTGGTTTTATTTTTTTAGAATTTCCTGAATGACTTACTTATATATCTTTAACCTCATGCAGTTTGCTTTGGAAAACTATCATATCATGTCATGTATAGTGTAAGAATTTTATGACAGCATACTTTCATTTCCCACTTTATTATACTGTTTTGTCATACATTTTACTTCTACATATATTATATACTCAGTAATCTTTTTAAATTTTTAAATTAGTAACTAAAGTGATTTTAAATAAATTTGGAAAGGACACAAAATAGATGTTTAAATATTCCTTCTTCTTTGCCATTTCTGGTGTTTTTCTTTCATTCTTGCAATTTCCAATTTCTACTTATAATTATTTCCCTTCAGCCCCAGGAATTTTCTTTTGCAATTCTAGTAGTGCACACTTATCAGTCATCAATTCTATCAGCTTTTGTGCATCTCTAGGTGCCTTAAATTATTTTTTCAGTTTGTTAAGTATTTTTCTTTTGTTAGATAAAAAAATATTCTAGCCTCATTTTTTTCTGGTCAAAATGAGCCACTTTTAAATCTTTATTCCTCTCAATGTATAGGAACATTATCTTTTTTTTTTTTAATTTCTCTTTATTTTTGATATTTAGAATTTTGGTTACATATACATAGGTGTGATTTACTTTGTCTTTACCCTGTTTTGGGTTTGCTGGATTTCTAGAAGTTTTAACTGATATTTATCATATTATAAAAAATATTGAATATTATGTTTTTAATTAGTAACATTATTATTAGAGTAATTTTAGGTTTGCAGAAATTATGAAGAGGTCCCATATACCTCCTGTCCCCAAACATGCACAACCTCATCAATATTGACATTTTAAACCATAATGTACACTTGTTAAAATAAGTGAATGTACATTGACACAACATTATTACCCAAAATCTATAATTTAATTATGGTTCATTCTTGGTGTTATACATTCTGTGGGTCTTTGACAAATGTGTTATAACATGTATCCATCAGTGTCCTGTCTTAGAGAATAGTTTCACTGCCCTCAAAATCTTTTGTACTTGCCTATCCATCCCTCTTTCCCCAATCAGAGCAACCACTAATCTTTTATTGTTTCCGTATTTTTCACTTCCCAGAATGTCATATAGTTGGTATCATTCAATATGGAGCCTTTTCATATTGACTTCTTGCATTTAGTAATACACATTTAACTTTCCTCCATGTCATTTCTTTTTTTTTTAATGCTTTTTATTTATTTTTGAAAGAGACAGAGACAGAGTGTGAGTGGGGCAGAGTCAGAGATAGAGGAAGACACAGACTCTGAAGCAGGCTCCAGGCTCTGAGCTGTTGGCACAGAGCCCGACATGGGGCTCAAACTCACAAACTGCGAGATCATGACCTGAGCAAAAGTCAGACCAACCGAGCCACCCAGGTGCCCTCCTCCATGTTCTGTCACAGCTTGACCACTCATTTCTTTTTAGCGCTAAATAATATTCCATTGTCTAGATGTATCACGATTCATTTACCCATTCAACTACTGAAAGATATCTTGGGACTTCTAGGTTTTGACAATTATATATAAAGAAGCTATAAACATCCATATATAAGTTTTGGGGTGGACATAATATTTCAATTCATTTGGGTAAATATCAAAGAGTACAATTGCTGGGTCATATGGTAAAGAGTAAATTTAGTTTTATAAGAAACTGCCAAACTGTCTTCCAAAGTAGGTATGCCATTTTGCATTCCCACCTCTAATGAATGAGAGTTCTTAATATTCCACATCATCCCCAATGTTTGGTGTCCCCAGGTGTTTTGGATTTCAGCCATTCTATTAAGTGTACAGTGGTTTCATTGTTATTTTAATTTGCAAGTCTCTAATGATGTGCAATGATGAACATCTTTTCATATGTCGAGTTTGCCATCTCTGTATCTTCTTTCATAGGGTTTCTATTCAGGTCTTTTGCCCATATTTTTAATGGTTGTTCCCTTACTGTCACATTTTAAGTGTTCCTTGTATAACAGTCCTTTCTCAGATATTTATTTTCCAAATATTTTCTCATAGTCTGTGTCTTCTCTTCTTGCCTCTTGACTTCATCTTTCACAGAGTAGAAGTTTTTAATTTTATAGAAGTGTAGGTTACCCTTTCTATCATAAAATATGCCTTTGGTATTGTAACTAAAACATCATTGTGATACCCAAGGTCACCTAAATTATCTCCTATATTATGTTTTAGGAGTTTCATAGTTTTGTGTTTAATATTTAGGTCTATGATCTATTTTGATTAATTTTTGGGAATACTATAAGATATGTGTATAAATTCATTTTTTTATATGTGGATATATAGAGGTAGTTGTTCTCTCACTATTTGTTGAAAAAATTATCTTTGTTCTGTTGTATTGCCTTTGCCCTTTCATCAAAAAAATCATTTAACTATAGGTGAGTCTATATCTGAGATCACTATTCTGCCATACAAATACCACACTATCTTGATTACTGTACCTTTATACTAAGTCTTGAAGTTGTCATCTTCCCACTTCACTCTACTTCAATATCAGGTTGGCTATTCTGGGTCTTTTGCCTCTCCACATAAACTTTAGAACCAGTTTGTCAATATCCACCAGATAACCTGCTTGAATTTTGATTGGAATTGTATTGAATGTATAAATTAAGTTGAGAAAAACTGACAGCTTGGCAATATTGACTTTTCCTATCTAGAGTATGGGTATCTGTCCATTTATGTAGCTCTTATTTGGTATCCTTCATCGGAGTTTAGTGATTTTCCTCATGTAGATCTTGTACATATTTTGTTAAATGTATACCTAAGCATTTTATTCCTGGAGGTTCTAATGCAAATGGTAATGTGCTTTAAATTTCAAATTCCACTTGATTTTTTTTTTAATTTTTTAAATGTTTATTTATTTTTGACAGAGAGAGAGATAGAGCATGAGTGGGGGAGGGTCAGTGAGAGGCAGATCCAGAATCCACAGCAGGCTCCAGGCTCTGAGCTGTCAGCACAGGGCCTGATGCAGGGCTCTAACCCACGGACCTTGAGATCATGACCTGAGCCCAAGTTGGACGCTCAACCAACTGAGCCACCCAGGTGCCTCCAAATTCCACTTGTTAATTGTCGGTATATAGGAAACTGATTAACTTTTGTATATTAACCTTATATCTTGCAATATTAATGTAATCACTTACTAGTTCTCACACTGTTTTGTGATATTTTTTCTTGAATTTTCTTCATAAATAATCATGTCATCTGCAAACAAACACAATTTTATTTCTTTCTTCCCAATCTGTACACTTTTACTTTTTTTTTTCCTTAGTGCATTAGGTAGGAGTTGAGTACAATGTTAAAAATCAATAGAAAAAAGTAACATTCTTGCATTATTTCTGATCTTACATGCAAATCTTCATTTCATTATTAAGTATGATGTTACCTATAGGTTTTTTGTAGATACTCTTTTGTAGATTCCACCAACTTGTGGAATTCTCCTCTATTCTTAGTTTGCTGGGTTTTTATCATGAATAGAATTTGGATTTTGTCAAATGCTTTTTTCTTTTTCCTTTGATATAATCTTTTTTTTTTCTTTTTTCAGTTTGGTGTGCTTAGGTGATAGATTACATTAATTGATCTTTGAATGTTGAACCAGACTTGCATACCTGGATTAAATTTCACTTGGTCTTGGTGTATAATTCTTTTCATCATCGTTGGGTTAGATTTAGTAATATTTTGTTGAGGATTTTTGCATCCATGTTCATGAGAGATATTGGTCTCTGTTTTTTCTTTCCTGTAATGTCTTTGTCTGGCTTTAGTATTAGGGTAATGCTAGTCTCATAAAATGAGGTAAGTACCATTCTCTCTGCTTTCGTTTCTTTGTTTGTTTGCTTATTTTGAGAGAGACAGACCCAGCATAAAGGGGGTGCTGCCAGCACAGAGACAGAGGCAGGGCTCAAATTCATGAAACTGTGAGATCAGGACCTGAGCAGAAACCAAGAGTTGGACACTTAACTGACTCTGTCACCCAGGTGCCCCGTATTCCCTCTGCTTCTGTCTGTAAAAGAAATTGTATAGAATTGGCATAATTACTTCCTTAAATGTTTGATAGAATTCACCAATGAATTCACCTCTGGGTATGGTGCTTTCTGTTTTTGAAGGTTATTAATTAGATATAGGTCTGTTTAGATTCTCATTACTTCTGGTGCAAGTTTTGGCAGATTAGGTCTTTCAAGGAACTGGTCTATTTCATCTGTTTAATCAAATTTGTGGGAATAGAGTTGATTTTAATATTATTTTATTACCATTAATATCTATAGAATCTGTAATGGGGTATCCTTTTTTTATTTCTAAAATTAGTAATTTCTGTCCTTTCTCGTTTTTCTTAGTTTCACTTACAGTTCACTTACAGTTTAGTACTCAGTCCGTACTTCCTATGGAGGCTTTCCTCTGCTCCCATGTTTTTTCTCTCATATATTGTGATTATCCCTGTCTATCTGTCTTTATCTGCCAGTTTTGGGGCAGTATGTGCCCTATGACCTCACTTCTCTGTCAGATCTAAGAAGAATTGTTATTTTTTCAGTTTGTCCAGTTTTAACTTTTTAGAATAAAGTGGTGACTTCTAAGCTCCTTTCATGCCAGATGAGAAAATTTTTCTAATATTCTATCTGCCCTTTTCTGTCACCTCTTCTTCTCAGACTTCAATTATATGCATATTAAACTTATGATACTATTCCATAGTCCATTTGAGGGTATCAAATGTTTCTTTGGTATTAATGATCATCCTAGCTTGCTGTCATTATCACTTATATTTGTCATGGCTGTGCTTTTTTTTTTATTAAATAGTTTGTCCTTTTTTAGAAATGTTTCTGGTTTGTAGCAAAATAATGATTTCAATTATTGATACAATTACCTTTCTTTTACATTTTTACATATTAATTAACTCTCTTTTGTTGATAATAATTTTTTAATTTGTTCTAATTTTGTCATTATAGGGAAATAGATTTTTTATTGTAATCCTCAGACCATTCTGATAAAAGGTATATACTGTAGCATAAGGACCTTAAGCTGAATAGTGAGATTTTGCTCATTAACTCTGCCTTCTCCATCTAGATGAAAAAATGGCTTTCTTGAACTTTTGGCTCAAGAATAATGAGTTGACTCAATGTCTATAAATGTTATTTTGAGGACATATATTATAACTTTTTCTGAATATATACATAAGAACAAATATTGTAAATCAAGAAGACATACTTGCAAAGTCTGGAAGGAACTTCATTTCAAGATATATTTACTTCTTTTTATGTAATATAAGCAATGAAGAGCTTTTACTACTTCCTCTTCCATACTTTTATCATTTTCCTATATTGACATGTTCATATGAAATGGCAAAAACACAACAATTTAATATCCTTTTTCTTTCTATCAAAGTCAACTAGATTTTAAGCTTTTTGGTGTGTGTGTGTGTGTGTGTGTGTGTGTATGTGTGTGCATGTTTCAGTTTCTATGGCTCTTTTTTTTTTTATTATTTAAATTTTAGTTGGTTAACCTACAGTGCAATATTGGTTTCAGGAGTAGAATTCAGTGATTCACCACTTACATACAACACCCCATGCTCATCACAACAAATGCCCTACTTAGTATCCATCAGCCATCTAGCCTGTCTCCCACCCTCTCTCTCTGATTGACTTATTTTGCTTAGCATAATACATTCTAGCTCCATCCAAGTTGTTGCAAATGGCAATATTTTATTCTTTTTGATGGCTGAGTAATACACACACACACACACACACACACCCCACAGCTTCTTTATCCATTCATCAGCCAATGGATATTTGAGTTCCCTCCATAGTTTCACTATTCTTGATAATGTATTTATAAACATTGGGGTGCATGTACCACTTCAAATCAGTATTTTTGCATCCTTTGGATAAATACCTAGAAGTACAATTGGTAGATTGTAATGTAGCGCTTTTACTACTAGGTATTTTGAAAAAAATCCAATTCATTACCATCCAGTCCTTGTCCCTTCAATGATTCTTGTTTAAAAATATGTATTTTATGTACTATAGTGGGCAGTGATAATTTATCTGTCTGAGATTCCTGTGTGGTCCCTTTATAAAATGACCTTCCCCTCATTCCGATTTTGTAACTTTATGTAACAACAGTTTTACTGACCTGGATCTGAAACTATAAAGAAATCTATTGTAAGGCAAGGTTTGTAACCTTACCACAGAAGAGGCGCTTATCAAAATCTGGTTACTCTGCCTACTTGTATATTCTTACTTAAATTCTGTGCCACAATTGAGGGACACCTTAAAATTTTACTTATCCTATCGGTAGAATTTTAGTGTTTCACAAATCAGATATCTAAAAATATATTGAATATATTAAACATTTTCTTCAACTCCTAAGCTTGTTATAATAGTGTTATGATTATAACTATAAATCAAGAATAAAACCAAGAGATCAAGAAAATCAATTTAAAAATAATCTTTAAAAACAATAAGATTAATATGTATACTCAAATTGTTAGCCTTTTAAAGATTGTATCTTATATAATTTTATAAATCAATTCTTTATATATCAAATTATATTTTTAGCCACGATTTCAAATAGCGGAAGGAGAAAGAAACCATATTCCAGGGTAAAACTTCTTAAAAGAAAATCAAAATACAAAGTTATAAATACACACACTTGAAAATAGACGTTAGTCACTAGCAACAAGTCCCTGGATTTTTCTGTCAGTACACTTGTTAACTGCCACATAGACTGAAATGATGCTAGCAGGTACTGGGCCACTCTGATCTGTCAGATACGGCTAGGGAAGGTAGATGTTTTACCTGTAGTACATGATGCTGTGGCTCAGTCAGCATGCTCAGAACTCTGAGGAAAAACTCAAGAAAAAGAAAAAAAAAAGATTTTAAAAAATGCATCTGCTTCATTGTGAATAGTGAATGTAAAGGAAAGAAAGGAAAAACTGAAAGCCTGTTTCATCACAAGTATGAGCTGCTATGATACATAAAGAACATTCCAAGAAGTATGCCTTGTTAATATTGGAGAAGCTTTAAAAGCTGATTTAATTGTTTCCGGGTAAAGTACAGATTAAATTTCTGTGACCTCTGCCTGGCCCCAGTTTTAAGTGGTACAAATGTTCCACATTTAATGTTAAAAGACAGTCTCCAATAATGAAACAAGTAGATATTGTGAGTGCCCAGCAGTGCTGAGATATGGCAACTCTGTTGTAAGCTTTGGAAAGACAATTTATGAAACAGATGTCTCAATTTAATTCTATTTATAGAAAGAAAGTTACATGTGTCTCACAAATGGTTTTACTATCTTCTATTAAAAAGGCCTTTTGATTTATGTACACTATTTTGGCTTTGGTGAGCACGTGCCATGTGAATTTAATATGTACATCAGTAGTATGAATCCACTAGTACAGTGGGTATAGATGTCAGATGTGGTGAGATTTTATAAGTGTGATCAGATAAAATAATTCCTGACAGAAACTAAGAAAGCAGAGAATGTTTGACCTGATTTTGTTTGGTTTATGTTAAAAGCATATGATTTTTAATCAATGAATAAAGCATTAAAAAGTGAAAAAAAAACCAAATTGACAAAATTAATAAGTTTTAACAATGTTGTCTTACTGAAAATATGTCACCAATATTGGATGTATTGGAAAGAGGTATTTGCACATTTTTATGGTTTCTTTATTTTTTTAAATTTTTTTAATGTTTTATTTATTTTTGAGACAGAGAGAGACAGAGCATGAACAGGAGAGGGGCAGAGAGTGAGGGAGATACAGAATCCCAAGCAGGCTCCAGGCTCTGAGCTGTCAGCACAGAGCCCGAAGGGGGCTAGAACTCACGGACCGTGAGATCATGACCTGAGCCGAAGTCCGACGCTTAACCGACTGAGCCACCCAGGCGCCCCTGGTTTCTTTATTTTTACTTGATTATTTTTATTTTGGCACAATGGGTCATAATTGAGACATTGTTTCTCTAAACTTTGTTTTTAGTGCAACTTACCTATACTACTATATGCTATGTTATGCTTCAATTCTCCCACTTTCTTCTATATTCAAGTTACTGCGAATCATTTTCTGTTACATTAAACCAAGTATCTTTTGGTTCCATTGGTGATGTTGCAAATATAAACACAAAAACAAGCACAGGCACTGAAATCTGATAACTATACTCTGTCATAGAAGATATGATATACTGGTGATAAAAGAAATAGAATCATTGGTATCTTTTCAAATATTCATTAGCATAAAAATACAAAATTGTACATACATGCACACACACAGACACATATATACAGGAACAGTTCATTGGACTTAAAGAATGTATCTACAGATCTCAGTCTGAGATAAAAAGAGCAAATGATATCAGAAACCAAAGTTGTACAAGCAGAGAAGTATGGAGTAACCTGAAGACTCAATTCCGTAAGCAAA